>NC_090649.1:409193631-409523631 GCF_040937935.1 Hyperolius riggenbachi | reverse complement strand
CAGCGACTTAATTCCCTACGCGTACTTCTTGGAGCGTGCTGTGCGTACAGTGGCGGATGAAGCTGCGAATGAGCGTGACCAGGAACCGTTACGGCAGGAACAGGCATGGGACCAATTTTCATCAGACCCAGCTGTTTCCTCAACACCTGCGGCAGCACAGAGGGGGGAGGAGGAGGAAGAAGAGAGGTCGTGTGCAGAAGACGAGTCAGACTCAGAGGATGATGAGCAAGGTGTTTCTTTGGGGGAGGAGGAGGAGGAGGGGACAGCGGCAGGAGAACAACCGCAGCAGGCGTCGCAGGGGGCTTGTGCTGCTCAACCTTCCCGTGGTATTGTTCGCGGCTGGGGGGAGGAGTTTGACTTACGTGACATCACTGAGGAAGAGCAAGAGGAGATGGAGGGTACTGGATCCGACTTTGTGCAGATGTCGTCTTTTATGCTGTCCTGCCTGTTGAGGGACCCCCGTATAAAAAACCTCAAGGGGAATGAGCTGTACTGGGTGGCCACACTACTAGACCCTCGGTACAGGCACAAAGTGGCGGACCTGTTACCAACTCACCTGAAGGTGGAAAGGATGCAGCACATGCAGAACCAGCTGTCAACTATGCTTTACAATGCCTTTAAGGGTGATGTGACAGCACAACGCCAGCAAGGTACCACTGCCACTAATCCTCCTCCCGTGTCCACGCAGTCAAAGACAGGACGCTCCAGCGATCTCATGGTGATGTCGGACATGCGGACGTTCTTTAGTCCAACGCCTCGCCGTAGCCCTTCCGGATCCACCCTCCACCAACGCCTGGAACGGCAGGTAGCCGACTACCTGGCCTTAAGTGTGGATGTAGACACTGCTGTGAACAGCGATGAGGAACCCTTGAACTACTGGGTGCGCAGGCTTGACCTGTGGCCAGAGCTGTCCCAATTTGCCATCCAACTTCTCTCCTGCCCTGCCGCAAGCGTCCTCTCAGAAAGGACCTTCAGCGCAGCTGGAGGCATTGTCACAGAGAAGAGAAGTCGCCTAAGTCACAAAAGTGTTAAAACCTCACCTTTATCAAAATGAATGAGGCATGGATCCCGGAGGGCTGCTGCCCGCCCCAAGACTAAGTCAGTCCCCGCACACACAGCATCTCTGCCTGCACGCCGTGTGACTGGCTGCCTGGCCTGCCCCAAAAAGACTAAGTCGCTCCCAGTCCCTCCACACAGCATGTCTGCCTGCAGGCCGCTTTACTACCTTCTCCGCCACCACCAACAGGGTCCGGGACTCCAGGCGGATTGCTGAATTTTTTAGGCCGCTGCTAGCAGCGGCCGCTGTAATAATTTTTATGGTGCGTGTACATGACTGCCTAATTTTTCTGGCTGCACTGAGGGCAGCTGCAACAACAAAAGAAAAGGCATGTACATGCGCCCATTCCCCTTCGTGATCATTACCTTGCCGTGGTGAAGGGGCTTGCGTATCACAATGAAGCAATGACCGGCGCCTAGATGAGTGTCTCGGGGGGCACACAAAAGATAATAAGGTCGTTGCTTCATTGTGGTCAGACCAAATTTGATCAGCTGGACAGTCACTGTTCTGTCATTCAGCTACATCAGCCAGGCCGACCATATGGGCTGTAAAGCCACCAAAACCTGCACTCTCGCCATGGTGCGCACCAGTCCAGCACGGCCGTCACTACACAAACAGCTGTTTGCGGTGCGTTACACGGTGAGTTTGGTGTGTCAGTGTGAAGCAGTACCTTAATTACACTACCTGATTGATGTATACACATGCAAGATGTTTGAAAGCACTTTAGGCCTGTCATTTAGCATTCAATGTGATTTCTGCCCTTAAAACGCTGCTTTGCGTCAAATCCAGATTTTTCCCGGGGACTTTTGGCGTGTATCCCACTCCGCCATGCCCCCCTCCAGGTGTTAGACCCCTTGAAACATCTTTTCCATCACTTTTGTGGCCAGCATAATTATTTTTTTTTTTCAAAGTTCGCATCCCCATTGAAGTCTATTGCGGTTCGCGAACTTTAACGCGAACCGAACGTTCCGCGAAAGTTCGCGAACCCGGTTCGCGAACCTAAAATCGGAGGTTCGGCCCAACTCTAGTCCTCAGTGTAGCCAGGTGTTCCCCGTATTGCCAGCAGCAATTACACACCTTCCAGGCTCCAGCGATGAGCAGCTCTAGACCTCTCTGCTCTGGCCGCCATCCTCGCTCGCTTTGCCGTTAAGTTCCGGGTCACTGCTTGATGACATCATCAAGCCAGGACCCAACACTTAAGGCAGAGCGAGCAGGGATGCCGGCCATAGAGGAGGGGAGTAACGATCGCCGGGGGAACGTCAGGAAGGTGAGTGGATCCTCTTCTTCCCCTCCTACCGCCACTGCACAATAGTGATCACTATGATTGGCCAGTGATCGTAGTGATCACGTGATCAGAAGCCAATCGCGATGGCTCCTGATCACTGAGGGGAGATGTCAGCTGTCATATGACAGCTTAATCTCCCCTCTCGGGTGCGCACGATTGCGTCCGAAGCGGAAGCAGCATTCTACGCTGCATCAGAGTTGGACAGCCACAAGTGCGGCGTAGGATTTACATTACGCGGTACCCAAAAAGTGACTCCATCCTAACTAATCAGTTGTTCTGCAGCAGTGCACTATGAAAAAGCTTTCATTCAGAACCAGGGCCGATCCTCTCTACAATAGCCCTGGGGCAATTGCCTCCTTTTCCCCTATGGTAGCGCCGGCCCTGGTTATAACACATAGCTGTAAACAATACAGTGCCGCGATCTTGCACCCTCTTTCCTCCTCTCCCCCCAGAGTGGCACCCTTCACCCCACGCACCCAATGCAGGGGCAAACCCAGGATTTTCAAGGGGGGATTCCTTTCGGCATGCCGCACTCTACTGCGCCTGCGTTTGCCCACAAAAGAAGGGTGCCACTCTGGGGGGAGAGGACGGAAGAGGGTGCCACTCTGGGTGGGTAGTAGGGTGCCATTGTGGGGGAGAGGACAGAGAAGGGTGCCAACATGGGTGGGTGGTAGGGTGCCACTTTGAGTGGGTGGAGGGTGCCACTCTGGGGGGGGGAGAGGAGGGTACCAACATGGGTGGGTGGTAGGGTGCCACTTTGGGTGGGAGAAGGGTGCCACTTTGGGTGGGAGAAAGGTGCCACACTGGGGGAGAGGATGGTGCCAACCTGGGTAGGTAGGAGTGGGTGCCACATTGGGTGGGGTGAAGGGTGCCACTCTGGGGGGAGAGGAGGTAGGAGGACGCCACTCTGGGTGGGTAGGAGTGGGTGGGTAGGAGGGTGCCATTGTGGGGGGAGAGGACAGAGGAGGGTGCCAACATGGGTGGGTGGTAGGGTGCCACTTTGGGTGGGAGGAGGGTGCCACTGTGGGGGGAGAGGAGGGTGCCAACATGGGTGGGTGGTAGGGTGCCACTTTGGGTGGGAGAAGGGTGCCACTCTGGGGGGGAGGAGAGTGCCAACATGGGTGGGTGGTAGGGTGTCACTTTGGGTGGGAGAAGGGTGCCACTCTGGGGGGAGATGAGGGGTCCAACCTCGGTGGGTAGGAGTGGGTGCCACATTGGGTGGGGTGAAGGGTGCCACTCTGGGGGGAGAGGAGGGAGGAGGATGCCACTCTGGGTGGGTAGGAGTGGGTGGGTAGAAGGGTGCCATTGTGGGGGGAGAGGACAGAGGAGGGTGCCAACATGGGTGGGTGGTAGGGTGCCACTTTGGGTGGGTGGAGGGTGCCACTGTGGGGGGAGAGGAGGGTGCCAACATGGATGGGTGGTATGGTGCCACTTTGGGTGGGAGAAGGGTGCCACTCTGGGGGGAGATGAGGGGTCCAACCTGGGTGGGTAGGAGTGGGTGCCACATTGGGTGGGGTGAAGGGTGCCACTCTGGGGGGAGAGGAGGGAGGAGGATGCCACTCTGGGTGGGTAGGAGTGGGTTGGTAGGAGGGTGCCATTGTGGGGGGAGAGGACAGAGGAGGGTGCCAACATGGGTGGGTGGTAGGGTGCCACTTTGGGTGGGAGGAGTGTGCCACTCTGGGGGAGAGGAGTGTGCCAACATGGGTGGGTGGTAGGGTGCTACTTTGGGTGGGAGAAGGGTGCCACTCTGGGGGGGAGAAGGGAGGAGGGTGCCAACATGGGTGCGTGGTAGGGTGTCACTTTGGGTGGGAGAAGGGTGCCACTCCTTACATAAGTGTCCCTTTAAAGAGACACTTAAGCTGGAAAAAAATAAGTTTTACTCACCTGTAACTAGCGCTATTGCGGGCCGCAATGCATACAAAAATACGCGTTGCCGCATTACGAACGCATAGATATGCGGCAACGCGTATTTTTGTACGCATAGCGGCCCGCAATAGCGCTAATTACAGTCGAGAATGCGGAAAAAGCTATGCGTGGCCAGTCCTGACAGGCCTGTCGGCAAAAACGAAACTAGCTGGCAGCGGGGGACCAGAGGATTAGTGAGTGGCTGCGAGGACACAGGACTGCTGCAGGGGGCTGGTAGAAGCCGCAGGTGAGTAAAACTCATTTTTTTTCTGACTTAAAGAGACTCCGTAACAAAAATTGCATCCTGTTTTTTATCATCCTACAAGTTCCAAAAGCTATTCTAATGTGTTCTGGCTTACTGCAGCACTTTGTACTATCACAGTCTCTGTAATAAATCAATGTATCTTTCCCTTGTCAGACTTGTCAGCCTGTGTCTGGAAGGCTGCCAAGTTCTTCAGTGTTGTGGTTCTGCTATGCACTCCCCCCTCAGGGGGGAAAGAAACACACAAATGATCTCTTGAGATTCAAAAGGAATGCTGTATACAGCCTGCTTATGTATGGATGTATTTTCTATGTGTGGACATACTGTACATCAACCTACTTCCTGTTTTGGTGGCCATTTTGTTTGTTTATAAACAAACTTTTTAAAACTGTTTTTAACCACTTTTAATGCGGCGGGGAGCGGCGAAATTGTGACAGAGGGTAATAGGAGATGTCCCCTAACGCACTGGTATGTTTACTTTTGTGCAATTTTAACAATACAGATTCTCTTTAAGGTTCACTTTAAATTGATTACTAATTTTAAAACGTTAATATGAAGGAAAATTAACCAGGATAGAAAGGACCAGTGTGGTTTGAATTATAAGACAACATATTTTGCTTATGAAATCTTTATGGTATGGCTTAAATGTCCCTCTTTTTCATCTCAAAAAGTTGGGAGGTAGGCTCTCATTATGTGGGTTCCGAGTCCAATTGTGCTGCTGCTGCCCTAAAATTTACGATGCTTAGTTTCGCAGTATGATCCTGAGCTGGGAGATTCCCTATTCTGTACTGCTCAGTCACCCCAAGTATCTCCGCAGCCACGCCTCATACACTCCCCAAATTTTGAGTGTATGGAGGGGGTCTCTGAAATATCTCTGTCTGTTCCTAAATGCCCCCTCCCCCAGCCCTGCTGGTTATCAATATAGGTTTGTATACTCTGTCTATCTGGGGGTTTCGGGGGCCTGCAATTTGGCACATAGATAGTTGGGTGGGGTTGGGGGATTTGGGGAGTGCAGGATGCGTAGCTGCGGAGGTAATTGGGGTGATTATTTTCAAGTTCCCAGTGCGCATGCGTGAGTAAGACAGCTCTAGGGTAACACGATCAGACACTAGTACTCTAGCACAGGAACAGTGATTGCATTGCGAACACCAGATGGATTGTACGTACGCTGATGTTCTATGGAAACGCCGTCTTGTAGGAATAGGCTGGTCCTCTGCTCAGAGCGCTTAGTTATGATTGGCTTTTAGCATGTAGGGCGTGTCCAGCGCTTCTGTCGGGCTGTCCTTTAGGCGTGGCTAGTGAGCCAGGGACGCCATCTTTTGATTGGCTGGTTCGTGTGTGGAAGGCGTGGCTGGGCATACAGGAAGAAGGGGTGTTGGCTTGTCATGTAGGCTCAGTCTAGCAGCAGACAGTGGGGCTCTGGGTTCTGTGTTATTATCTCTGAGCTGGGACCAGGTAACGTTATATGTGCAGTGTGTGTGTTCTCTGCTTGTGTCCTGTGCTGCCTGTCCTCTACAGAATGCTGCCCACTGCTCTGTGCTCTATATGGGCTGCACAGCAGAGTCACTGCTGGAAATACCACATTTATTCTCAGTTCTATTTAGATGTGTAATTATGTGAGGTTGTCTTATCGTCCTATGTGTTTGTTTTGAAGCTTTTAATTCTGGATACACACCATGCAATTTCCCGCCTGACAGACAGGAATTGGGTTATTATTTCCGACATGTCCGATCGGCTCCCGATTGATAAAGTGATTGGTTTTGCGCAGTTATTATTGGAAAATTTCTTTATTGATCAGGTGCACTTTGGACATGTACACAGGATGCAACTTCCCAACAGACCACCCGTCGAACGGGCGGGAAATTGCATCGTGTGTGTACCCAGCATAAGGTGCCCATACATCTAGGAATGATGGGCAGGTTTGACTGAGAGACAGATCTCTGTTTCTGATCGAAGAGCGTATCTGTTGGCTGATTCTCGATTTCAGCGTGAAATCTCTAGGGAATTGGCCTTATGACATTGAATCCGCCACTTCTGCCGTTGTCATCATCCGACTCCAGGTACCCAAAATGACTCTGACTGCCTGAAAGAGTTAAATATCAGGTATGTAAGTGGCTGACTCAGTCCTGACTCAGACAGGAAGTGACTACAGTGTGACCCTCACTGATAAGAAATGCCCCTTTTTTACCTCTTTTTTGCTCTCAGAAGCCATTTTCTGCTAGGAAAGTGTTTTATAGTTGGAATTTCTTATCAGTGAAGGTCACACTGTAGTCACTTCCTGTCTGAGTCAGGACTGAGTCAGCCACTTGCATACCTTATATTTAACTCTTTCAGGCAGAGAAAGAAAAAAAGGAACACAGCATAGTTATTTGTGTGCTAGGCACTGTACATACCCATGTCTATCTCATCATGTCACATTTCAGTTGGGGTATCCTTTAATATCTGTAGCTGGCTTCCAGGGAAATAGAATCAAGATAGGTAAAAAGGGCACCACGCAGACAAGGACGTTTGTGTGCCGCCATAGGCCGTAATGTGAATGAGTGCTAATGGGGCGTTCAGTGAGTAGTTTTGGTGCTAGCAAAAGACGGAGCCCAAATTACAATTGAAAAATCACAATTCGGCTGCCAGCAATAACTGGAAGGCGAATTGTATCTTACCCCCACTTCACGGCACCTTGAAGGGGGAAAAGTAGCCACAGCTGGGTGAGATGTTGTCGGCTTCACCCTGTGCCCAAATATCCTGGCACCCTTATTATATGTATGCAATAGAATGCATGTACAATGTTTCTGTGAGCTAAAACATTGTTCTAAGGTATTAAATTGTGGCTGGATAGTATAATGGTTAAGGGCTCTGCCTCTGACACAGGAGACCAGGGAGCGAATCTCGGTTCTGCCTGTTCAGTAAGCCAGCACCTATTCAGTAGGAGACCTTAGGCAAGTCTCCCTAACACCGCTACTTCCTATAGAGCGCGTCCTAGTGCCTGAAGCTCTAACGCTTTGAGTCCATCAGGAGAAAAGCGCTATATAAGTCTTTGTCTTTTCTTTTGAATTAGTGGAATCTTCCTTATACACTTTCCTCATGCAATACCTGAACTGGTTTTGCTGAAAATAGACAACACTTCTGTGTTTAATGTGCTTGCCACTCTTGGTGGATTTACAACAGAACTGCAGGGAATGTATGTGTACAATATATTAATACAGTGTGATACTCATTAAAGGGCACCTGTAACCCCACCTTCCTTTAAAGTTAGATGCTTACCTCAGTAGGTGGGTAGGTCCTCCTATGCCCCTTCTGCGCTGTGCTGGGACCCGCTGAACAATCTTTGATATTAAAGTTGAAGATTGCTCATGGCCGTGCTCCCCTCCATGTACAAGCGTGGCCACTCTGCAAAGGTGCAAAGTATGTCCTGTGTAGGAACACAGGGGCCCTTCAAGCATGGTCCCTTTCTGCATGAAGGGCTCTGTGATATTGTGCAAGCGTGAACCCACTGGCACCTGTGCAGTGTGGTCGCACTCAGGGCTGTGGAGTTGGTACAAAAATCCGACTACTCAGTTTATGAAATCTCCGACTCTAGGTACCCAAAATTGCTCCGACTCCTCGACTCCACAGCCCTGGTCGCACTCCTACGTGAAGGGGAGCGCAGCCACAAAGTTAAAGAGAGTTTATGGGCCTGATTCACTAACTGGTGCTAACCTAGTTAGCACGCCTAAAGGCTTTGGGCATGCTAAGTAGTTAGCACGCACCAAGCTGAATCAGATCGCGCTCAAAGTACCGGTGCGCGTGACACGTCGCATCGGATGCGACAAACGCCGCACTCTATGCACCTATAACGGCGCATTGTATGCGACCTTAACGTCGCATGGGTGCGACATTAAGGTTGCATTCAATGCGCTGCTATAGGCGCATAGGGTGCGCCGTTGCCGTCTCACCCAATGGGACGTTTCTCACGCACTGGCCTTTGCACGTGCAAAGTTTTGCGCATGTTACTTTGCGCACGAGCGCTAATTAGCGCAGCAAAAGATTTTTAGGCGTGATAAGGGGCTTTTCACTAGCATGCTAACAGCCCTTAGATTGCATAGGAGCATCCAGAGGATTGCAAGTGACCCCTCCCACCCAGGCCACTGCTTCTTTGGCCCGTTTCTAGGCAGGAGGCTTTGGACCATCTCTACCAGGACTGCTAGACACATGGACTCTTTCTTCCCTTCTGTGGGCAGCCTCCTTAACTCCCTCCATTCTTCCACCACCTGCTGAGCTGCAGCCAGCACAGTGTATTCGGTCAACCAGTCAACCGACTCAAAATTAATAAACTGATTAGACTTTTTTCCGTGCCACTTTTCTTGGTAATGTGTCCAGGCAGGACCCAGTCATGCTTGGCAAAATAAACTTATTCTGATTTTTACATGAGCATTCATTGCTCATTCATTTATCGCATGCTGTTCCCACCACGACCTACATCTTGCAGCATGTCTGATTGATACATTCAACCAATTTCGGCCTGAAATTGGTCGCATGATGAATCGGGCTTGTTCTTGGCGGCACCAATTTTCACCCAATTATAATCATATCGGATGGTCAATTGGCCGCGAAACCGCCTGATGTATGGCCACCTTAACCCCACAGCTTTGTACATATCTACCATAGGATTGGCTGATTAGATAATCTATAAAGCTTTGTGCTAATGCTAAATGGTTCTCGGCTGAGTTGGGTGGTCGGGGCTGCCTTTGCTGAGAATCTAGCGCGCAGGTGTGGAACTCCAGGCCTGGAGGGCCAGATCAATGCCAGTGTTTAGGAGGGACTGAGAAAGAGAGGAAAGTGTACTACCTGATGGACCACACCTTTCCTGATTCAGACCCATCAATTGAATTGAGAGGTGTCAAAAATGTGTGAGGACCTTGTCCCTTGGTTTGACATCCCTGATCTAGTGTGTGTTTAGCAGCCCCAATATGTCGACGAGACCAGATCATCTCGTCCAAGTGTAGACAGAGCCTATTGTTCTCCTCCTTCTGTGTTTTCTGCTGTGTGCCATCGCCCCTTCACCCCCCCCCCCTTCCTCAACATAGCAACAGAAAATGTGCCTGGAGGCTAGCGATGCATCTGTACAGCACTCTATTCCAATTTGTCACTTGAGAGATAGGGACTCGATCCCCAAGGCTCTGTACTCGTATCCAATTTTAATCTGCAGATGACAGGCCAAATTTAGCACTGCCATGTAGTATGAGGGTCAACAGATTTTGAATACTATGAACAGGTATGCTCTCATACTACATGGAAGTGGTAAAATTGGCCTATCATCTGCAGATAAAAATTGGATGTGTATGTATCTTAAAGGGGTAAAGACCTCATATGTGTGTACAGGCTTTAGCTGGTGTACAGGTATCCTATATAATAATAGCTGTGTCCCTGCGTCATCCTGTCCCCGTGTCCATGTGTTGTGCTGCTGCGCACAACGGACAGCCGTTGGGACAGGAAGACTGGGCCAGGGAGGCGGGCGAACGGGGGCACGTGGCTGCATGTGCACTGACTGGCGACGTGAAAAGACCTAGAGCCCGTTTTTAAATGTGCTTAGGTCAACTAGTTCACAATAAAGAGCTTACTGAATGTACAGCAAAAGAAGCAAGCTGGAAATTTGGAAGCTGTAAATTACAAGAAATGATGGTGCAAAAAGCCAGTTAGTGTTTTATTGACAGACTACAGCCAGCAGCATTGTGTGTGTGTGTGTGTGTGTGTGTGTGTGTGTGTGTGTGTCAGAGCATTGTAATGCAACCTACTGCCACCTTTCTCCAAGTGTGTACAAGCTCAAAAGCGGGGAGTTATCCATACCTAGTATATTTTTATTTGTTTTCCAACAAGGTTTTGCGTAATACAGAGTGGCAAGCCTGAAATAGCTAGCCATATTGATATCAGCCATTTATATCCTTGGCCATGTTTATAAGTTTCCTCAAGTCAGAGGCAGCGTGCAAGATGATGACTGTCATTTAATCCAAAGCTATGTGCTCGGGCACTGAACCGCTCCCCTCAGCATCCTTTTGTTAGAATGAAGTCATGTGTGCATATTTATATATAGTGTGTGTCTGTGTTGTGTTGTGTGTATCTATGTCTACCTGTTTATTTACTTACGTGTGTGTGTGTGTGTGTGTGTGTGTGTGTGTGTGTGCCTACCTGTTTATATACTTGATATAAACTGGGTGAATAGTTTTTATTGAAAACATCCTGGAGTCCATGTGTAAAGCAAACCTGGGAGGTTTGCAGTGGCCCAATATGGGGATACTTACCTTTGGGAGGGGAAGCCTCTGGATCTTAGAGAGGCTTCCCCTGTTCGCCTCCAATGGCTGAATCCAGTGCTGAGATCCCCGTGGTTCGGCCACACTGCGCCTGTGCAGTAGTATGGACTAGATCGGGCTCGGCTTTTTCCGCTGGAGCCCGAGCTGGTCCATGCTAGTGCTTGAGCTGTAGACGAACAATCTTTCAGGTGTCCCAGCGCTGGAATGAGCCGATGGAGGAGGACAGGGGAGGCCTCTAAAGGACCAGAGGCCTCTCCTTCCCGAGGTGAATTCCTCTTGGGGGCACTTTTTCCCCTACAGGTACACTTTAAAGTTATTTGATTTATGTTTCTGCATAGAAGTTTTTAATTGCCAAATTGTTTTGTTTTTTTTTTTCTTTATCGCTTTACTGCTAATGGAAGATGCCCATACTATGTACGTAAGGACTTAATATGCATAAAGTAAGTGTTAACATAATTTGTATGCAGCAATTTACCGTATTTTTTTGGGACGATAAGACGCTCCTAGGTTTAGTGGAAAATAAAGGGGGGGGGGGGGGGGGGGATGCTAAACTTGCTGCTTCTTGTGGATCTTCTCCCCCCCCCATCAATCTGTCTACCTTGTGTCTAATGTCCCCTTTGTCTCTCTGTGTCCCTCTTGTGTTCTTTTGAGTCCCCCGTCTGTCCCTCTGCATCTCCCATGTGTCCCTCCGGGTCCCCCATTTGTCCCTCTGTCTGCCGCTTGTTTATAACTCACCCCACCATCCACGCTGCTCTATATCCCAGCAAGAGAGGCAACACATTCTTCCCTGCATGTGACCGCACACCGTGTCCCCTGCATGCCGCGCCGCTGTGTAGTGCCATTGCTGCTCTTTATCCCAGCAATGGAGGCAACGCTACACATCACTGCACTTGACCGCACAGCAGGTCACATGCATGCTGCATGGATTGGCCACAGCCTATATATGGAGGTTGCCCCTGGAGCAGGTGAGATTACACCGCACAAGGCTGGGGGAGCAGAGTACAGGGAGTCCCTGACGAGATGGATCGCCGGGCATTCATATCAGCGGGTATTCAGAAGTCGGGGACTCGCTGTATTCGGTCCATAAGACACACTGACCTTTTTCTCCACACTTTTTGAGGGAGAAAAGGTACATCTTATGGTCCAACAATACGGTAATTATTGGGGTGATAAACAATTCGGCAGTTCAGATATTTTTTACAGGTAACTGGTGTTCTGGTCTGGGTGGATTTGCATCCAAATATATGTGGGTCCCTGTGGAATGATTGCAAAATTTTTTGCAACATACTCTGACCTTTTTTTTTTTTTTGCGTTTTTTTGGCATGATTTCCATATACGGTAGTTGTTAGTTGCATTGTGTTTTATGTGTGAGGTGATTGATGCATTTTAAATATAGGGTAATTGCTGCATTTCATATGTGAAGTGATTGGTGGATTTCAAATGTGGGGGTAATTGCTGCATTTTAAACGTTAGGCACCACAGAATTATTTTATTTTTATTTTTTCCCCCTAAAACTTCAGTCTGAATTGCTGTGTTGGCAGTTTAAGATAAATAACAGGGTTTTGGCTGCAGTATAGGCACTCGCTCTCTAAAAGGTTCACCATCACTGCTCTAGGTCCCCCTTCACCATTCAAGCATCCAGCCTCATTCTTGTCCCAACATCCCCTGCCTTTTGCAAAAATCCTGCAGGTGTCTTGGTTGCGTACACTAGTGATGTCACTTCCCTCAGGATTCATTGGAAAATGTATGCCGGTGTTGTGTCTGATTACGCTGCCTGTGGATTTACGCTGCCCCGCATGCGCAGTAGGAGACTGTGCGGCCACAGTTCCCATTGAATGATGCTGCTGGAGGTAAAATAATAAATATCTCCGCTCCCACACCTCTTACACTCCCCAAATTTTCAGGGTAGGGAGGGAACCCCCAGAACGACCTCTATGCCAAATTGCAGCCCCCGAGCCCCGCTGGTTCCCGAGATAGGTTACTGTAATCTATCTCCTGAACCAGCGGGGCTCGGGGGCTGCAATTTGGTATAAAGGTAGTTCGGGGGGTCCTCTCCCTACCCTGAAAATTTGGGGAGTGTAAGAGGTGTGGAAGCAGAGATATTTAGTATTTTACCTCCAGCAGCATCATTAACTTCACACTGAGCATGCGTGCTACTCAGTGTGGGGGGGAGCTTCCGGGCAGCGCAATCAGACATTACACCAGCACCAACAAAAGGTGCCAATCGATACCTGCTGAAAGTGACAGTCATTGCAAAGCAATTTGCATAAAAGTATCAGCACTGTGTTTCACTTCCATTGTGAATGAGCCTCTGCACTCACCAGCAGCTTGTAGAGAATTGCACGGTCTGCTTTATGGATTTATCTTGGCCACAGTGAAAGCTGTCTGGGCTCTCTTCAGTGGCGTGAGATGCAGAATAAATCGCCATGTTCCTGTAAGCTGACACTAGACTAGGCATATTTTCATTCAGTGACTATTCTCACTCTTGTGACAGCTGCCTTCTGTGTGCTTCACCCAGTTCTAGTAGCTGCTGAGCCACACAGCACTGCAAATGGCGCACAAGTGGTCCACTCTACTCCGCATGCAGGAAGATGCTACTGCAAGCACATAACTGCCTGTTACAGCTTTTTACTGCACTATTTTGTTTTATATCTTCACAGGGGCTAAGCTCTCAGCACTCTCGCCTGGTAGCTCCGTGGAATCCAGCTTAATTTTCAGTAAGGCTGGGAACACACAATAGCCCTAGCCAGAACCCAAATTATGCTGAGAGATAGGTTATCAGTGAGTGGGGATACTTTAGTAGGAGGGCAGGGGTATAGCTAGATCAGGGTGCACTGTCTTTCAGCTTCACCATGCGCCCCCCCCCCCCCCCCCCCCCCCGCCGTTTTTATATGTATACGTTCACATCGGCCCTGTTCCCCAGGGTGCAACAGCAAGCGACCTGCTTGGTGCATTGACTCAACCAAGGGCATTGTTCTCTCTTTTCACCCTGCTGGCTCCATGCTCTGTTGGGCCCCCTCTATATCAACAGAATGAGTTGCAAACCTGGGGGCTAGCAACCCATCTGTACATCCTTGGCCTTGTACTGTCCTCAGAGGATCGAGTCCCAATCGTGTGTGTGTGTGTGTGTGTGTGTGTGTGTGTGTCTTAAAGTGGAAGGAGGCGGCGCACAGACGGAGCTCTATACAATTGCAGCTGGTAGCTATGCTAGTCTGTAAAGTGGACCTGAACTCTTGCACAGGACAGAAGGCAAACAGAGAGATGCACCCTGTATGTTACCGTATTTGGACACAAATGAGGGGGAATTAAACAAGCTAAACTCTCTAATCACAAATTATGATGAATCAGGAAGTAGAAGCAGTGCAGATTTATTTTAGGATTTGTATCAGCTGTAGTAGTAGTGTGTTTTTTTTTTTTTGTTTTTGCTGGATTGTCACCATAAAAATCAATTTCAGCAGCAACTGGTCTAAATATATTAAGTGATAAAGATGCTAATCCTGCAGTCAAAACTTTCAAAACTTTTTCTGCTGTTATGGTTTGGAGCTATCTCTTACCTTAGGAGCACTGGCCCTTAGCCATTGCCATTCAGTTGCATTCTGGGGGTTATTTTTATCTATAATCTTCCTCTTCCCTTTATTTCCCTGCCTAGCTACTTAGCTGAAACATGATCCTCTGCTCACTTGTGTTTACAAGCAAGGCTGAGGTGACTCGGCAATTGGAGGCGAAAAGAAAAAAGTTAAGGGACGTAATTACATCAGTATTTAGCCTCAGGCTAGATTCACAGTGGGACGTTGCGTTTTGATGCCACGTTAAAGTCGCACCACAAGCTTACAACGCAACGCGCCCAAAAAGTGGCAACGCAGCGTTACCGTCGCATACAGCAGATACAGTAAAAAATACAGGCAATGAAAAGTATGCTTCCAAGTCATTACTGAGCATGTGCAAACAGTCCAACGCAGCTAATAACGTGTATAACGCACTGCATGCAGTACTTTTACTTAACGTGCAGCGTTAAACACCAACGCAACGTGTGCACTGTGAACGGGGCATTGATTTTTCATTGCAGTGAGTTATTCTGCGTTAAATGCTGTTTTAACGCGCGACTTTAACGTCCCACTGTGAACTTAGCCTCAAACTGGGCAAAATACCTGGTTTCCACCAGAAATTCTCTTTAATTCGCTATATAAAATTCACCGAAAGCAAAATGTGGACAGTACTATACATGTTATATAACTAAATCAAGTATTTACTTATACGTGTGTTTTTTTTGTTTTTTTTTGTTTCCCCTGGCATAGTATGGCTAATCCTCCTGCTTTTTAAAGGTTATTATGCTGTTGTGTATCTTTTAGAGCAGAGAGGATGTTCTGAGTTCAGGTCCTCTTTAAAGGAAATCATTTCTAGGCACTTTTAAAATTACAGGAACCCATAAATCGGTTTTAAAGACTTGTATGCTTCTGAATGAACTCTTTGTGGTTTTTCCTCAAATGCGTCACGTCTGCTTTGCCCCAAATTTGAATCCATTCTCTGTACTGGTTTCCTTATCTGGGTGCTGTTTCGTTCTTCCATAGCAAGATGCTTGTCATTCCCTTGGCAGGTTGTATATGCTACAGTATTATTTTCCACTTGTGTGTAGGAATGTAAAGCATGCAATGTGTAACCCCTACTCTTCCCAACTAGAGTTATGGCAGCACTGCCTCTCTCGGTATTCCATTAACAGGGAATGCCCACTTTAAAGAGACCCCCTATGTCACCAAGAGGGGAGGTAATGTCCCTTGCAGCCACATCATGGCAACGCTAGATCTTTACTTGGATATCTGTAGTGGCCTATTTGGAAAGGAGCTTAAAGTGGACCTGTAATGAGTTGTGTATGAAGGCTGTCTGTCATGTGTATTTACTTTAAAACGGTGCCAGTTGCCTGGCAATGCTGCGGTGTGTGTTTTTTAATTATTATTTATTTATTTATTTTTTTCCTCCCTGGCTTCAAGGGAACCTTAAAGAGGAATGAAACCCAGCATTTCTTCTTTGCTCTAAAAAATTATTTACAACATAATATATACAATCAGATTTTTTTTTTTTTTTTTATAGAACAGCATTCAGAGTGTTACACACAAGACTTGAACGTTCAGTGCAGAGAAATCTGGACTCATCCTAAGTGAAGATAATGTTATCTTGTGTTTACTTAGTTGTATCAAGTGATGAATGTGACACATTCTCTGACAGTGCAGAAGCTCCTGGACACAGACAGAAACTCAAAGCATTTCTGCCTTTAACATAATGCATAAAACCAGTAATAAATAAAATGCAAAGGCAGCTCTCAAAGCAAAAAAAAATGTACTTTTGGGAACTTTTAATTTCTAAATGAATAATACTTATGCACAAAAGCAAATATGATAACCGTATGGCATATAAAAAGTAGGAAGACATGTTTTTATTGAATAATATGTCAGGGTTTTATACCGCTTTAACTGAGGATATGGATTTTTCCTTTTTAAAATACCAGTTGCCCGACTCTCCTGCTGATCCTACTCTCTCTAATACTTTTAGCCGCAGCCCCTCAACAAGCATGCAGATCAGGTGCTCTGACTGAAGTCAGACTGGATTAGCTCCATGCTTGTTTCAGGTGTGTGAATCAGCCACAACTGCAGCCAAAGAGCTCAGCAGGACTGACAAGCAACTGGTATTGTTTAAAAGGAAACATCCATATCCCTCTGTTTAAGTTCCCTTTTAAGTAGAGTCTGAATCAAACATCCGAAACAAATACGTGATCGAAGCATTCACACCTTAGTCTGTGGCGTAAAATATTGGATGTAGAGAATCAGCAGGACAGGCAAGGAATTGCCATTTTACATACAGGGAGTCCCCGAGATACAAATGAGCCGCTTATCCTGTCAAGTCGTGAGAACAAGAGGAAGCGGAGTTCTCTCCCAGCTTGTATCTGACGGCTGTACAAGCTGTGCTAAAGGCCTGTACACACACTAGATTAAAGGCCTCATAGGTGGCTGATAATGACCACCTCTGCCAATAATCCAGTGTGTGTTCAGCAGCCCCTGACCAGCCCCGCCCAGCCAGAGATCCTCCAGGTGGAACCCACAGATGCCACTTTGACAGACTGTATGTGAATTACTGCTGGGCATCCTAAATTAACCAGGCGGCGCACCCGGCTAAACTACCCTGGCTATACCTCTGCACAGGGAGGAGGTGAGTTTGATTAGGTGATCTGTGTGCACAGGGAAGATGAAAGTTATTTCTCCCTTCCTGAGTAACGTGGGTGATGTGATGGGGAGGAAATTGGACATCTGTCTCTCATACCAGCAGACCAGATATTCTAAGTATATTTATTTATTGCCAAAAGTACAGATGTGCAACGCACAAAAGATTGTGCATTGCTGATTTAATAAAATACTATTGTGTGCATCTAAAAACGGGAAGCTGAAGCTGAAAAAGATCTTTAAAAATTGATGTTTGGTCTCTGATGGTCACCCCTCACTTGTACTATTTGATAATTTATAGCATTAGGTAAAGTTCCTGTGCTGGCATGTGTATTCATTGTACAGAAGTAGAGTGCAGAGTATTGCTAAGTGACAGCTCGGCTTGCTGATGTGGTTGGGTATCTTTGCGTGTTTAAACTTGTCTGACAAGGACACAGAGAACAGAATGACCTCCCCAGAGCTGACAAGCAGGAGCAGAGCTGCTCTGTGACGGGACAATGTAATCTGCATGCTTTCATTCGCACATTCACTGACTAGTGGAAGGAATTATTAACCTAACCCACGTCTTTCAATGGCTAGTAGCCTGCAGACACCAGGGAGCAGTTGTGCAGACCATGATCAAAACGTTGGAGTTGGAGCAATTTTGGGTGCCCGGAGTCGGGGAAAAAATGCTCCGACTCCTAATGAATTTAAAAATGTATGCACTCTCTCTGCTCATGAAATCAAATAATTTGATATGTTAACATTTGGTTTGGTGACTACGAATTAAAGAGTACCTGAGACGGATGAAAAGAAAAGCTTCTTTTTTTTTTTTTTTTTTTTTTTTTTTTTTAATACATACCTGGGGCTTCCTCCAGCCCCCTTCAGGCCAATCCGTTCCTTGCTGCCCTCCTAAACCACCTGGATCTTCTGCTATGAGTCCGGGTAATTCAGCCAGTCAGCACAGTCCAGGCCACGTGCCACTTCTACAGCCAGGCGCATTCTGCACCTGCGCAATAGTGCTGCGCAGGTGTAGTACGATCCCGGCGGCGGAGTGTGTGCATGCGCACTACGCCAGACTGGATCAACTACCTGGACTCATAGCAGAAGATCCAGGTGGTGGAGGAGGACAGCGAGGGACTGATTAGCCTGAAGGGGGCTGGAGGAAGCCCCAGGTATATATAAAACTTTAATTTCATCTGTCTCAGGTTTACTTTGTTACACAGTAGTACTATACTCTACATATGCACTCCCCACAGAGCTGCAGGGAATCCACTAAGAATGTTGTGCACATAGACAACACCTCTGTGTTCAATCACCCATAAACCTGGTTCAGATTGTACATGAAGAATGTATAATAGAGGAGGAGTCTCCTCATTCCCCTGCAGAGCACCTGTATATCACTCTTATGCTGAATACACACGGTTCGTTCCCGCATCGAATGCGCTGCTCGATTCCCGACGAATCGATTATTCCCGAACATTTACGAGCGCATTTCGATGATTTTTAGGTCGATTTCCATGTAAAGTATGGCAAATCGACCTAACGATCCATCGAACCACGAATCTGACATGTCGGAAATAAACAAATCGACGGGAATCGAGCAGCGCATCGACGGGAATAGAGTGCGGGAACGAACTGTGTGTATCCAGCATTACATGTACCCACAGTCACATTGCCTAGGGCCTGATAGATGTTCTTTGTTCCAGTCTGTACCTTTTACAAGTACTCTTACCAAGGACTAGTTTTAGTCTATGACTAAAGGGAATAAATATGGCAGTCTCCATATCCTTCTCACTACAGTTGTCTTTTAAAATTCCTAAGCGTTGGCAGTTAAGAGGCGAATTTCATGTTACATACTTTCAATCAACAAGATTGTAATATGCAAATTAGAGGAGTCAGAGTCGGTGGAATCCTAAACTGAGGAGTCAGAATCTGAGTCGGTGGATTTTTGCCCTGGAAGTGAGCAGGGGTTGTATGGGAAGTGAGCAGGGGGCATGTGGGAAGTGAGTGGGGGTTGTATGGGAAGTGAGCAGAGGGCTGCATGTAAAGTAAGCAGGGGGGTATGTTCATAGCACAACTTGACCGTCACTGCGGTTGTTCGGACTTCCCCCTGGATATCGTACATTAGCCCAGATATGCACTTTGTGACGTTAATTTCTGCCCATTTTCTCACATGCCACAGTCATAGGATAGTTGAGAGGAATATGGGTGGAGTTCGACATCATACACGGTAGAGTGATATATTTGAGTCTAGTTCTGCACAACTGCAGTAAATCCTGGTATACATATCCAATTTTGATGGGACGCTGTTAACTCTTTATCTGCCACTAATTTTTTTTTTTTTTTTTTTTAAGCTAAATGCATTTTCCAGCTATTTTAGGTATACTGGTCTGTATGTGTCTCAGAATGTTTTGCCTCCGTACGTCATGGACGTCTAAAGGTGTATTTTCGCCAAAACTACTTCCTAAGATACGCATTTATATTTATATGTCCACAACGTGCAAATGCAAACATGACGTGCAAATCCTCTAATGACTGCAGTTTAAAGGAGAACTGTAGTGAAAGGTATATGGAGGCTACCATATTGATTTCCTTTTAAGCAATACCAGTTACCTGGCTATCCTGCAGATCCTCTGCCTCCAATACTTTTAGCCCTAGACCCTGAACAAGCATGCAGCAGATCTGGTGTTTGACATTTTTGTAAGATCTGACAAGATACTACTGCAGCCAAATAGATCAGCAGGGCTGCCAGGCAACTGGTATAGCTTAAAAGGAAATCAATATGGCAGCCTCCATATACCTCTCACTACAGTTCTCCTTTAAGGCCCAGCGCACACTGAGCGGTTTTAGGTGTGATCCGTCGGCCGCATCCGCATGTAAATACGCTTGGCTAATGTATTTCAATGGGATGGTGCACACCGGCGGTTTGAGGTTGGTAGCAAACCGCAAACGTGCCTCCTGCTGCACGTTTGCGGTTTGCAGAAGCATTTCTGCCTCAATGTAAAGTATAGGAAAAACGCAAACTGCTCTGAAAAACGCTACTTCAGAGCAGTTTGCCAGGCGTTTTTGTTACAGAAGCTGTTTGGTAACAGCTGTTACTGTAACAATATGTGTAACCTGCTACATAAAAACGCACCCAAAACCACTAGGTATGTTTAGAAAACCTCTCTAAGCATACCTAGAATCGCTCTGAAATCCGCTCCCAAAACCGCTAGCGTATTGCGGTTTTGGTGTGCCCTGGGCCTAAGGGGTTAAACACTTCTATGTAGTATGAGTGCCAACATATTTTGAATATTAACAGATTTTGTAGGTTAGCTCTTATACTACAGGGCAGTGATATTGGTCAGTTATTGGCTAGTCAAAATTGGATGTGTGTATCAGGCTTAACTGTTGGGTTTACACATCTGACACATATTAGGCAGTCTCACTAAGGAGAATGAGTGGAAGCAGGGCTGTGGAGTCGAGGAGTCTGAGTCAGAGCAATTTTGGGTACCCGAAGTTGTAGTCGGTGATTTCATAAACTGAGGAGTCAGGAATCTGAGTCGGATGATTTTGTGTACAAAATCCACAGCCCTGGTAAGTATTACACTAAGGAGTCGGAGTCATTTTGGGTACCCGGAGTTAGAGGTTTCATAAACTGAGGAGTTGGAGTCGGAGGATTTTTGTACCGACTCCACAGCCCTGGCCAGAAGTGTACTTTCATACCATAATACCCTGTATGAGCTCTGACCTGAAGTCAACTGGCCATTCTTTATTCACATACCAACGTGCCCTGATGTTATTGCTTGTGGGGTTAACTGTATCCCTATTTGTCAGCTTACACCCCCAGTTCCCCCAGTAGTTTTATAGTTCTATGAAGTTTGGTGCCTTCCTTTTTTCTATTTTCTTTGTACCTTTTTTATTAGGAAGATAAGAACTGAAGCAATTAAGGCAGGGAGCACACGTTTTTCATGCTTGCAAAATCCCATTACAATGTGAGGCAACAGGATGTCTCATACGTCATGATTTTTGCATTTGGGGGAAAAATTAAAACAAATCCTACAGCATAATGTCGCGCAGCATGGCCTATATGCAATTCCCTTTTCTCTCCTGGGTGATATTTTGACACCTTATCAATAAAATGCTTTTAAATCCACTAGGAAGCCTAAAAATATTCAAAATTATTTTGATCTAACTTTTTTTCACGTTCTTTCTGATACTACTTCAATTGCAGAGTACTGAAAAGTTATTTTATTCAAAAGATGAAAAATTATCTCCTAGGAGAAATCTCCGGAGAAAAAGTGAATAGCATATGTGCCCATGTGCGATTTCTCATTGACACGTGGCAGCTGCTACGCAATGACTTGCATTTAATCAAAACACACGTATGTGGGAAAAACACAGATTTAAGCAGAAACAAGTGTACTCCCTTCCTAAAGAGACATGCTTTGCTTTTGCCTAATAAATCTAATCTTAGGTTTTCTGAACATGTTACTAATGATTATTATTAATTTTTTTTTTTTTTTTTTTTTTTTTTATGCTTTGAATCCCTAGGAATAACCCATGAGATCTTCAGTACTATGGTTAGAAGGGATGTCTTAAAGCTTTCATGAAAATAATTCTTCTGGGCATAGGATTTTCTTCCATGCACGTTAAGGTATCAGTCAGTAGATCACACAGAAAGAGAAACTAAAATGACTGAAAATGACCTTGAGCGGGATCAGCTGAAGCCAAGATCTTTCATGGACCATTCGTGGTCATACTGCGGATCGTCAACAACCCAGCCGAAGTATCGGGCAGCTTGCAAATCTTTATATTCAGATTTTAGCCAGGGTGCTGGTTATGAAAAACATTCAAGAAATCCCCAGAGTTTACAAGAACAGTATTGGGCTTGTGCAATTCCAAGCAGTCCACCACCTTGTCCTGATCGAGGTTCCCCCAGCTGGGACCCAAATAAAGAATACCAGGACTTACTGGATTATACATATCCACTGAATCCAAAGTATTGTCTGGATGAAGATACTGAAACAGACGGCTTTCTGCATGACTCAGGAGTAGATACCGGTAGCTATAATCTGTCATGTGACAGTAAAATCGGTTCTTTTGGCTCTCCTTATCAAGACAATCATGGACTAAAGACTCACAATTTTCTTCATACAAATAGCCTGAGATCACCGTATGCCTTTTCTACCCCTTTATGTAACAGACCTGGTTACCGTAGTTTACGGAACCTCTCAGATTCCTCGAATGTAACATCCCATGGGCACCTCTCGCCTTATGCCGGCAAAGTGGGTCTAGTCAAAGAATCCACAACTTCTTTTTATGGTCCAAAATATAATACATTTAACAAATTGCTATCAGTAGATGTACATGGGTCTTCTACAGAAAGTTTACAGAGGTCAGATCATTTTCTGCCAACAACAGCCGTGTTACCATTGCCAAAGGATCTGGATACTGATGAGGAGTATCTCTCTTTGCCACCAAACCTGAAGGAGCTGGAGATCCTGGCTACACATTTAAAGGAGCTCTCCTTGAATGTAGATCGAGAAGGAAGCACAAACTTTGATCAAGTCAAAGCTTGCAAACGGGCATGGGGTTTGCCAGTCACTGACGTAGATCGGGGATTATGCAGCTCATTGAAGAGCAAAACTACTGATGGTGACGTCAAAGATCAAAGCTATTTCTCAGAACTTTCATCTTGCCAAAACCACAATGGCTCTGAAAGAAGTAGGTTTCCATCTCTAAAGGACATGCTTGATGGGGCTGATTCAATGCTTCTAGGAATGAATGGATGTTCTTCCGTCCAAGACAATAAATCTCTTGTCCAAAGGATTCAGGTAAAAGCTTTACATGTAAATTCATCTTTTATAACTTCCATTTGGAACATTCCTACCTTGTTGGTTTCTGTGAGTCATTGTACTAGTGAATTGGTGTTGCAGGGTACAGTGTTTTTTTTTTTTGTTTGTTTTTTTGACAACTGAAGTGAGAGGGATATGGAGGCTGTCAATTTTATTTCCTTTTAAGCATCTTGCTGATTTAATGCTATGGGCAATTTTTAAAGCCAGTGGTTGCCTATTTAAAAATCAAAAAGTCAGATACTCACCTAAGGAGAGGGAAGGCTCGGTCCTAATGAGCCTTCCCTCTCCTCTTCCGGTGCCCTCGGTGCAGCGCTGGCTCCCCCGTTCGCGTCCGCCGCCGCAGGGACTTCGGAGGTCTTCGGGAGCACTCGGGCTTCCGAAGACGGGCCGCTCCATACTACGCACGCGCAAGTGCGTCATAGAGGGCGCTCGCGCATGCGTAGTATGGAGCGGCCCCGTCCTCGGAAGCCCGAGTGCTCCCGAAAGCTCCCTTCAGCAGCGGAAGTGGCAGTATTTGACCGAACTGGTCGAATACTGTCACAGGGGATCCTGCGCGGGACCGGGCACCGGGAGAGGAGAGGGAAGGCTCATTAGGACCGAGCCTTCCCTCTCCTTAGGTGAGTATCTGACTTTTTGATTTTTATAATGATAAACATTCACTTTAAGAAATCGCATTCTTCAAGTGGGATCACACCCAAAGCATTACATTAGCAAGAGCTTTTCAAATCATAAGAGCTGATAAAAGGCTTAGAAAAGATATTTCAGGCCTACAAGTTGCCTGCTGATCCTCTGCCTCTAATACTTTTAGCCATAGACCCTGAACAAGCATATGCAGATAAGGTGTTTCTGACATTATTGTTAGATCTGACAAGATTAGCTGCATGCTTGTTTCTGGGGTTATTCAGACACTACTGCAGCCAAATAGACCAGCAGGGCTGCCAGGCAATTGGTATTTAAAGCAGGGGTCCCCAACCTTTTCCGGCCCAGGGAAAGTGGCCAAATTTTTCTCCCGGGGGGGGGGGGGGGGGATTTGTGCGGCGGCATAGCTAGCATAGTTGCCTTAGTATAAGGAGGTTTAGTTGCCTCAGTATGGCTAGTATAGTTACCCCAGTATAGCTAGTATAGTGTCCCGGCATAGTGGCCAGTATACAAAACAGACAAAACAGAAGCTGTCACTTCCATCCTTAAAAATTAACTCTTTCAGGCAGCAAAATAAAACAAGTAAAACAGCCTAGTTATTAATATGTTTAATACTATACATACACAAGTTTATATCATCATGTCACATGTCACTTCGGGTACACTTTTTTTTTTTTAGTTACCCATGTGGGTCTTGCATTTTGCTCAGCCTTTTTTCAGTTTGAATCAACCGCTTTCCACTTTTATCATCCACTTTCACTGAAAAAAATAGTCTAGATCAAGGAGGGTGAAAATGTTCTGCCAGGATTTAATTGCTGCTTAAGGGCTCGTACAGACTATTTGCGCTGCCGTGCACATTTTTGTAGCGCACATAGTGTGCGACATGCAAGAACGGCCGAAGGATATAGACAGCCCTTCTACCGTTCCATCATATGTGCTGCGCAGGAGTGTGATGTGCTATCACGCTGCTGCATGCATTTTCAGGAATTGCAGCCCAGATCCCTTTCACTGTGGGGAATGGGATCTGCAGCACATAGTAGCGCAGATGGCGCATGTGTTGCGTTCCGATCACACAGCCATCAGCGCTACATTATGTGAACGAGGCTTGAGTCCACCCTGGGGAGACTTTGTCACTTCCTACTGCTTGTATGGGTGCCAAAGGGCAGGGAAGATCTATATAGAGGCGCAGACAGCAATAAAAGAAACATGTTGTTCCCAGAGTTGGAGTTGTTTTCCCTGTCTATTGTTCCTGTTGAAAATATTACTCTTTCTTCCTATTTCTGTTAGGGGAGGGAGAGTAGACCCCCTCGAATGAGAAGTAGTAGAGCAAGCATCCAGTAATCCAGTGCAGCCCCTCTAGGATTGCTGTGAAAAGAACTATAAAACGCGTGGAGAGAATTGCAGGAGACAGGAAGTAAAAGTGCCCATCTGTGATACAGTCCTGATTGTACAATATTACCACTGCTATGTTGTGAAAGGGTAAACCGTGAGAACATAGTTTGAATGGATGCTTTAAGTAGTCCCTCAAATTATACAGTAGGGGTAAGACTGTACAATCAAGATTGTATCATTAGTGGGCATCTTAAAGGGATACTGTAGGGGGGTCGGGGGAAAATGAGCTGAACTTACCCGGGGCTTCTAATGGTCCCCCACAGACATCCTGTGCCCGTGCAGCCATTCACCGATGCTCCGGCCCCGCCTCCAGTTCACTTCTGGAATTTCTGACTTTAAAGTCAGAAAACCACTGCGCCTGCACGCCCGTGTCCTCGCTCCCGCTGATGTCACCAGGAGTGTACTGCGCAGACACAGACCATACTGGGCCTGCACTGTGTGCTCTTGATGACATCAGCGGGATTGAGGACACGGCAACACAGGCGCAGTGGTTTTCTGACTTTAAAGTCTGAAATTCCAGAAGTGAACCGGAGGCGGGGCCAGAGCATCGGTGTGTGGCTGCGCCAACACAGGATGTCTGCGGGGGACCATTAGAAGCCCCGGGTAACTTCAACTCATTTTCCCCTGACCCCCTTACAGTATACCTTTAAGCAAAATCCTTCAGTAGAGTCAAATGCAGCAATATCACACTGACTGTGGTTCTTACTCTACCTCACTGCATCTAAAGGTGCCCATACATTTTGTGAGCCAATTTTGTGCCCCAACATGTCCACCTGATCAATTTTGAGCCCGAAATACTCGTTTGGGTGCGCAGAAGTCATTTGTTCGCTATAGCAAAGACCAACTGACCTTGGCCAGTGTCTCTTCTAGGAATAAAATACACTGCCAGCATTCTGTGACCTGAAGCATCAGAAATCTGCATTTTTACTTTTCCTGCCCAAACTATTAGTTGCATTTTCTTGAAGATTTCCTTTTATGTACTCAGACTTTTGACCTCAGTTTGATGCAATTAGCATCAGTATGACTGCAAATGTCAGCTGATCAGCTTGTTTACAGTCCACTTCCTAATCACCTGTATAGCTGGTATATAAACAGAAGACTGAACTAAAGTCAAAAGGTCTGTATGCACTGGCCCTCAAAACAACTCTGTGATAAAACGTCAAAAGATTGTGAATGGCTCTCCTGGGTGGTAGCGGTAACCCCCCCCCCCCCCCCCGGTATTTGTGGGAGGAGCCCTAGGGCAAGAAATGCTTGGAGCGCTCTGTGTTCTGCTCACCTTTCCTAGTATACAGGGTGGGAGGAGGCGCCACAGTGTGAGTGTAAACTACCAATTTGGGAATTAATAAGTGACAGTCTTACCTCAATATGGAGGTTAGAGTCATTTATTAGACACCAGAAATAATGAACACGTTTTTTGGGTTTTACCCGCTTTTTCAGGTTAATACAGTGTCTTTTTTAATTTCTGTAGCAAGGGGTAAGGAGCACTCCCTAATTGGTAGTTTACACTCACACGGGTGGCCTCTTCCCAACCTGTATAGTTCATTCCCCCTGTTAGGTGGTTATCCCTGCATTCAATATCCAGTGGACCTTTTCAATTGGAGTCCGGAAGAGGACTTTTCATCTGAGTGGAGACGGTTTCCTTCATGTGCTGTTAAATGTTTTGTTGAACTTTTTTCTGGTTGCCATGTTACATTTTGCATATAGATCAAAAGCCTTCAGCATGGGAAATATGCAGTAACGGGAGAATACCTCACCATGGCAATAGATTGCTGCTCTTTTCCATGGTCCTATCTTTTTATTTGTATTCCTTATTTTATGTGAAAAGTGTTATATGCTTCACTGATTGTCTGGGAAGGTAATTAATAGGTCTGTTTAAAACTGTACTAACCTGTAAGGGTTCTGTATAATTATAAGCTTACAGTATCTTGTTTTTGTATAGAAATTTTGCCAGCAGTTGGGCAAGCTGATACACTGGCTGTACAGTGTGGCAGAAATAACCGACAACTGGACCGCTCCAAAACCCGATGCGGAGAGCATTCAGCTGTCGCTCAGCCTTTACCTGGTAAGCCGTGCATTTCTCAGTATTGATAAATACAGTGTAATGCCAATATAAAGCCACATGGACTCGCTGGTGGGGTGGCTGATAAGGACCACCTCTGCCAAGAATCTAGCATGTGTTTGGAAGTCCTATAATCAGGGCTGGTTCTAGCAACAATTAGGCTCCAGGGCAAAATTAGCCTGTAACAACCCCCCCCCCCCCCCCCCCTCCCAACAGACACTGTGACCAAAAAGCGTCACTAGGGGCCCTTTGTTGCAGCCAAATTTCCCTCCTTGGCCCCTCAGCCGGCTGACCCTTCTTCCCAATCACCTCCCAACTTAACTGAGCTCCCTGGGGCCCCTGCAGAGTCTAAGGCAGTGTAGTGCCTCACTTGCCTGCCAGCACAGGTGAGATGCTACTCTGCCAAAAACTCTGCTGAGGCCCCAGGAAGCAAAAGTTAAGATGGGGGGGGGGGGGAAGACACCTTAGGGGCTCCTACAGGCTCTGGGGCAATTGCCCCCTTTGCCTCTATGGTAGCGCCCGCCCTGCCTCTAACATATCTCTAGTGATGTACATAAAACCCCCAAGACCATTGTGCTCGCCAGAAGCCATTTTGCCATCCCTCCTTCTGCTCCATAGCAACACACGTGGCTAGCCTGTAGGCTAGTGACATATCTGTACGGGTCTCTGCTTTAAGAATCAAGTTCCAATCCCAGCAGGTGACAGGAATTTTACACTTTTACATAGTCAAAGCCATTCAGTGAAAAGTTAGTTAAGGTTCCCATACATCTAGCGCATATAGCACATGGCGTGTGTGACATCACAACACATGCAGTGTGGCAGCCACGTGGGACGTGAGTAAGAAGGAGCAGCTGGATTCGTGGCAGCCGGACAAGTGAGAACATGTTAATACACAGGCACTGGGGGAGGGGGTGTTCACGTTAACATTTGGAGGGACAGCGGCCCGGTTTCCGTCTCGTTTGTCACTCGTCCTCATATCGCACTCTGTTACCACCGCGCACCCAATCAACTATGCCGGCCAGAGATTTTCCGGCTTGCTCAATTGATACATTTGACAGATTTCAGCCCAAAATGGGTTGAATCGTCAATCTAACATACTTATTGCACCACTCACTTTTTTTTTTTTTTTTTTTTTCTCATCCGTTTTCAATAATTATCCAACAAGATAGTTGGTTGGCTGCAAAATCGTTATATGTATGGCCACCTTTAGTCAGCTCACCTCCTCCACATACCTTCTTATCAGATCTACAAGGGTGAGCTGAATGACTCCTAGAAATCAGCCATCTATGATCTATCAACCAGAGGACAGACTTCCCATCTCTAATCAGGCTGGGAGAGGGGAAGGGAAGTAGCAAAATAAATGGAAAACGAGTGAAACCTCTGAAAGCCACTGAATAGAAAAGCACAACTTTCAGAAATAGATAAGCTGCCCAGCTTTCTCTATATGCACCGTACTGACTGTATACGATATTCAATAATTAGAAACTCTTCAGAAAGCTATGAGCCTTATGTGGGTGGGAGTTGGAAAGTTATGGTTGGAGTCACCTCACCCAAGCCTTATTGCTTTGTATACTTGATATGTATTTTTATAGAATGATGCATTATTGATTTTATCATGGTAAAGGGGGCAGCCAGGGCTAAGGAGCAATGGGACTGGGCTGTCCTGTGATTCAGATGGTGCAAGAACTAGAAGAATCAGTACTTGTGGTTTGAAAAATGGTAATTCTACCTTTTCAGTTGTAATGCAACCTAAAGGAAAGCTAAAGCGTAAGAAGTATGGAGGCTACTATCTCTTATTTCCTATAAAATGCAGATTGCATGGCCATCATATTGATCTTCTGGGGAATTCAGTTTCTGAATTGGAACAAGCATGTAGTAGGACCCCTGATCTGCATGCTGTATCTGAGCAAGAGGTTGTTATTATTGGACTTGTATAGCGCCAACATATTACGCAGTGATGGATAATAAATATGGTTACAGGAAATCACGGGTGACAACACGATACAGTTAATAAGCAATAAGATACACAGCACAATACAAAAATACAGGTAATAACACAATGCCAGATCACACACTGGAGTGGTAGTCCTAATAATACAAGTTCACATTATTCTGTGGGTAGAGTGCGCAGTCACGTATGATGCACAAGGAGAGAGGCCCTGCCAAAGGCTTACAAGCTAGAGGGAGGGGGTGGTGACACGAGAAGGGGGGCTGCATCGAAGGGTTCTCTGCAGAGAGAGTAAGGGCAGCGGGGTAGGCCTTGAAGAGATAATAGATGCAGGGCATAACCACAACAAATGGACACTTAGAAATTTGAAGAGGCCTGGCATACCAGATCTTTGTGATGCTGGAACACCTGTAGGTGCTAGAATTTTTGCAAAGATGATCCTAAACGGCTGCCTTGGCCAGTTTCCATCTAGCGTGTACCTAGCTTTAGACACCAGATAACTGTAGTATCTGCCCACTCTGTCATTTCATCTCTGCATGCCATTGTAAAATAATGAAGCCAGACAAATTTTTTTTTTTTTTTCCCCCCTTTTTTTGTTCTTGGAAAAAACGCTTTCAAAGATTGAAACACTGTGGTTTCCTCCTATTTACTTTAGCTTTGAATACGCTGGCTAGTCAACTTCTCAAAACCGGAAGGGCAGGAAACCAGTGGAGCAGTGGCACAACAATGGCTCTAGACACGGATGTGTCTGCTTTTTCCTTATAGCAAGCTGAAAGCAGCTGCTTTGTATGACTCTGCACAGGACAACCTGATGACTTCCGGGAGAGCAGAGAACGTTTATCAGGGGGTCCATGCAGAAGTCTTCACTCACCATGGATTTACTAAGCATGATGTAAACTGGCTAAGCCATGAGAATGGGTGATGGCATCCATACTTGATTTACCTGGATTTCCCGAGTAGTGTTTGGATGGCTGAGGCCCCTGTGCAGCATCCAGGGAACTGTGTGCCTTGCCTTGTTAGTGACTTTAGGCCAGCAGTGTTCTTACATGTGTGATGATAGCTGAGTGTTAATTATTTTCTTCATGTTGCAGAAACTGAAGAAGGATGTAGCCATGCAGAAAACACTGGCTGATGATATTGTGAAGGATGGGGAGTCGCTGGTGAAATGCATGGATGTCAATTCCTCTGGTAAGAGCTAATCTGGCAATAGGCAGGCTGGGGTTAAGTGCCTAGATAGATTCCATGAGTGCAGTCCCTGATGTCTGCAAAGGTCCCATATTATACTGACAACTTTCCACTTCAGCTTTAGTACATTACCCCCTAAAATAACTGAGCTGAGAGTAACGCTGTGTCTGAGCAGTCTTGGTGTTCTGAGCCCACTGCTTCCCACCCTCCTAAATAACTCGTGCCTCCTCCACCCCTCATGGAATAACATCAGGGCTCCGCGCTGTCCAAAACGTCTACCTGGCCCTCCATACCAATGCAAAGCGTGGACATGTGGGTAGGATGAACATGTTGGGGGGGTTGCCAGGCCAAGCAGTGCTACAAATGTGGACACTTCTATTCTGGGATAGCATGAAATCAGAGAAAAGAGCATTTAGAGCAGGCGGCTATGTCAAATATTTTTTTATTTCACAGGTTGTTGTGAAAGATGCATGTTGCCTTAAAGAACACCTGGCCCTGGAGAACTCTGATGGCTACCATACTGACCTCTTTGTGGTGTCCTGGTGGTAGAGCTTTTAGCTGCAATACTGTCTACATCACTGTCCTGCAACAAGTGTGCAGGTTAGGTGCTGTGACATTTGTGGCCTACATACATTTGGTCCAGAGAAGTAACTCAGTGTTCTACCCAGGTGACCAGCAATAACCGCTATGAGAACTAGGACTTGTGGAGAAAAAGAACACAGGGACGCCGGGAGCCCAGTCTGGTGTATTATTGTAGGTTAACCAAAGAACAAGTAGTCAGGTAGAGGTTATACTTGCAAGGCTGGGTTGCAAGGGAGACAACCACTCGTAGTAGCATGTAGGGAGGTACTGGATGTAGTGTGGTGGTCGCAGCTCCAAGAAATAATTCACTCTTTGGAGATCTTTCTCCCGTAGAGGGAGTTCCCCTATCTAAGGGGGACTTGGTTATTGTTAGTTGGTAGGAGGTGCCCAGGAAGAAGAAAGTATATGTAATCTGCACAGACTAAAAAAGGAATCCGGGAGTAAAGAGATCCCACCTTAAATGAGTAGCTCTCACTTATAGGTTAATTCAATAGATCTTAACTTTATTGAACACTTGTAAGAGAAGCATTTCATGGCGTAAGCCACTTCCTCAGGTCGAGTATTGTGCCATCATGAAATCTATTAAAAATCTGTAGTACTGCGGTTCCACAAGCCAGCGACTGGTGCCCTCAGGCCTCCCCTGAGATTGGCGTGTTCAAATCTGACAGAGAAAATCTCATAGTGTATGGGCACCATTTGGAAGAAAATTCTCCTAACTTGCATATCTCCACAGATCTAGGGGGGAAAAACATTTAGCTAGTTGTTCCCACTAACTGTTGACTAGTCATTGGCTGCATCGCTTTCCTAGATCACTGGAGATTTGCATGTTAGAAGAATACTCTGCTCAGCTGTGCAAGACAGTAAAGTGTTCAAGTGAGAAGAACATGGAGGCTGCCATAGTGTCTTAAGTGTATCTGAGGCAAACCTCAGGTCAATAGTGAAATAATTGGGAAGCCTCTGGATCCTGTAGAGGCTTCCCATGCCATTGTACAGTCCCCTGTTTTTGTGCATGCCCCCCCAAAGGAATCCAGCGAGGTCTTGGCTGATTCCATGCTAGCTCTTCCAGCATGTACCCAGCTGTAATGTGCCTGCTCGAGCATAACCGCCCCTGCCGTCTTACTGTGCAGGCATGGCTGTGTTCATGCATGAAGGGGAGTGCGGTCGTGATGTGCCGGACGGTCCCGGGAAGCCACTGGAGGATCCAGAGGCGTCCCTTTTTGATTTTTTTTTTTTTTTTTTTTTTTCCGCTGAGTTCACCTCGGGTTCTCTTTAAGGTGCCCATACATAGTACAGTAGGTAGGTGTAGTGGATGGCACCCTTTCCTTGCATCTTTGGGTCCCAGGCTTGAATCCTGGCCAGGACATGTTCGCACTGTGTTTGTGTGGGTTTCCTCTGGGCACTCTGGTTTCCTCCCACATCCCAAAAACATACATATAAGTTAATTGGCTTCCCCCCAAATTGGCCCTTAATTACAATGAACATATGACTATGGTAGGGATTCGATTAATGACAAGACTGTGTATATTTTGTAAAGCGCTGTGGAAGATATTGGCCCTATATAAACTAAATAACTTCTCAATTTCCTCATTGATTCTCTACAAAATTTTCCTGTTTGATCTTCAGTGAATTAATTCCCCCAGAATGTCTGATCGACTTTTGGTCGGAATATCTAGGTCGATTGGTGGTAGGAGCAGTGATAAATTCATGGCCCATAGCGTTGTACTGCACTGTTTAACCACTTCAGTACCACAGGTTTTTTATTTCACCTCACGCTCCCTCCTATTCATTTCCCAATAACTTTATCGCTACTTATCACACCGAAATGATCTATCTATTTTCTACGGAACAAACTAGGCTTTTTTTGGGGGGCAGGAGAAGAAAAAAAAATCACCATTTCTCAGCTTTCAGCCATTGTAGTTTAAAAAGAAAATGTGATATTGATGATGAAACCGACACATCTTATTTACCCATTTGTCCTGGTTATTACAACATTTAAATTGTCTCCCAAGTACAATGTATGGCGATATTTTGTTTGGTAATAAAGGTGTGGCTTTTTTCTTTTTTTTTTTTTTTTTTTTAATATACTAGAACAATTACAAGCCTTTTCTTTACAAAAGCAACAGTAATATACCCTCATGACATACAAGTCCCTAAGGTAACTTTTTATGTAGTGTTTTTTTTTTTTTTTTTAACTTATGTAATTTTTGTTTTTTCTATAGGGTAAGGGTGGAAGGAGTTAGAAAAATTAAATACATTTTAACTATTTTTTTTATTTTTTTTTTATCTGAAAGCGTACTTTGGGTTCTATTTTTACTTTTTGGCCACAAGATAGTGCTGCACTAACTTCTGTGTTCCTTAAATAGAACACGGAACCAAAGTGTTTTATGTAGGTTTTTTGTTTTTCTTTCAATCAGAGCCTGTGCTGCTGCCGGAGGCTCTGATTTATCTCAAGCAGGGTGATGGGGTTTGGGAATAGCTGTTTCCCATTCCCCCGATCACGGAAAGAAAGCATTGCGGTGAAGGCGAACGGGAGATGAGCGATGATTGAGTGGCGGTAAGTAAACCGTACGCATATCTACGCCTTTGAGCTTGAAGTGAAGTATAATGGGGCGTAAATATGCATAGCAAGGGTGCTGATGTGGTAAAATTCGGCATAGTGAATTTAAGATACTCCGTCCGCCGCTGTTCAGCATTAGAACTAGCGGACAGGGTCAGGAGGAGCTCACTGCCCTGCGTGTCACATTGCACTTCATGTGACTCTGATACTTCCTCCTTTTGATTTGGAAGGAGGAAATACCGGAGTCATGTGAAATGCAACTTGACACGCAGGTCAATGAATGCCTCCTGACCCTGTCTCCTTGTTCGAATGCTGCAACAGCGGATGGGATTTTGCCCCCGACGCAACAAATCAACGGAACAAATCGCATCTGTTCAGCTTTACCATTGCAATGGTGACATGCCTAGTACGTGTGTGCGAGGCTTTACCACTTGGACAAAGTAAAGGTGCCCAAACCTCTATTGACTTAGCCCCCGATCGACCATCTGATAATTATAGAATCGGAGAAAAATAGGGCGAGCCAAGTGCATGCCCGATCAACAATGCGAACAATTTCAGGCCGAGCATATCGATCGGACATACTGCAAGATGTCGGCTGTTGTGGTAAATCGGGTGTGCGGTGGTAATGGCGAGCAATATCCGGATGCAGGTGGGCAATTAAGCCCCGGACGCTGCGCCCCCCCCCCCCCCCTTATGTCGCTTGTTCCAGGCCCCATCTGCCGTCTATTATGTGTCACATTGCACTTCATGTGCAATGTGACACATTTTGTCACCCTCGTACGCGGCGGAACGAGGGTGATAAAACCCGCGTTCGGCCGCGGGAATGCAGCGGTTTAGGTCTGGCAAGGATCCTTAAAGTAAATACGAAGTAACAACCGTTTTTTAAATCTGCTTCAGACTCTTTTTAAGGCAGGTGTGAGCATAGGAGACGAAGAGGTTACTTACCCAGAAGTCCGCCGGGCTCCTATGCGTATCACTCCACTCACACGTGACCTATGGGATGCACTTTCTCCTTCAAGCCGGAAGTGAGGTAGGGAGTCGTGGAACGCGTCCAACAGGTCATGTGTTAGTGGTGTGATATGCATAGAAGCCCCATGGACTTCTGGGTAAGTAACCCCTCGTCTCCCATGCTCACACCTGCCTTAATTAACCTTCATTACAATTTCAAATGCGAGTGGCCGTATACTCGAAAGCCCATCTCTGGTGATCAGCACAAAGTTTGGGTAAGGTAAGGAAAGGTTAATTAAACTTTTGCATAATGGTAGCACAGCACCACAACATACTGACTGGCTCTGTCCATTGTGTGTAGGCAGCAGCTGATCTCTATCAGAAGCTGCAGAGCAAGTACAGAGGAATCCTAGCATAATCCTCACCTGAGAAGCCATTACTGTCAGCTTATGAAGCTAATGCTTGGTAAACATGAGTTGCAGCATAGCTGGTCAGGGAGTCAGGCTGTGTTTACTGAGACACATAATGGATTATGAGTAAAGGTATGTTGTGCTTCCTGGTGGTGCTACAGTAACATTTTTGTAACCTCTCATTAGTTTTGAAGGACACCCTGGAATTAATTTCGAAACAATCTGGAGAGCTGGAGAGACATACTGAGCGGCTGTATGCCTCTGTGCTTGAAGCTATGGATACCATCACTGACAGAGGCTTGGGGAGGAACAGTAACCCAAAACATCCAGTTCCCTTGGAGATGAAGTCCAGTTAGGTAAGAAACAGCAGAAGTAAGAGTGTCCTGTGTCACATGATACTGCAGCCCAGGAAAGAAGACGCACATTACTCATGTTTATTCACAGTGAGGGACTAGCTATGCCAGCACTACACCAAGTGTGACTAATGCCTGGTACACACCATGCAATTTCCTGTCACAGCAACGGATCGAATCTATCATTTCTGACAGATCTGATTTTCTGATCGCTTCTGTACAAAATCAATCAGTAAAATGATCGGACCTGTCGGAAATTGATATGACCTGTTGATCTAACAGGAAATTGCATGGTGTGTACCAGGTAGTGCAGTTTCTAGGCTAAATTGCATCCAGGTCGAGGGTGTAAAAATTGCACCCCCGTAGTTTTGCGAACCCTTACTCTTTTTGGGGGCAGTCACAGGTCACAAGTAGATCTGCCTACTTACTAGTGACCAGCCTCTCATCCAGGAGGAAGCCGGGACCAGGAATACACACAGACGAAGAGAGCCCAGAAAGCGGACTCCTCCATGGGCGCCGTGCACTGACAGCCTGCAGTACTGCTACAGGACATCAGGTGTCATCATGCGCTGGTGACATGACAGGAGGAGTCAAGGAAGGTGATCACGCTGGTAATGTTCATTCTTCTTCCAGTTGGCAGTTATGTCCTTCGGTCCTGGTATATATATTTATTATATTTCTCAAAAAATTAGCATATTGTGATAAAGTTCATTATTTTCTGTAATGTACTAATAAACATTAGACTTTCATATATTTTAGATTCAAATACACACAACTGAAGTAGTTCATGCCTTTTTATTATTTTAATATTGATAATTTGGGGATACAGCTCATGAAAACCCAAATTTCCAATCTCAAAAAATTACCATATTTCATCCGACCAATAAAAGAAAAGTGTTTTTAAAACAAAAAAAAGTCAACCTTCAAATAATTATGTACAGTTATGCACTCAATACTTGGTCGGGAATCCTTTTGCAGCAATGACTGCTTCAATGCGGCGTGGCATGGAGGCAATCAGCCTGTGGCACTGCTCAGGTGTTATGGAGGCCCAGGATACTTCGATAGCGGCCTTAAGCTCATCCAGAGTGTTGGGTCTTGCGTCTCTCAACTTTCTCTTCACAATATCCCACAGATTCTCTATGGGGTTAAGGTCAGGAGAGTTGGCAGGCCAATTGAGCACAGTAATACCATGGTCAGTAAACCATTTGCCAGTGGTTTTGGCACTGTGAGCAGGTGCCAGGTCGTGCTGAAAAATGAAATCTTCATCTCCATAAAGCTTTTCAGCAGATGTAAGCATGAAGTGCTCCAAAATCTCCTGATAGCTAGCTGCATTGACCCTGCCCTTGATAAAACACAGTGGACCGACACCAGCAGCTGACATGGCACCCCAGACCATCAGTGACTGTGGGTACTTAACACTGGACTTCAGGCATTTTGGCATTTCCCTCTCCCCAGTCTTCCTTCAGACTCTGGCACCTTGATTTCCGAATGACATGTAAAAGTTGCTTTCATCCGAAGAAAGTACTTTGGACCACTGAGCAACAGTCCAGTGCTGCTTCTCTGTAGCCCAGGACAGGCGCTTCTGCCGCTGTTTCTGGTTCAAAAGTGGGTTCATGCTTCCATCTGCTGAAAAACTTTATGGAGATGAAGATTTCATTTTTCAGCATGGCCTGGCACCTGCTCACAGTGCCAAAACCACTGGTAAATGGTTTACTGACCATGGTATTACTGTGCTCAATTGGCCTGCCAACTCTCCTGACCTGAACCCCATAGGGAATCTGTGGGATATTGTGAAGAGAAAGTTGAGAGACGCAAGACCCAACACTCTGTATGAGCTTAAGGCCGCTATCGAAGCATCCTGGGCCTCCATACACCTGAGCAGTGCCACAGGCTGATTGCCTCCATGCCACGCCGCATTGAAGCAGTCATTTCTGCAAAAGGATTCCCGACCAAGTACTGAGTGCATAACTGAACATAAAAAAAAAAAGTCAACCTTCAAATAATTGTTTTAAAAACACTTTTTTCTTTTATTGGTCGGATGAAATATGCTAATTTTTTGAGATAGGAAATTTGGGTTTTCATGAGCTGTATCCCAAAATCATCAATATTAAAACAATAAAAGGCATGAACTACTTAAGCTGTGTGTATTTGAATCTAAAATATATGAAAGTCTGTTTATCAGTACATTACAGAAAATAATGAACTTTATCACAATTGTGTATGTGTATTATAACTTACAGCAGGCAGAAGCCTCTCATCCCGACTGGGGCGATCTGCTGAGGCAGGATTGTGGTGCTTGCTAGGACAACTACCACACAGGCTCCCAGGATCACAAATAGAAACAAAATTGCAAAACAATTGCATGTGGTCATGTTTTTTTTTTTTTTTTTTTAACTGTCCCAAAATATTAAATTATGGTGGAGGAGAAACTAGGTAGTATTTGTTGTATTTTCTATTTCTAATGTTGTGGGTATAATATGAGCAAAGGTTGTTTTTTGTTTTGTTTTAGTTTTTTTTTTTGGTTGCTTCTTTTTAAAGAGAACCTGAACTGAAAATAAAAAGTCAAAATAACCATACACAGGTCATACTTGCCTCCCGTGTAGTCTACTCCTCATTCTCTTTTCTCCTCTCCTGCGTCCCATTTGTCCACTGTGATCAATGGAATTCTCTGTCCTCCATTTTAAAAATGGCCATTACCCCATAACCGCTTCCTGGTCAGCACACTGTTAAACTGTTATTTTACCTACTTGAGCCGTAGGGAAACATGGACATTACCTTGCACATTGTAACTGACAGCTGCTGATATATAACTGACTGCAACTGGTATATTTCAGTTCTGACAAAATATTGTCAGAGCTGGAAGGAATCACTGTAAGAAGAAAATGGTGAGCTTCTGAGAGGAACTTACGATAAGGTTAGTATGTAATATTCATTTGCAGCTATGTAATGTTTATTTTAAATTTTACTTGCTTAAGGTTCCCTTTAAGGTGATTTTTGCACTTTCTCACCCGCAATTATCGAAGCAACACTGCTCTATATTTACCTTATAGACTCAGACTCCTGCTAATCTGGCCCTCACTCCTATGCTAGCACGAATGCTCCCGTGCCTGCTCAGTGGACGGCTTGGACTTACTTGAAGAGGAGCACGGCCCCGATCATATTACGAACGATCACTTATCAGTAATCTTTGGAGGGCATGTGCTCTGCGACGTGGGACTGGAGGATGTTGTGGGAAGACTCATCAGGATGCAGAGGCTTCACTCTCCTTGGGTAAGTATCTGATCTTTGCACCTGAGCTATAGTTTTGGGTACACATTAATCTCTTGAGGACTAACACCCCCCCCCCCCCCCCCTTTAGTGACCAGGCGATTTTGAGTAAAATTGGCCACTGCAGCTTTAAGGCCAAGCTGCAGGGCCGCACAACACTGCACACAAGTGATTTCCCCCCCCCCCCCCTTTTCTCCCCACCAACAGAGCTCTCTGTTGGTGGGGTCTGATCACTCCCCCCTATGTTGTTGTGTTTTTTGTTTTGTTTTTTTTATAAATATTATTGTATGTGTTTAAAAAAAAACACGCTTTAACTACCTTCCCTCCCTCCCCACAGCCAGCCAATTACTGCGATCGGTTGTCATAGGCTTCTGCCTATGAGAGCCGATCGCTCTCTTGTCCCCCAGGGGGACAGCCGTGTCACACGGCTGTCCCCAGTGCAGCGCTGCTGCTGATCGCAGCGCTGCACAGTCTAAATAGATGGCGATTAGTCTCCCGAGTGGCAATAGACGCTCGGAGACCGAAGGTGGGGCGGAACTCCGCTCCCCCAAGCAGGAGATGCGTGCGCAGCCTGCGTGCGATCTCCTGCAAAACAGAGCCCCAGGACTTTACGTCAATTGGCGTTAGGCGGTCCTGGGGCTGCGGCCACGCCCATCGGCGTGACGTGGTCGGCAAAAAGGTTAAGCTCTCTTATTCCTTGACGGAATAATGTAAAAGTAATTGGAAATAGCTGTGTGGGAATGTCTATTCTTCTTAAAGGGAAGGTTCAGGGAGGGTGGGTTAAAAATAAAAATCAAATTCCACTTACCTGGGGCTTCCTCCAGCCCGTGGCAGGCAGGAGGTGCCCTCGCCGCCGCTCCGCAGGCTCCCGGTGGTCTCCGGTGGCGCGCCCGACCTGGCCAGGCCGGCTGCCAGGTCGGGCTCTTCTGCGCTCCAAGGCCCGGAACTTCTGCATCCCACGCCGGCGCTCTGACGTCATCGGACGTCCTCCGGGCTCTACTGCGCATGCGCAGTAGAGCCCGGAAGACGTCCGATGACGTCAGAGCGCCGGCGTGGGACGCAGAAGTTCCGGGCCTTGGAGCGCAGAAGAGCCCGACCTGGCAGCCGGCCTGGCCAGGTCGGGCGCGCCACCGGGAGCCTGCGGAGCGGCGGCGAGGGCACCTCCTGCCTGCCACGGGCTGGAGGAAGCCCCAGGTAAGTGGAATTTGATTTTTATTTTTAACCCACCCTCCCTGAACCTTCCCTTTAAACATCAATAGCCACCCAACTGACACGTGACATAAGATAAACTTGGGTACATATAGTACTAGCTCTAATAGGAAATGTATATTTCTGTCTTCCTGTACAGCAAGTGTTAAAAGGACCCTGAGCAGTAAAAAAAAAAAGTCTGGACTTACCTAGCCTGCGAACTCCTCTGGCATACTCTTCCTTAGGATCCCTGCACACTGCATGCGATGCCGTTTTTTTTTTTTTTTTGTTTGTTTTTTTATTTGGTTTTTACATCCGATTCCGATTTTTAATCGTTACTGCATGCTGCATTTTTTTCCCTCTGTTTTTCTGTTGATTGCATTCAGGGAAAATTGGGATTGCAAATCGGAAACGGAATTGGAAAACTGATTTTCAGTGTGCAGGGAACCTTAGTCCTGCAGACGGCTCCGGTAATCCGTGCTGGTGCCGCCCTGTCGTGCCATCACGCCGGTTGCCATAAGTGTCCTGTGCATGCAGGGGTCTCTAAAGACTGAACCGTGCAGGACGATCGGAACGTACAGTGGAGGAAATAATTATTTGACCCCTCACTGATTTTGTAAGTTTGTCCAATGACAAATAAATTAAAAGTCTCAGAACAGTATCATTTCAATGGTAGGTTTATTTTAACAGTGGCAGATAGCACATCAAAAGGAAAATCGAAAAAATAACCTTAAATAAAAGATAGCAACCGATTTGCCTTTCATTGAGTGAAATAAGTTTTTGAACCCTCTAACAATAAAAGACTTAATACTTAGTGGAAAAACCCTTGTTTGCAAGCACAGAGGTCAAACGTTTCTTGTAATTGATGACCAAGTTTGCACACATTTTGGGAGAAATGTTGGTCCATCCCTTTTTTCAGATCATCTCTAAATCCCTAAGGTTTCGAGGCTGTCTCTCTGCAACTCGGAGCTTGAGCTCCCTCCATAGGTTTTCTATTGGATTAAGGTCCGGAGACTGACTAGGTCACTCCATGACCTTGATGTGCTTCTTCTTGAGCCACTCCTTTGTTGCCTTTGCTGTATGTTTTGGGTTATTGTCGTGCTGGAACACCCATCCATGACCCATTTTCAGTTTCCTGGCAGAGGGAAGGAGGTTGTCGTTCAGGATTTCACGATACATGGCTCCGTCCATTTTCCCGTTAATGCGATTAAGTTGTCCTGTGCCCTTAGCAGAAAAAAACCCCAAAAGCAAAATGTTTCCACCCCCATGCTTGAAGGTGGGGACGGTGTTTTGGGGGTCATAGGCAGCATTTTTCTTCCTCCAAACACAGCGAGTTGAGTTAATGCCAAAGAGCTCTATTTTGGTCTCATCAGACCACAGCACCTTCTCCCAGTCACTCACAGAATCATTCAGGTGTTCATTGGCAAACTTCAGACGGGCCTGCACATATGCCTTCTTGAGCAGGGGGACCTTGAGAGCCCTGCAGGATTTTAATCCATTGCGGTGTAATGTGTTGCCAATGGTTTTCTTGGTGACTGTGGTCCCTGCTAATTTGAGGTCATTCACTAACTCCTCCCGTGTAGTTCTAGGATGCTTTTTCACCTTTCTCAGGACCAATGACGCGATTATTTTCTGGTGAATGCTGCGCACATAGCGATTATTGATTTCATGAGCAAAGAGGTGAGATCTTGCGTGGAGCCCCAGAGCGAGGTCGATTGATGGTCATTTTGTGCTCCTTCCATTTTCGAACAATCGCACCAACAGTTGTCACCTTCTCTCCCAGCTTCTTGCTAATGGTTTTGTAGCCCATTCCAGCCTTGTGCAGGTCTACAATTTTGTCTCTGACATCCATGGACAGCTCTTTGGTCTTTCCCATGTTGGAGAGTTTGGAGTCTGCTTGATTGATTGATACTGTGGACAGGTGTCTTTTATACAGGTGACTAGTTAAGACAGGTGTCCTTAATGAGGGTGACTAATTGAGTAGAAGTGTCTAACCACTCTGTGGGAGCCAGAACTCTCAATGGTTGGTAGGGGTTCAAAAACTTATTTCCCTCAATGAAATGCAAATCAGTTGCTATCTTTTATTTAAGGTTATTGTTTCGATTTTCCTTTTAATGTGCTATCTGCCACTGTTAAAATAAGCCTACCATTGAAATGATACTGTTCTGAGACTTTTCATTTCTTTGTTATTGGACAAACTTACAAAATCAGTGAGGGGTCAAATAATTATTTCCTCCACTGTATGTGCTAGGCTTTAAAAAAAATAAAAAAAATAAAACCTAGAGTTATCTGTGCAGTCAGACAAAGCCAAATTTAGCCTGTCCTGAGATGGGAAATGTGGGTGCCAGTGGACTTTAGGAGACCCAGCAGGAAACCTAGAGAGATTTACAGTACATGAAAGTGCATCACTTTTTTCCTCATTTTGTTATGTTATAGTTATTCCAAAATGGATTAAATTATTTTTTCCCCCAAGAATTCTACACATAACACACCATAATGACAACGTGAAAAAAAGTTTGCTTGAGCTTTTGGCAAATTTGACGATAAAAAATTGAGAAATCATATGGTATACATAAATATTCACTACCTTTGCTCAAATACAGCAATTATAGCCTTGAAGTAAACCTGAGATGTCCTAATGTAAACATTTTACACTTACCTGGTGCTTTCTCCAGCCCCATGAGCACGGATGTGTCCCTTGCTGTCCTCCCGAGTGCCTCCGTTCGCGTGATATCTGTCCCGGTAATCCTGCTCAGTTGCGTCAGTCGGCTCTTTTGCACATGCATGGAGGGGATGGGGCCACAGCCACGCATGTGCAGAAGAGCCTACTGCTGTGACTGAGAAGGCTAACTGGGACAGAGTGCAACTAAACTGAGGCACTCGGAAGTACGGCGAGGGACGCATCTGTGCTCATGGGGCGGGAGGATGTCCTGGGTGAGTATAAAATCTTTATATTGAGACATCTCAGCCTCTCAGGTACATTTTAAAGGAAACCTAAACTGCCAAGCAAATGGCAACAATACCATTTGCTTGGCAGTCTTGCTGATCTCTTTGGCTGTAGTGCCTGAATCACACCTGAAACAAGCATGCAGCGAATCCAGTCTGACTTCAGTCAGAGCGCCTGATCTGCATGCTTGTTGGGGGGATGTGGCTAAAAGTATTAGAGACACAGGATCAGCAGGAGAGTCAGGCAACTGGTATTATATTTAGAGGAAACATCCATATCCTTCTCAGTTTAGGTTCCCTTTTAAGGCTTTTTGAATATGATGCCACAAATTTGGCACGCCTATCCTTAGCCAGTTTGCCCATTCCTCTTTGTAGCACCTCTAAAGTTCCATCAGGTTGGATGGAGAAGTGTTGGTACACAGCCAAGCTCTTTCCAGAGATGTTCAGATTCAAGGACATTCACAGAGTTGTCCTGAGCAAGCACTTTGATTAGAGCACAGGAAATTTGGGTGCAGCTGGTGCCAACATAGACGGTAATGGGAATTTCGACTATAGTGGTGCACCGTGAGCAACTTCGGTGCTGTCAGAAGACAGAGCTGAAGTTAGTTTTAGAACGCTGTAATTTGGCTGCCAGCAATAGCTGGAAGCTGAATTATATTATTCCCCTCCATTCACGTGGACCTGGAGGAGGAATAGTAATTAACGCCGCTGACTTGTGCAGGAGCAGGGTAAGCTGTATGTCGACTGTATCCTGTGCACAGATCTTCCGGCAGCTGTTTCACTCGTACTCGTCCTGAGGCCACTCCTTTGATATCCTGGCTGTGTGCTTAGGGTCATTGACCTGACTAGTCCCCCAGTTCCTGCCACTAAAAAACATCATTATGCTGCCACCACTATGCTTCACTGTAGGGATGGTAGTGGCCTGGTCATTGAGCGGTGCATGGTTTCCTACAAAGGTGACACCAGGCATTTACACCAAAGTGGTAAATATTTGTCTCATCAGTCTTCTTCTGGTGGTCTGAGAGTCCTTCAGGTGCCTTCTGGAAAACTCCAGGTGGGCTTCCATGTGCTTTTTGTTTTTTTTCCTGCTACTACTGAGGACTGGCTTCAGTATGGCCACTCTACCATACAGGCTTGATTATGGAGAGAGGAAAATCTTCAAGAACAACCACCTCGGCAGCAATCCACCAGAGGACCTCTGCCCGAATAACTATATGGTTATTTGGTTACCTCCCTGACTAAGGACATTCTCCCCGATCTCTGTCTAGATGGCCAGCCAGCTTTAGGCCTCTTTTCCATGGACTGTTGATAGGCAGTGAAATGCCTTAAACTCTCACAACTGCTTGCTGCTACCTGGTAATTGCTCACTGCTGCCTGCTAACTGCTTGCTGAGCACACAGCTCAACTGCTCATTGAAAAGAGGCCTTAGGAAAAGTCCTGGTGGTTTTGAACTTCTTCCACTTAAAGCTAATGGGAATCCATAAAAAAAAACAAAAACTAGGGTCCTAATAAGCCTTCCCTCTCCTCTCCAGGTGCCCTTGGTGCTGCGCTGGCTCCCCCGTTCAATTCCCCTGCCGTGGGGACTTCGGGAGCCGAGTCCTTCCGAAGACAGGTGGCTCCATACTACACATGCACGAGTGCGTCATAGAGGGCACTCGTGCGTGCGCAGTGTTTGGGGGGCCTGTCTTCGGGAGCACTCGAGCTCCCAAAGCCTCCCTTTGGCAGGGAAATCCGTGGTATTTGCCCGAAACGGTTGAATACCGCTACGGGGGAGCCAGCGCAACAGTGGGAACCGGGAGAGGAGAGGGAATGCTCTATGGGACCCAGAGCCTCCCTCCCCTTAGGTGAGTATCTGACTTTATTTAAATTTCAGTTCCCAATAGCTTTAAAGGGAACCAGAGGCCCCCCAAAAAAGCTTTTATACATACCTGGGGCTTCCTCCAGCCCCATACGCACTGATCGCTCCCACACCGCTGTCCTCTGCTGCCTGGATCCGCCGGTACCGGGTCCTGTCATGGCCGCCAGTCGGCCGGCAGACACGGCCAATTGTCCGCATCACACGGGGCTCCCTCCATGTATGTACGCGTGAGGCTGCCTACTGCGCAGCCTCACGCGTACGTACATGGAGGGAGCCCCTGTGATGCGGACAATTGGTCGCGTCCGCCGGAAGTGACGGGACCCGGTACTGCTGATCCAGGAAGCGGAGGATGGCGGCGTGGGAGCGATCCAGGCTTAGGGGTCTGGAAGAAGCCCCAGGTATATATAAAAGCGTTTTTTTGTTTTGTTTTTTCTTCTTCGTTCCTCTCTGGTTCCCTTTAAGTATGATGGAGGCTACGTTGCTCATTGGGACCTTCAGTTCAGCAGAAATGTTTCTGTAACCTTCCCCAGGTTTGTGCCGCAAGGCAATCCTGTGTTGGAGGTTTACAGACAATTCCTTTAACTTCATGCTTGACTTGGAGTCTGACATGAACTGTCTACTGTAGCACCTTGTATAGACAGGTGTGCCTTTCCAAATCATGTTCAATCACCTGAATTTACCACGGGTGGACTTCAGTTAACCACTTCAGCCTACAGCTTCGAAAATCTTATGCATCCGAGCAATGTTCACCTCCCATTCATTCGCTAATAACTTTATCGCTACTTATCAAAATTAATTGATCTATATCTCGTTTTTTCCGCCACTAATTAGGCTTTCTTTAGGTAGTACATTTTGCTAAGAGCCCTTTACTGTAAATACATTTTAACAGGAAGATTAAGATAGAAATGGAAAAAAAATCATTATTTCTCAGTTTTTGGCCATTATAGTTTAAAATTAATACATGCTACAGTAATTAAAACCCATGCATTTTATGTGCCCATTTGTCCCTCTTATTACACCATTTAAATTACATCCCTATCACAATTTATGGCGCCGATATTTTATTTAGAAATAAAGGTGCATTTTTTCAATTTGCGTCCATCACTATTTACAAGCTTATAATTTTAAAAAATTTAATAAGATACTCTCTTGACATGTATATTTAAAAAGTTCAAACCCTTAGGTAACTATTTATGTAGTTTTTTTTTTTTTTTTTATTTATTTTTTTTAATAGAAAAATGTATTTGGGTAATTTTAGTTTGGGAGGTAAATAGCCAATTTTAAATGTAATATAATGGTTTTTTTTATTCAATACAGGTATGTGGGTGCAGTTTACTATTTGGCCACAAGATGGCCACATTCAAAAAATTCCTAGATGCGAACGATGTCGCATCTAGGAACTAAAATGAAGAGAAGAAGTTTCCTGGGGGCAGAAATACCACGCTCTCTGATGAGAAAGCGTCGGTATTTCTGCCGGGGACTTAGATCGGTGAATGGGAATTATATTCCCATTCACTGATCGGGGGGGCAGCGGGAGGCAGTGGGAGCGCGCGCCCGATCGCGCGCACCACACGGCTGCAGCACCACTGCCTATCTGGACGGATATATGCGTCCAGATATGGCGAAGTGGTTAAAGAAGGAAAACTGAGAGAAATACACCCTGTATGTATTAGAGAGTTTAGCCTGTCCAATTCCCATTGTGTCTAATCACAAGTTGTAATTTGATCTCTCCCTGTGTCACCTGACTGCCATGGCAGATAAGCTCATTTAAAAGCAAAGGATGTTAACAATATGTCTGCTTCTATAAAAGCAGGAACTAGAAACAGTGCAAATGTATTTCTATTTCAGGATTTGTTTTAGCTGTAACAAAGAAATGTTTTTTTTGTTTTAGGTTATGTTGTTGCGTATCTTCTATAGCAGAGAGGAAGTTTTGAGTTCAGGTCTGCTTTGAGCTGCAGTAACATCCATGATCAGAAGAAACAGAATGCACCTGAGCTCAATTTTGGGCTTCATGGCAAAGGCTGTGAATACTTATGTACATTTGCTTTCTCAATTTTATTTTTTAATTTTCCAAAACCTCAAACTTTTTTTTAATGTTGTAATCATGGGCTGCTGTTTGTAGAATTCTGAGGAAAAACATAAATTGAATTTATTTTGGAATAAGGCTGCAATGTAACAACATGCGCTGTGAATATTTTCCAGATGCACTGTATGCATTTTAACCACTTGATGACCCACCCTTTACCCCCCCTTAAGGACCAGCGCTGGTTTGATTGATCTGTGCTGGGTGGGCTCTGCAGCCCCCAGCACAGATCAGGGTGCAGGCAGGGAGATCAGATCGCCCCCCTTTTTTCCCCCCTATGGGGATGATGTGCTGGGGGGGTCTGATCTCTCCTGCCTGCTGTGGGTGGCGGGGGGGGGGCACCTCAAAGCCCCCCTCCGCGGCGAAATTCCCCCTCCCTCTCCTACCTGCTGCCTCCCCCTGGTGTTCCGGGCTGCACAGGACGCTATCCGTCCTGTGCAGCCAGTGACAGGATGTGGTCTGTCACATGGCGGCGATCCCCGGCCGCTGATTGGCCGGGGATCGCCGATCTGCCTTACGGCGCTGCTGCGCAGCAGCGCCGTACAAATGTAAACAAAGCGGATTATTTCCGCTTGTGTTTACATCTAGCCTGCGAGCCGCCATCGGCGGCCCGCAGGCTATTCACGGAGCCCCCCGCCGTGATTTGACAGGAAGCAGCCGCTCGTACGAGCGGCTGCTTCCTGATTAATTAGGCTGCAGCTGGCCCTGGCTGGTCCTGCAGCTGCCACTTTGCCGACGCACGTTATGAGTGTGCGGTCGGCAAGTGGTTAATGAAAAGCTTTTCACATTTCACTGCACAAAAGTTAAAACAAATCCATATTCAGTGTGAAAGAGCAGAGCAGTGCTTTTCAGGGCAGGTAGATTTGGGTGCAGCCTCTGCCGCCACCATAGACTGTCATAGGAATTACAGCTATAGCAGTACTCAGTGAGTAACTTTTAAAACACAAGTAAGTTGCTTTTAAAACACAATAATTCCCCACCATCCATGGCGGCCTGGAGAGGGAATAGTAATTAACACGGCCTGGACTTGTGCAGAAGCAGGATCAGTCATATACCGGCTGTATTCTGTGCCCAAGTCCACCGGCGCTGATTTAAAATGTATGCTAAATGAGGCCTTAGACAGTAGAGCAGCGGAGGAAGGCTTTGTTTACATTAGCCATTTTCCTGCAATGCTGAGGTGCAACCACTGTCAATTTTGATTGTGCAATTTTACCATTTCCTATAGATTTTGAATACTATGAAAAGATTGTGTAGGTAAGCTCTCATACTGCAAGGAAGTGGTTAAATTGGATGTGTGTGTATACACACACACACACCTCCAATCATGATTTACCAATTTTACCGCCTACATAAAGTATAAAGGCTTATATACACAATCTGTTCAAGGTGTTAAAAAAAAAAAAAATCTACTGGCCCTCATACTATATGGAAGAGGTATAATTCACCAAGATTAGATTTGTATACTGGGCTTTACTTAAAGGGCTCACTTATATATTATTTTTTTTCCTTTTTTTTAAAAAAATTTTTTTTAACATGTGACCTCCTGCATTTTTTTTTTTTTTTTTTTTTTTTTTTTTAGGATGGTCCACGCATTTAAGATGTGGTGCATTCAATAGTAATGAGAATGTTTCGTGTAAAACAAAAACAAATAAAACCTCCATAGAAGAAAGTCTAAATAAGGGGTTTCCTAAGGCCCGGTTCACATTAGCGGTGGCCGTCCGGAATCGCCGTGCCGGAGCCGGACCGCTTGCAGAACGGACGGAACGGACGCACGGCAATAGCAATGAAAGCCTATGCGTCCGTTCTGCCGGACCGGATCCGGACTCCGGCGTCCGTTCCAACATGCGCTATTTTTTGGTCCGGCTCCTCCGGCAGCCGTATCCGGAGCGGAGCTGGACTGCACCATCCGGCCAATACAAAGCAATGAGAGCCGGAGAGCGCACAACACACTGGCTACAAAAACCGGACGTTCTACCCCACTTCCTATGCATTTTGGATGGGGACCACATGGGCCCAGCGTTCAAAGAGTGGGGCAGCAGCAATTTCATGCTGGAGCTCGTTTTGGCAGCAACATGTCTGATGTCTGATAACGAGGAGGCGAACAACAGGAAGGAGAGAATTCCCAGTTTTACGAGTAAAAAATGCCTGGATCCATGGTCCCAACTGCAGTCTCTGTATCCACGGATGGTCTCCACACGTCCACCTGTCTCCAACAATGACCCCAGACCCTTCTGCTGACCTCCCAGACCCCAGGTATTTACAGGATGGTATCTCCTTAAGAAACCGGATCCGGACCGCAACCGTGTTCACACCGCACGGAAACCGGATGCAAACGGACCGGATCCGGATAGGAACCGTGCGGATCAAGTCCGGTCCGGCTCCGGTGCGGTCCGGACATCCGGTGCGGTTTTGACAAAACCGCAAGTGTGAACGGGGCCTAAGTCTCTCTTGTGCCTACCAATCCAGTGCTGGGACCCTCTGAACAGATTCTACAAGAGACTGATTAACTCCCATCTGTGTAGAGATGTGTCTGTACTTTGCTTCTGCAAGGTCCACACGTGGTCATTCGCTTGAAGCTGCTCAGGTTGTGCACGAGTGGTCTTGTGCTACTGCGCATGCGTGGATCGCACATGCATAGTATGGTTGTACTCCTACACAGATGGAACAAGAGGGTCCTGGGCAACAGGCACTATATCTGGGTTGGTTTTTTTAACTTGTTTTGGTTACAGGTTTACTTTATTTTAAAAGGATAACCTGTATGTATGTTTACTTAAAAAAAAAAAAAAAAAAAAGCACCTGGCAGCAGGTGAGGAAAGTTAAGTGATCAACTGAGAAGGGGGAGGGGCAAGATCTATCTCAAAAAGTAGAAGCTTATTTGGTTAGTTCTTTTCATAAAGATGGCAGCTTCCTCACTGGTCTGAGCATCACCGGTTTACATTAAAATGGCATACACAACTGATACATGTACTATAGGATCCTGAACATTAAAATGCCATAATGAACTTCCCTGGGGCTTCCTCCAGCCCCCCGCAGTTTGTGAGGTCTCTCGGCGTTAGCTCCATGACTTGGTTGGGAACTGTGCAGCTGTGCATGTGTGGCCCATCCGTATGTCTGTCGCTGTGAGTGTTCTGCACACATGGTTTTTAAGATGACCCACGTGTGGGCAGAACACTCATGGAACCTAGTATGCACAGTTCTGCAAGACTTCTGACCAATGGAAGAACGGAGAGAGCCTAGGAAAGGCTGGTGGACACCCCAGGTATAGAGGACTATTATGGATTTTTTTTTTTTTGTTTTGTTCATGGTCCCTTTTAACTACTAAACATCTGCCTCTTGCCAATGGGCGTGAGCGGAGTGGCAGCCCTAGGACTGCCTAACACTGATTGGCGTGCAGTCCTAGGGGTGTGTTGTCTCCCAGCGTTGATTGCCGCTAGGAGACTGTTAGACAGCGAAACTGCCATCTATTTACAGTGTACAGCGCTGCAATCTATGGCAGTGCTGTACTGGGGAAACCGTGTGACATGACTGTCCTCCTGGGTGGCAAGGTGCTGTCATACAGCGGATCACGCTGATTGGCTGGCGGGGGGGTTTAAAAAAAAATAGCAAAAATTGATATAAAAAAAATAACAAACATCCTAGGAGGATCAAAGCCCACAGAAATCTCTGTTGGTGGGTAGAATGGGGGGGGGGGGGGGGGGGGGGAGAATCACTTGTGTGCTGAGTAGTATGGCTCTGCTTAAAGCTGCAGTGGCCTAATTTGAAAAAATAGCCTGGTCACTAGGGGAGTGTAAGCCCACGGTCCTCAAGTGGTTAAATGAAGATAGGATTGCTGTAATACAACTGCTACAGTCGTGTGTGTGAGCTCTTAAATTTATAGCACTACTAAATATACCAGTTTTGATAATTTTATTATATGACAGCTTGTATACATAGATGGAACAATACAAGTAACAATAGGATAAGATTTTACAAGCACATTCGATTTTCATAGGAGTCCTTATTCAATGCTTACACTCTGAAGTATGTGAAGGCGGACGGACAGTAATGGCAGACTAATAGCGGCGGTGCATGAGAGGCCGGTCACACAAACAGACAAAACAACATGGGGTGATGCAGAATGGCTCTGATGCTCATGCAATTTGCTCTGCTGGTAAGAAACAGTCCTGCCACACTGCCGGGATTCCAATACTTATTCATAGTAAAAACGTTTGGTAAGCTTTGAAGACAGTGAAACTGAAAAAAAAAACACAGACTAAAACTAAATGGATGGACAGAAAAGTGTGTTCTAAATCTACATATTGTATTTTACACTGTTCCCCATTGACTGTAACACCCAAATACTAGTTACAGAAGATATACAGGAAGGAGGGGGACATGGGGGCATTGCTTCCCACATTTCATCGTTCATATTAGATTGAAAAATTAAATATCCATTAATATACTATACTTTTAATCCATTTTAACCGCTTTTTTTTCCTTTCAGATATTACACATTGAAGGATGGATTTGAGGCAATGTGATTTCTTTTTCTGGTTTGGAATGGTTTAAATGGTAAATAATCTAAAGTGCAGTCCGACGAGCGATAACACTGTCCTGCAGCTCGGTACAGCCAAGAAATGATCCGTCCATTGAAGAAGTGGCGATAAAACATTCTAAGGGAAGATGTACAGGAGTATTTATGGAAGAGCAGCCGTCACGTGAGCCTCTCAGGCAGCGCTCCTCACAGCGACACAGGTGGAAGGGGTTCTTCATTACAGGTATTATACCAGATGCTAAAGCTATCCTAGCTATTACAAGGTCACTACTACACTTGAACTTCACTACAATGCAGTCATTCAGCAAGAAGCTGATACCCATCTCCAGATCAACAGGGGGGAATAAAAAAAAAGTTGCTCAAACATCTCTCTGAAGCAACAAAGCAAACAAAACTACATTCAAATTTTGATGCAGAAGCAGCACAGTACAGGGACTGAGTGTGTTTGTGCTTGGAGCTGCTTCTTCTCGAATCCCAAATGCATGGGGAAGGCACAGGCTAAATCCTCGCTGAGAAGATTGCAGCCCATAACACAGACATGCTGTTGAGCAGGAAGTGGCCAATGTCTGGACACTTGAACAGAAATTTGACACCAGCAAATCAGTCTGATAAAAACAAACTCTGCAACTGCCTATACAGACCTAGGAAAATATTTGTCTGGAATGGTCTGTCACAGCCATATATGATGTGGGTGTGATTCTTAATGTACATGATCCAGGGCTGGCAAGTTACTGTAGCCCACAATTTAAATACTTCCTCACTATCAGCTGCAACTAGTGTCTGACTGCTTATGTGATATCTGCAGCAGACTAATGTGTATGAAGATACTGTTACTCATGCTAAATGGTTCTTCTAGGACTGAACCCTACAGATGCCTGCTTTAGGTTGTGCTTACCTTTGTTTGCACCTATTTTCAAACCCAAAAATGTAGCGTTCAGTGAAAATCTATTGGGCATTTAGGTCTCCTCCATCATTTATGGAGGAACTTGGTGAACTAGTCACATTGGATCTTGGTACAGGGATTTCAATAGAAGACCCCACATACACCTCTGAACAAATCAATTACATGGCAAGGGGCCAAGCAGCATCTGTACCATAATTATTTCTAATCGGTCACCCAAACCTATTACTAGTTATTGTTTCGACCATTAGACATTTAACCTCCCTGCCGGTTATCCCGAGCTCAGCTTGGGGTAACCTGCCGCGGAGGATTCCTCAGGCCCTGCTGGGCCGATTTGCATAATTTTTTTTTTGTTACACGCAGCTAGCACTTTGCTAGCTGCGTGTAACTTACGATCGCCGCCGCTCCGCGCCGATTCGCCGCATCAGAGAGTGCCCCCCCCGAGCACTGCCTGGCCAATCAGTGCCAGGCAGCGTCGAGGGGTGGTTCGGGACTCGCGCCCGGGGGAAGCCCTCCTGGAAATCCCGTTCAGAACGGGATTTCCGGATGGGTATATGCGGCGATCGGCGCATTCGGGGGGACGCCGCAGGGAGGGGGGAAGCATGTAGCTAGCGCTAGGCTAGCTACATGCTAAAAAAAAAAAAAAAAAGCCAAAAAACACCCTCCCTGCCGTGCGCAGCAATTTTTTATAACGGCAGGGAGGTTAAAGAGATCCCGAGGTGGGTTTGAAGAATTTTATCTGCATACAGAGGCTGGATCTGCCTATACAGCCCAGCCTCTGTTGCTATCCCAAAACCCCCTAAAGGTCCCCCTGCACTCTGCAATCCCTCATAAATCACAGCCACGCTGCTGACAAACAGCTTGTCAGAGCTGGCTGTGTTTATCTCTATAATGTCAGTCTGCTGCTCTCCCCGCCTCCTGCATCCCTTCCCTCCCTGCTGATTGGAGGGAAGGGATGGAGACAGGGACCGGAGCTATGCAGGAGGCGGGGGAGCAGCTGAGACTGACACTACAGATGTAAACACAGCCTCACAGCACGGCTGTGATTTATGAGGGAGTGCAGGGGGACCTTAGTGGGGTTTGGGATAGCAACAGAGGCTGGGCTGTATAGGCAGATCCAGCCTCTTTATGCAGATAACATTCTTTAAACACACCTCGGGTTGTCTTTAAAGTATGAGTGTAGGTTAGCTACTGATGCTAACAAGCCTGCTATGAAGAGGACTGCTGGTAAAATATAAAGGAACTATCTTTAGTACCAGCCTAGAAAAATTATCTCTGGAACATGAATTACAGAGGGTGAGAAGTAAAAGAGATGGTAATATTTCTGGCTTGCATTTCATGTACACTCATTGCCAGTTTTGATTGGCCCAATTATAAGCTGCATATGATTTTTCTGCAAGCTTGAAATATAAGCATCTCACAGGAGTACCTACTGTCATTTTACTTATCCAATAAGACACCACAAGCTTGTCAACCAATCATCTGACATCTTTATAGACAATTTATTGTACAGTAGGCTGTATAAAATACACCCGTTCCCTGGGCTGATGTCAGCTACTCATTCAGTGAATTCCCCATTCATCTTCCACCTGTACTGCTGTGATGAGCCTCACATGAACACTGCTGTTGAAACCTGAACATATCTGTAAAATTCCAGTTTTTATACCTACATTCGTCATGCAGTTATTACACTAAAAGTGGTATGAATGTCTGATACTACCTTATCTATTCTATTTTTATGTTGTTTTTTTTTATGGAAACTATAAAGAAAACTTGCTGAAAGTCCTGTGTTATGTTGTTGCTTCATACATGTGACATAAGACGGAATGTACATATTTAATAAGGTGGCAGGTTGTGCACCGCTGTCTAGCAATCCAGTCTCATCACTTACTGTGTGATCTGAATATGGTGGAACCAAATAAAAAAAAAAAATTCAACATTGTTATTGCAGAACTAACAGAATTGGCTCAAATAATAGAATTATAACTGAAGGCCCAATCTGTTCTTGAAGCTCAAAATGCCCAGACATGATCTGATGTAGCTAGCAGAAGGAACTGTGAGCACATGCCCTGCGAATCTGCCTATAAAGTTTCTTTTTTCCTTCTTCAGGTAGTTTTGTGCACAACCTTTGCATTATCATAAGTTGCGTGACCTTTGCAGTTAGCGAGTTAACCTGTTAGTTGTATTCACATGCTTAAAATGTGACCCCAGCAAATAATGCAATATACGTCCACTAAAGATTTTACCACTTATTAGGCCGGCATGTCATAAGAACAGTACATGCTGTTACTCTAGCTGACTTAATGGCATTTGAGCATGTAAACTATCCTCATTTGAATAATCTCTTAGCACATTGTATTGTGCCCGCACTACACATCTGTAGTAGACAGTACCTAACTGTGGAGATCCAGAATCACTAGTCTATTTTTTTTATTTTTTGCTGGGGGCCTAAAGAAACCTCAAATCGCCTCAACTGAGAGTTATGCCAAGAACAATTTTTGCTTCCTAAAACAGAAGATAAAATTAGGTAAGAGCTCCAAAAGAATAATTACTAACGCACCATGAGTAGAGGCTAATTTTTTATCCATAAACAGACACTAAAGATGATGCCCAAAATGTGGTCACAGAATAGGAAAGATCACTGTACATACACTGCTAGACTATTTACTGAGTCATCTTCCGTTCTGTGGAGAGGGTGTGCTATACACTGCAGGAATTATAGTATCAATGTCTACAGATTGCTAAATGAGACACTCTGGAGCACCTGAAGCTACACTTGCTTTATGATTATAAACCATGGTTATCTGTGGCTTTAGTGTGTGCTGAATGCTGACAATAGCTACAGACGTGAAAAGCATTTACCAATATTTCCTTATATGTAACTCCACTAGGCTTGGTAAATAAGATGCAAATAATTCAAAGCTGTTGCAGAACAATGCAAATGTATGCAATTTGAAAAGGGACTAATTAAATTCCATCCTAACAAACTGAACTATTAAATTGTCAAGGTTTGTAAATTTGCATAATTCAGCATCAACTCAGGAGTTTCTTATTCACCATCTCTACACTACATTACCGTGTTTCCCCAAACATAAGACAAGGTGTTGGCTTATTTCTGGGGAACCAGTGAATTTTAAACTATCAAAGCCTCCAGCCACTTTCACAAAATCATTTTTGGTCAGTAGAAATCTGATTGTTGGATCTTGTTAAGCTCATCAGATACAGCAGTGTAAACTCCTAGTTTACTGTCAGTGTTAACACATACTGTACATACTGAGATTGCCATGACAAACAAAGTGGTAAAATCAATATTGCAAGTATATTCTATTACCAAATAAAGCTCCATTTAGAGCACACTTAAATATAAATACACCAACTTTATGGGAAGTTGTAATACAAAGTTGTAGAGAGGAACAGATAACGTATAGGCTTCAGATCAACCAATCAGACTCAGTTGTTGGATCACAAGATTGGTCTGGGTGACCGTAGAGGATTCCCTTGTCCGTTGTTGAAGCAAGCCCCAGAGGATGATGTCTACAGCTCAGGACCACGTCTGGACTACACAATCAGTGTTAACAAGTTTTATTATCATTAAGACACACACACAGGCTTCCAAATTTCAACCTGTATAGGTAGCATAAGTTAGCAGACTTGTAAGCCATCCACAGAAGTTTAATTGCTATATACAATCAACAGGACTGATTCATCTTTCAAACCACCGTTAATACAAAGTTATGGATTTTCCTTTTAATGCAGTGATTCTTCTATTTTATATAGCTTGTATTGTTTACACTTCTTACATTAGCTTTTCCAGCATAGGACTTAAGTGACATGGGATGAGCGTTAAGTGAAACAATGAGCAGAGTGGACCTGTCCCATGCACTGGAAGGCTGCAATATTTGAGGGACTAGACAGGAGAAATACTAGCCACTCCCCCACATACACAAAGACAGGTGCATCTCCATGGAGAAATGGAACCACATAAATAAAGTTAATGGCAAAACCACATCACCGTCACACTTGCACTGCTGTACACCTCGGCAGAATCTAGAGAGAGCTAAGGGAACTGTATGTCTAAATACATTGGGGCAAACACAGCACATTCAGACCTGGGCATTTCACCCACTTCTACAGTTCAAAGGAGTTATTAGCCAAATAATGCTGCCCCCTGCTCAACTACTTAACCTGGGCTTCGCCCAGCCCCTAGCAGCCAACACGTTCCACGCCGCAGTTCTCCCAGCCACCGTCCCAGGGTCCGCACCGGTGCAGAAGCCAACCTCTACTGTGCCTGCGAGAGCGCAGCTGTCAATCAAGTCCACGTTGTCCAGAGTGTACTGCGCAGTACACTCCGGACAACGTGGATTTGATTGACAGTGGTGCTCGCGCAGCTGCGGTACAGGACGACCTCTGCACCAGCGAGGCCTTCGGGACAGCGGTTGGGAGAGCTGCGGTGTGGGACGTGGCAGCTGCAAGGGGCTGGAGGAAGCCCGAGGTAAGTGGGGGGGGGGGGGGGGGATTGAAGCAGCATTATTTGGCTGATAACTCCTTTAAAGTAAAAACTGTCAGATCCCAAAACGAGAGCAAACTAACAGTGCTGACAAGTGCAGGCAACTTGTAGTACCTGCATTATTTCTTCAGCTTAATCGTGTACTACCAGGCTACCTCTGAAGGTCATAAACACACTATATTTAAAAGGACAGGCTTGAAACTAAAGCCTGGTACACACTATACAATTTCTCTTCAGATAGATGGGCCAAATAGATAATTTCCAACAGGTCCAGAAAATCGATCAGAAAATTAGATCGGACCTGCTGGAAATGATCTATTCGACCCTTGTTATCTGAAGGGAAATTGTATGGTGTGTATTAGGCATAAGTCTCACTGCTGCTTAACAATCCGATGCTGGCCACAGAGCTTCTGGCATTAGACTGCTAAATGGCAGGCACTGGAACAGATTTGAAGTCAATATGTAAAGGCCTTATGTTTTAGCTTGGTCACACTGCTGCACAAACCGTGGAAGGCTTTTCATCATTTTTACTACAGGATGTCCCTGCTCATCTAGCTTTGGATGCCACAAGAAAGTGCTTCACGGCAACATTCTGGAAAACTTGTATGGCAAGATTGCCTGTGTGCCAATCCATGCAGGGTGGCCCCAAAGTATACCTGACCTACGACTAAGCAACCAAAGATGAGCACAGAAGTTCATACTGGATCCACATACCTCGGTGCACTATCCATTCCTCTCCCCGTTACGTCTGATCCACGTTATCACTCCTGATTTTCAGACAGAAAGAGACATCTATCCTATCTTACTTCTTACTCTCTTAAGGAAAATGAATTGGGAGGGGAACAGGAGAAAATGGGAGAGTGATCAAATAAAACATAATCGGTTGAACTCGATGGACGTATGTCTTTTTTCAACCAAAAAAAAAAAAAAAAAAACTATGTAAGGCTTCCTCTTCCTGTCTGAAAATGACTTTAGCTGAAAGTTACATTTTTCAAGGAGTGATTATGAGGAGCAGGCGGGACCGAGAAGAGAAATGAACAACGCACAGAGGTAAGTGGATCCAGCATGAACATACGTCTGTGCTTACCCTAAGTAATTTTAACTCAGGTCAGGGGTCCTTTAAGGGTATCCCCAGAATATAACCATAAGGCACTTTCCCTTTCTACAGCCTCAACTATATCAAAGAAGCCAGTCATTTCCCAGCAGACCTAGGAGAACATGAGCTTTTCTGTCCCATTTGGGCTGCAGTGTGGCAGCTGAACATGAGGACTTTTCTGGTCTCTGAGGAAAGGCTGAAGCCCCTCCTCCACAGTGTGTTCCTGGAATCCAGAGGTGCCTAAGGAATATAAAAATAATAAAAGAAACAGCAGACACTAAAGCACCACAGGATGCCTACATATTGATAGTAGTGTTAGTGCGGGCACTTCGTGACCCAACAGTTTTCATTAATTCAACGACACATTCAGCCTTTCAGAATAGACAACTGAAGCAATATAGTGGTTGCAATCGATTGGGTTAGTTAAGCACTTGTTAGTTTGGTATAAGAGTACCCATACATAAACTTTCATTACATGCAGGGCAGTGTTGGTCAAAAAAAGAAGAAAAATAAAATACTAAATACCTTCATTTTCCCCACTACTAAACAAATTAAGACAATACTTATCACCGTACGGTTTGATATTACTTCCAATAAGTACAATATTTATTAAACATTTTTTTTCAGTTTGTTTGTTACATGTTGTGCAACAAATCACAATGTTCTGCAGCCACAAATTATATGCAGAGTATGAAGAAACTAGTCGCGCTTCTGTTGCCGGAGGGGCGTGTGGCACGGTGTGCCACCGGCTCTTTCGGCAGCCAAGCAGGCCAATCAGATACAAGTGTAATTTTTTTTTTATTCCATTTAGAATTCTACAAGAAAAAAACTAGCAAAATCAGATCTTACATATAACATCTCACTAAACTTTATTGATGCATGGAAACCGACAGACACTGTTGTGCTGTTTGATACAAAATGGCTGAACTTCATCTTCAGAAGACTAAACCCGGCTCCTAAACATGCCAAAATGAAACATGAATAAAAATAAAAAGTGGAAAGAGGTGGGGTGGAGAGTTTAACCAAAACACAATGTGGGGAGAGAGGAGGAGGGGCAGTCTGGTATTAGTAAAGCAACGAGGGTTACACACATTATTGAGAAACCAGCACACATGAGGGGAGGAAAGGAGGTTTAAAACAGTTCTGAAAATGAAGTTAGCTGTCTTGAGTCAAGGGCATAAAAAAAAAAAGAGTCAGTATTGAGCGTTTACAATCGCTGACCTTTGGGGAGACGGTAAGATTCTGTTGTAGTGCGGCTACATACAGTACAATTCAGGCAATTTGTTTTGTCACTTAGGTTCAGATTGAGATTTCACTGCTGTGAGGAGGGAATGGGGCGATTCAGGGGAGGGGAGGCTGTTTTAGCAGCAACCTCCGCTGCTCTGCTTGACTGGAGTGCTGATTATTTTGACGTTAGACTTCTCTGCGCCTCCGGCTGTGGCTCCAGGACCCATTCGCTTCTTGATCTCGGCAGCCATTGTCATGAAAGCCTGCTCTACGTTTGTCGCGTTCTTTGCACTTGTTTCCAAGAAGGGAATTACCAGAGAATCTGCAAACTCCTGAGGACAAGTGGAAAGTGTTAGTTAATACATACCTACACAAATACATAAAAAATACAAGGCACGTACCACATGGGTGACTTGCTGCAAAAAATTACCAGCAGTGGGCTTCCATTAGGAACAATGACTGCCACACCTTAGTTGATGATGGCTGTCGGCATTTGTGGTGCAGCAGGATTTACTCCTAATGCAAGTCTATTTCTAGTGACTTTAGACAAGCGATGCAAATTATTCCAGCTTGAAATGGGCCAATCAAAATCGACGGGAAGTTTGGCCTAACTACAACCTGAATACAATATGCATGCAAGCAGCTAATTGACCATCTCTATACATATAGGAACATAGTCACCCATCTGACAAAAGCAACAATCGGCACAATGACAGTGATCAGTACTTTCTGTACAAGGCTCTAGGGTTGTCCCCTACTTACCACTTTTAGGGCCCAGCCACACTATAAGCACATTGAGCGCTTGTGATCGATTAGCGCTTTCTGAGCACCTTTTAAAAATCTCTCCCATTCACTTTCATTAAAATCGTGGTAAAAATCGTTGCAGCAATTTTTACTGCAATTTTAATGAAAGTGAATGGGAGCAATTTTTAAAAAGTGCTCAGAAAGCACTAATCAATCACAAGCACTCAGAAAAGCGCATATAGTGTGGCTAGGCCCTTACTCATTTGTAAGTAGTAGACTGTATTTGATCCCACAAATTCCCCTACAGCAGGCCACAAGTCCTGAACAGAACTATTCCCAAAAGCAGTAATTGCCGATCTCAGGGTTGACTATATTGCTGCTTAAGGTGCCCGAAGCTGGCACAATTTTTTTGTGAGCGATAGTATTTCTGATAGTTACATAAGTAGGAATTAGGTGGCAATTCAGCCAGTGCTAAAATCGGAAGGAACGGTATTCAAGAATAGTGTTCAAGAACGTAACATCAATTTCAGGTTCACATACTGCTAGACCTCAAACCAAAAAGCAACCCTCCTGCCCGATACTACAACACAGCTAACATATCTTTGCTACCATAGCTCAGTAAAATAGGATCCTGCCATGCTAGAGAGGGCACTAGTCTGAAGTGACATATTGTGGGAGTAACCCCTTTCAGGTGTGATGATAAATGCTTGCAAATACCTTCTGGCAAACTGCTAAATACAGCCAAGTCTGTAATCCAGGTAGCCTAACGAAAAATCACAACAGTCAGCATTAGCGACTTTGTACCCTCGCCTTTGTTCTTTCTACAAGAAAAAAAAGACAAAGGGATGGCACAGCAACCCCCCACCCTCCATTCAGTCTTAAGGTGCGTACACACGCACTACTGTAATGAACGATGGGTCCGTCAGGCCCTCCCGCTGGGCGGGCGGACGTTCTGCCGACAGTACTGCGTGTGTACAGTCTGTCAGGCAGACTGATAGGGCTGTTTCTAAACGATTCGCTAAGCAGATCGTTCACAAACAGCCTGATCAGTCTGCCGACAGACTGTACACACGCACTACTGTCGGCAGAACGCCTGCCCAGCGGGAGGGTCTGACGGACCCATCGTTCATTACAGTAATGCATGTGTACGCACCTTTACACTACTAAACACCTTTCTACCAACTGCAATACAAGTCAGGAGTGGAGATGGAAGTACTACACTACACACTCCAGTCTGGTCCACACTGATCATACCCCCACTGCTCTGCATTCTTCTATTACACATCTGTCTTAAGAAACAATCGAACATTATTACGAACCTCCATGGTAGGCAGGAGATTTCAGGTAGATGGACCACAATGATCAATTCAGGTACATCTGAAACAGAACTGAGCAATACAGCATGGCCCGTCTCATGGTGTAGCTCTTCTCCCCACCAGCCTTAGAACCTTTATCTATGTAACTCCCTGCACTGTGTATTCATATTTGCCTGGAGTTCAGGATAATTAATAACCTCAAGGTTATACATAGAGCTTGGTCTTGCTTTCCACAAGTAAATCCCAGTTAACCAGGAAATCTCAGCTACTCGAAAAGTTCAGGTCTGCTTTAATTGATTTTGTGAAATCTGACTTTCAACATAGTCTTATTACAAAGTGTAATAGAAAAATGGATAACTGCACCATGAAGAAATATTCCCATAAATATGGGGCTCCAGGTGAGGAATAAAGAGATGTGTACAGTGAGAGGATGAGGACCCCGCACATCAAGCTGCTCACCTTTGCCGTTGTGTAATCCACTACCTTCTTTGTAGTCAGGTCACATTTGTTCCCTACCAACAACTTGTTAACATTTTCACTGGCATAGCGGTCTATCTCCTGCAGCCACTGCTTTACGTTATTAAAGGATTCCTTGGAAAGAAAAAGAAAACACTTGTCAATCTTATCCAAAGCACTTAGAAAAATTGCAGAAAAACAAAGGTCTGTCATACCAATAACTTTTCTATATACGCCCTCTAGTGGCTGGCATAACAACTGCAGTAAAGGCTGAAGTGCTCAATGGTAGGGAACCTATGGCTCGGGAGCCAGATGTGGCTCTTTTGATGGCTACATCTGGCTCACAGACAAATCAGTAGGGGTTGATTCACTAAGCTACACTGCTCAAGCAGCACAGCTTAGTGTAGCAGCACAAGTAACATTTTCAAAATAGGCACGCTGCTGCTGTAGCATGCACTACTAACTTACTTGTGCTCCCCTCCAAAACGAACAGCTGCTTTAATTGTCCCACCCTGGACCCTGTCAGGACGAGATCCCCGCACTTTGATTGGCCCAATAGGCTGCCTATCACTTGACAGGCAGCCTATTGGGCCAAAGTGCTGGGATCTCATCCAACAAAGTGAATCAACCGCCAAGTCAGCTAGCTACTTGTACAAGCAGTTAGTCGGTATTTCTCTGTTCTGGCTCTCGGGGAAACTGCTGATGTTGATGAAACCCAAGAGAAGCTGAAGACGTGTGACACTTCCACTTCCCGGTGGATCAACTGCATACACATCACCATAGCAACAGGGACCTGAGCACTCTGCTGCACATGCGCACTGTCCCAGTTTGAAACATTGTATGGCTCTCACAGAATCATATTTTAAAATATATGGCGTTTATGGCTCTCTCAGGCAAAAACGTTCCTGACCCCTGATCTATAGAGTGATTTGAAGATGGACCCTTAGGACTACCAGATAATTTTTTTATTTTTTTTTTATAAAAGCTACTCGCTAGTGCCAGCAATGTTTGAATTATGTTTGTTAAATGTCTTGCCCAAATCTTCATGTACAAAAGTCTACATTAGTAGTGACAGAATCCCTTGACCACTTGAGGACCACAGTGGTAAACACCCCTAAAGACCAGGCTAATTTTTACTAAAATGGCCACTGCAGCTTTAAAGAGAAACTGTACTGAGTAAAATTATTTAAAATAAACACATGAGGTTACTTCAAATGAACATTACATAGTTACCTCGCCATCAGTTTCTCTCAGAAGCTCACCATTTTCTTCTGACAATAATCGCTTCCAGTTCTGACAATATTTTGTCAGAACTGAAATATATCAGTTGCTGTCAGTAAAATATCAGTTGCTGTCAGTTATAGCTGAGAGGAGAACTGATGTGTCCATGTTTCCCTATGGCTCAAGTGAGCAATGTTACAGTTTAACTGTGTGCTGACCAGAAAGCTGTTATGGAGTAATGGCCATTTTCAAAATGGAGGACTGAGAATTCCCTTGATCACAGTGAACAAACAGGACGCAGGAGAGGAAAAATAGATTGAGGAGTAGACTACACAGGCGGTAAGTATGACTTGTGTATGTTTATTTTGACTTTTTATGTTCAGTTCAGGTTTTCTTTAAGGCCAAGCTGCAGGGACGCACACGAGCGACCCCACCCCCTTTTCCCCCACCAACAGCACACGAGCGACCCACCCTTTTCCCCCACCAACAGAGCTCTCTGCTGCTGGTGTTTGATCACCCCCCCCCCCCCCCGTTTATTTTTAAATAGTTGTGTGTTTTTTACCTTTTTTTTTTTTTTTTTTAACTAACGCCTCCCTCCCCCCAGCCAGCCAATCCTGGCGATCGGCTGTCATGGGCTTCTGCCTATGAGAGCCGATCGCTCTCTAGTGCCCCAGGAGGACAGCAGTGTCACACGGCTGTCCCCAGTACAGCGCTGCTGCTGATCGCAGCGCTGTACTATATGCAAAGACGGCCGTCTAACAGTCTCCCGAGCGGCATCGCCGCGTGGAGACTGACGGAAGGGCTGAGCTCCGCCCCCCGGGGAGATGCGCGCGCAGCATGCATGCGATCTCCTGCAAAACAGAACCCCAGAACGTGACGCCAATTGGCGTTAGGCGGTCCCGGGGCTGCTGCTGCGGCCACGCCCATTGGCGTGGAGCGGTCGTAGAGTAGTTAAACTCTAGGGACCAGGAAAATATACTATATCAGAATTGGTCATACATTGTATATTTATACAGACACATTTGCTGGGACCTGAGGTGTTTACTAACACAAGATTCTACTGTATTGTCACTGAGGTGCAAATAAATTTGACATGATTGAGAAATATGCACATTTCTATGATACAGCATGAGTATAATGAAAAATCGACAAATCAAAAGTTGCAGTTAAAGCATTTGATCAGTCCATTTTCAAGCAACATTTGCATAATTCTGCATCAACTTGAAATGATTTGCATATTTCAAGTAGAAAGTTGGCACTGAGCCAAAATTTTGCCTATAGATGTCCGTTGCAGTCTGGGGTTTGAATTTTAAGACTTCAGCACTGCAGCAGAGCATTGGGAGAAGGATGGGGGGGGGGGGTTCTAAGATTTGAAGACTGCCACTAGGGACTGGTGTAGTCTATGTGACAGTACAGTCTGCTGACAGGTACTCTTCGGACACCAGGGTTCTGCCCAGACTCTGTTTCAGCCTGTGATAGAGGAGCAGAGTGTTCCCCATTAGAGATGGTCAATGAGATGCAAATAATTCCAGGTTGAAAAAGCAAATGCAAATATATGCAGCTTGAAATTGGATCCTCACATTTCTACAGAGATGAGGGAGCATGAGCCCTCACACTGCAGCTGCACACTGCTGAGGAGAGCCCTTGCTGCTCACATGTCTACAGAGCAGAAATGAGCGAGCATGAGTCCTCATGCTTGCTCACCTGCTCTAGCAATACAAGTCACTCAGTTATCACCCTGCAAACTGACAGCTAAATCAGTCTGTAAATTGTGTGCGACAGCAAGAAACTCGCTTGCATCAATTAATAAAACACGCCTACAACTAGATTACATGCAGAGTGCAGGCCAAACTGATATTATAGTGGACAATTAAACATTACCTGGTCTGTAACATCGTACACAACAATAATGCCGTGGGCACCCCTGTAATAACTTGAAGTTATAGTTCGGAACCTTTCCTGGCCAGCTGTATCCCACTGTGTAGGAAGGAAACATGATAATTAGTATATGGGGTACATTTCATGATCATGCAATAATCATCACCTGGAGAATGCCATATGTCAGTATAAAACAGTGGCTAGCTCTCTTAATACTGCAATCTGTGCAGTCTCCTCTTGCTGCAAACATCTCATCTTCTGTAGCTTTTCCATCAAAAAAACGCAGGGCATCAGACATGAAAAAAAACTAACTACTTACCTATGCAGAGGGAAAGAGGCTTCTCTTTAAAGGACAACTGAAGTAGGAAGAATATGGATGCTGCCATAGAAAATATGGCAGCCTCCATAACCCTCTTGCTACAGTTGTCCTTTAAAGAATAGCTATGAAACCTCCATGAGGCTTTCCACGCTTTCCTCTGCCACTGCCCAAGACCCTCATTAACATTGAGGTCGCTGCACCCACGCTGGCATGGCCGCGCCTGTGCTGTAGTGGCTCCAGCCTACAACACAGGCAAGGCCATACTCCTGCCTGAAGAGGAGCATGGCCCACAGGTCCACACTTGGTGATGGGGCATCAGAGGACAGCGTGAGAAGCCTCATAAGTATATCTTTTTGTATATTTCACAGAAGCTAGATGTCCAGGAGCAACACTCATCAATAGCACATAAACCTTCAAATCTTTAGATGCTACTTATCAGCACTAGCAAAACAAGCATGAAGGAGGGTCAACAACTGTTTCGCCCTGCAATCTGGGCTTTTCCAAGACCTTGTTGCACCCAAGGTTTGCCTCGCGTACACTTTAAAGTGGTCCTGAGTAGGGAATATAGTGGCTGCCACATTTGTTTACATTTTCAACAATGGCAACTCCCTGGCCCCCCAGCTGAAAAGCAGAACAAATAGGCGTTGCGAAATGTGGGCGCACTGTGCCCCATCATAGGCTGTAATGTGAATTACGGCTAGAGAGACACTCGGAAGGTAATTTTGGCACTGGTGAAAGATGGAGCCAAAATTACATTAAAACAGTGTAATCCAGTTGCCAGCAATAGCTAACAGCCGAATTAGGCATTTCCCCCACTATACATGGCGGCCTGGAGGGGGAAGTAGTAATTAACGCCGCCAGGACATGTGCAGAAACAGGGTGAGCCGTTTATAGGCTTTACTCTGTGCCCACATTTCCCAGCGCCATTTTCACATGTATTCCTCCAGCTGGTCCTCCTGGTACCTGTAGCGTTAGGAGTCTCATATCTGGACCAGGCCTGTACCTAGTGTAGTCAAACCTTACCTGCATACTACTTCTGGGTCTATGGCTTACAGTATTAAAAGCAGAGAATCAGCGGGACAGCCAGGCAATGTGTATGGTTTAAAAGTACACTCACTACAGTCACTAACTGATAAAAAAAAAAATCAAGCACACACTACCATTCCATATTTTAAACCTACAGGAGTAGCAGAGACTGTTCCTGGTCCCTAGATGGATATACTGAGTACAGTATAGCCTCACTCTTGTGATGACGAAAGAGTCAGCATGGATATTTAACGTGTAAACATGGTGTCATCTACCATGAACTAAGCTAATCTTATAATCCACTTTGATCTTCAATGAGACATACTGTATGATCCACCTGTTTCCCCTATACACTACGGCCTCCACTCTGCTAATAATCCACACAGACTGAGGTCTACTCATCACCTGTCCTAGATACAGGAGAAATACAGGATAGAGTGGCTTCCCACGTAAAACCCAAACATTTTATGATATCCTGAAATGTTGAGCCTCAATGTCCTAGAAATAGTGGAAATATCTGCATGACGCTAATTTCTCCCTTTGCCCTTTTTTGAAAGTAAAGGCATGCAAATGCACCGCTAGCGTCACCTCATCTTGTCTAAAGCATTTCCTCTGCCCCTCATGCTGTGCCTCCTGTCACAAGTGTAAGAAGTTACTTGTATACAGAAGATATGAAGAGTTTTCATTAGGAGTTCACTGTTTTCAACTTTCTTTTTTGAAGACTGAGAATTCAGGTTTTAAATCCCTGAGGGGTACAGGAAGCACCCATCCTCAATTCACATGAGAATGACTAATGGACTATGGCCATCAAGCACATATACCCTCCCTTCACAAGTCCAAGGCCTTGTGCTACAGGTTTACCACTCAGGGAAAGCTGGGTTCATTAATGTCTGGTGCTCAATAAAGCTGTCACTTATATCACACAACTAACGATGGTGACAAAGGTGCATGCGCACGCACAATGGTGGTCACCCAAATGGATCGGAACTTGAACCCTGTACAGAGGCTTCACACTGCCGCGTCTGTTCTTATGAGGAAGGGACAACAACAAGGCTTGCAATGGGAGATCGACACGTTCAGGGGGGGTCGCTGTCATTTAATAAGAGTTGGCATTCTGGATCTTTAACCACTTAAATAGGAGCTGTCAGCCATACTATCTCAGGAAAAAAAAACACAAATATATAAGTAGATAAATACTTGCTCTACTTACATAACATTTATTGCACTGTCCACGTTATGATTCCTGTTAATTTTATAAAGGAAAAGTAGAGAATCCTATTCTAGACAGTTTCCATATTTACTGTGGCTATTTTGAAGCCAGTCGTGATGTAATATCCACCCTTATGCTGGATACACACCATGCGTTTCCATGTTCGTTGCGTCCGTCGATACGCATCGTTCCGATTATTTCCGACATGTCCGATTCACGTTTCGATGGATTGTTAGGTCGATTTGCCATACTTTACATGGCAATCGACCTAAAAATCTTTGAAATGCATTCGGAAATGCTTGGAAATAATCGAAATGACGCATATCGACGCGGAAACGCATGGTGTGTATTCAGCATTAGTCTCCTCTGCCTGATTTGCCCGCCCTTCACTATAGAAAGTGCATTGTTTCAGCCTGAGAAATTTTGGCCAATCAGAGAGGAACAGAGGTGTGGGAGGGGAAACAGAAGGGTAAGAGGCTTCAGTCAATCAGGCTACATTAGTTAAGTCTGAGGGGAAGTAGAGAAAAAAAAAAAAAAAGAACCCAGCATGCCCTGCAACTTCTCTTTTGTGTACCAAATTTTCTGTGTATCAAATAAGTATGTGTTTGTCAGCATGCACACAGCTTATGCTGGTGTATGTGCATGGTGCACATGGATACATTACGTTAGCTCCCTTGTGCGATTGGTAAGATGCACTGTCTGTCCCAGGAGGAGACGTCAGGATGTGTGCCCATTGATAGGTATGATGCAATGAATGTGGTTGCATGTCTGCACTATGCATGTTACAGGGCCAGAGTTAGGACACCTATGTTTACCTGGGTACTTCTGCGCAGTATAGGTGACTAAGCACAAGAATGCATTCTTCTGTGAACTAAACCCCGGCTTTTAAAGGGAACCAGAGAGGAACGGGGGGTGAAAAAAGAAACAGATTTTATACATACCGGGGGCTTCTTCCAGCCCCATAAGCCTGAATCGCTCCCACGCCGCCATCCTCAGCTTCCTGGATCCGCCGGTACCGGACCCGTCACTTCCGGCGGACGCGGCCAATTGTCCGCATCACAGGGGCTCCCTCCATACATGTACGCATGCGGCTGCGCAGTTAACAGCCACATGCGTATCTGTATGGGGAGAGCACCCTGTGATGCGGAGAATTGGCCGCGTCCGCCGGCCGACTTGCGGCAATGACGGGACCCGGTGGCGGCTGATGCAGGCAGCGGAGGAGTGCGACGTGGGAGCGATCCGTGCGTATGGGGCTGGAGGAAGCCCCAGGTATGTATATTGCATCCTCTCTGGTTCCCTTTAACTTAGCTGTAGGAATAACAGTTGTGCCTGGATGAGTGAATCTGTGAATGCATTTGTTTGAACATTTGCATGTGAGTGCGAAGGGTTAATAGATTTTTGCTGTTTTCTAGCCACACCCCCTTCAGCACCTCCCTTTCCTTAACTTATTTAATGTCCTGACTAGATGCGATGTGCCTGGATATATGTGTTTTGTTCCGATTATTTCCGACATGTCCGATTCACGTTTCGATGGATTGTTAGGTCGATATGCCATACTTCACATGGTAATCGACCTAAAAATCTTTGAAATGCGATCGGAAATGCTTGGCAATATTTAAACGACACGTATCGACAGACGCATTCGACGCGGAAACGCATGGTGTGTATTCAGCATTAGTCTCCTCTGCCTGATTTGCTCACCCTTCACTATAGAAAGTGCATTGTTTCAGCCTGAGAAATTTTGGCCAATCAGAGAGGAACAGCGGTGTGGGAGGGGAAAACAGGAGGGAAAGAGGCTTCAGTCAATCAGGCTGCCATAGTTAAGTCCTGAGGGGAAGTAGAGAAGAAAAAAAAAAAAAAAAAAACCCAGCTTGCCCTGCAACTTCTCTTTTGTGTACCAAATTTTCTGTGTATCAAATAAGAGTCATGTAAACTGGGGAAATATAATTTGTCAACAAGAAAAGTAATAGTGATTTTAACTTTTGGATTACCTGATTAGCATCCTTATTACTTGTTTACCAGATAAAAATAAAGAATTGATTTTTGATTTTATGCCCGATAGTTACTCTAAGTACCAGCAGTCTCTGGCCCCTTACAGGGAGCCTAAACCGAGAGGGATATGGATGTTTCCTTTTAAAACATACCAGTTGCCTGGCAGTCCTGCTGATCTCTTTAGCTGCAGTAGTGGCTGAATCACACATCTGAAACAAGCATGCAGCTTATCCAGTCTGAATTCAGTCAGAGCACCTGATCTGCATGCTTTTTGAGAGGCTGTGGCTAAAAGTATTAGAGACACAGGATCAGCAGGAGAGTCAGGCAACTGGTATTATTTTAAAAGGAAAAATCCATATCCTCAGTTTAGGTTCCCTTTAACCACTTAACGACCGTGGTGCTAAACTCCCCTAGTGACCAGGCCATTTACTAAAAAGGCCACTGGAGCTTTAAGGGTTGGCCTTACAACTCAGCACACAAATTATTCCCTTCCCCCTTTTTTCCCCACCAACACAGCTTTCTGTTGGTGGGGAGATCCCTGCCAGCTTGTTTATTTCTTTTGAAATTCAATTTTCAATTTTTTTTTTAAACCCCACCCTTCCTTCCGCCACCCCCCCCTTCCCTAGCTAATGACCGCGGATCGCCTTTGTGCCTCTGGAGGGTACAGTTGAGTGATACGGCTGTCCCCAGTACACTACTGCCTTAGATCGCATCGCTGTACAGTCCTATTAGACTTTCACCGTCTAGCAGCCTCAGAGCGGCGAACGCCACTGGGAGACTGATGGCGAAGCGGAGCTCCACCACAACGTGTGTCGCAGGACCTGCCCGCATCCTCAGGTCGATATGAGAAGTGTCTGAGCTAGGTGTCTTTTTCAGAGCGCCAAAGAAAAAAAAATCTGTTTATTGTCCAACTATAAAAATCTTAACCTTTTATCATGAGGTAAGATTGATCTTATTACTTAAAGGACAACTGAAGCAAGAGCTATATGGAGGCTGCTATATTTATATCCTTTTAATGGGACACTTAAGTCAAACAAAAAAAATGAGTTTTACTCACCTAGGGCTTCCAATAGCCCCCTGCAGCTGTCCGGTGCCCTCTCTGTCTCCCTCCGATCCTCCTGGCCCCCACAGCAGCCACTTCCTGTTTCGGTGACAGGAGCTGACAGGCTGGGGACGCGAGTGATTCTTCGCGTTCCCAGACACATTAGAACCCTCTATGCTGCTATATGATATATGCTATAGCAGCATAGATGGCGCTATTGTGGCCAGGAACGCGAAGAATCACTCGCGTCCCCAGCCTGTCAGCTCCTGTCACCGAAACAGGAAGTGGCTGCCGGCGGGGCCAGGAGGAGCGGAGGGAGATGGCGAGGGCACCGGACAGCTGCAGCGGGCTATTGGAAGCCCCAGGTGAGTAAAACTCTTTTTTTTTTTTTTTTACTTAAGTGTCCCTTTAAGCAATAAGGGCCCTTTTCCACTAGCGGCGTTTGCGATGCTGAATCACAAAATCGCAAACTGCTAGTGATTTTGAAATCGCTACGGTTTGCTTTTTAAGATAGGAATCGCGGTAGGTAATTTCCACTACCGCGATTTTTGACTCAAACGCGATCGCAACGCGGAGCGATCTTTGCCGCTATTTTGCTATGCAGTGCATTGCATAGCAAAATCGTGAACGCAATCGCCGGGAAGTTTCCTGCACTTGCGATTCAGCAATAGCTAGCGTTTAGCGCGAACGCTAGCGATTGCTAGTGGAAAAGTGCCCTTAGTTGCCTGGCTGTCCTGCTGTCTGCCTCTAATACTTTTAGCCATAGACCCTGAACAAGCATGCAGCAGATCAGGCGTTTCTGACAAGATTAGCTGCATGCTTGTTTCAGAGGTTATTCAGACATTGCTGTAGCTAAAAAGATCAGCAGGACTGCCAGGCAACTGGTATTGTTTAAAAGGAAATAAATATGGCAGCCTCCATAATATTCTCACTTGAGTTGTCCCTTAACTGCACTCTGACTACATATTGTATCACAAATGAGGCGTGCCCTCATCTTGCACTGGTCTCTTTAAAGTGACACTGTAGGGGGCGTGGGGGAAAATGAGTTGAACTTACCCGGGGCTTCTAATGGTCCCCCTCAGACATCCTGTGCCCGCGCAGCCACTCACCGATGCTCCGGCTCACTCCTGGATTCTCAGACTTTAAAGTCTGAAAACCACTGCGCCTGCGTTGTCGTGTCCTCGATCCCGCTGATGTCACCAGGAGCATACTGCGCAGGCCCAGTATGGTCTGTGTCTGCACAGTACGCTCCAGTTGACATCAGCGGGATTGAGGACATGGCAACGCAGTGGCAGTGGTTTTCAGACTTTAAAGTCTGAAAATCCAGAAGTGAACCGGAGGCGGGGCCGGAGCATCGGTGAGCGGCTGCGCGGGCACAGGATGTCTGCAGGGGACCATTAGAAGCCCCGGGTAAGTTCAACTCATTTTCCCTCAACCCCCCTACAGTATTCCTTTAACCACTTGAGGACCCACCCTTTAAGGACCAGCGCTGTTTGTTGTGATCTGTGCTGGGTGGGCTCTGCAGCCCCCAGCACAGATCAGGGTGCCTGCAGAGCGATCAGATCGCCCCCCTTTTTCCCCCCTATGGGGATGATGTGCAGGGGGGGTCTGATCGCTCCTGCCTGCAGGCATGTTGCGGGGGGGCACCTCAAAGCCCCCCTCCGCGGCGACATTCTCCCCCTCCCTCTCCTACCTTTCCCCCCCCCCGGTGATCCGGGCTGCACAGGACGCTATCCGTCCTGTGCAGCCAGTGACAGGACGTCCCCTGTCACATGGCGGCGATCCCCGGCCGCTGATTGGCCGGGGATCGCCGATCTGCAGCAGCGCCGTACAATGTAAACAAAGCGGATTATTTCCGCTTGTGTTTACATTTAGCCCGCGAGCCGCCATCGGCGGCCCGCAGGCTATTCACGGAGCCCCCCGCCGTGAATTGACAGGAAGCAGCCGCTCGCGCGAGCGGCTGCTTCCTGATTAATCAGCCTGCAGCTGGCGACACAGTACTGCGTCGCTGGTCCTGCAGCTGCCACTTTGCCGACGCACGGTATAAGCGTGCGGTCGGCAAGTGGTTAAAGTACACTTTCCCTCACTAAAATAGGGATAGGCTCTAAATTGGGTATGCCTATCTGAGCAGCCAGTGCTAAGCTATGTTTAAAGTTCACCTGAAGGCAAAACTGAAAAATGAATATAAAAAAAAAAAGAAAAAGAAAAAAAAAGAAAGAAAAAAATTGCAAACCATAAGGGCACATATAAAGCCAAACAAATGAACTCAGTAAGGCAAGAGCTGCAAGAGACTGCCCATTCTTTCTGCTTCCAACAAATTGCCTTACAGGAAACCGAGAACTGAAATAAAATAAATCTGATCTACTTACCTGGGGCTTCCTCCATGGAAGCCTAAGCGTCCCTCGCAGCAGCTCCGCTGCAAAGCGGTCTACCGGGGTCCCCTTTGTAGCTGCCGACCACGATAGCTGTCCCATGGCCAGAAGTGTTTTGCACAGGCCACGGGAGCGCAATCTCAGGTGGCTCCCATGCGCAGATGCCTCCGACATGGCCGGCGGCTGCTACTGAGGGGACAGCGGGAGAACTGCTTGGAGCAGAGCTGTGGCAGGGACTCAGGTTTTCATGGGGCTGGAGGAAACCCCAGGTAAGTAGACCAGACCACTTGATGTCTTATTAATCCCCCCCCCTGACAGGAGTCATAACGAGATATTAAATGTTGTTATTCACTTCACTGATCAGTGTGTGAGCAATGCAAACAAAGCACATATCTGTCTTGCCAAGTATTAGCTGCAGCCATTTCTTTTCTCCAGCTCTGCAGAACAAACAAGGATCTGTCCATGAATCCAGGAAGTGTTCAGGCTGCATGACTGATCCTGAATCCACCCCGGGCCTCACAATGCAGCAATCAGCAGCTCTGCCCTTGGCTTCTCCACACAAAACACTCCCGCAATTACTTACTATTTGAAGTTTAATTGTTTTTCCATCTAATTCTATAGTCCTGATTTTAAAATCGACTCCAATTGTACTGATGTAACTTTCCGTATACGTGTCATCCTGTGGAGAACAAAAAAACAAAACATTAGCAGAGGAATAATTCAGGCACGTTCAGAGCATGATGTTAGGCAATGCAGCTGGAGAGAAGTAGTGCTGCCTCTGAGGCTCAGCGACTCATCTCCCAGCAGCTGCATGTGCACAGCAGCTTTCCAAGCATCCGCCCACAGGAAGCACACAAACATCCTGGACGGCTAGCGGGCACAAGCGAGCTCTCATGTCATCCAGGATTTTCCAGCACATGTTCCACTAACAGTAATACTTCTTTCACACAGTAATATTTCTTTCACACTGGTACAGGCCCACTCCACAAGTGGGAAAAACACTGCTCACCTTACTACATTTTTCTTGTCAGATCAAAGCTGCAGGCCAAACAGCATTTTATATGCATTTCACATCACAAACTACCTACTGCTACAACTACTACTACTACTACTTTCTGCAGGAAAAAGTTAAGTCTCTACCTACACCTGTAGTTAAGTCTCTACACCTACTCCTAGCACCTTGTCATACAAACCCTCCCCCCAGTCCCTGCATTAGCTCTGAGGTGGTAATGCCTAGCACCCTGTCATACAGACCCTCCCCCCAGTCCCTGCATTAGCTCTGAGGTGGTAATGCCTAGCACCTTGTCATACAGACCCTCCCCTAGCCCCTGCATTAACTCTGTATTGGCTCTGTAGTGGTAATGCCTAGCACCTTGTCATACAGACCCTCCCCCAGTCCCTGCATTAGCTCTGTATTATCTCTGTAGTGGTAATGCCTAGCACCTTGTCATACAGACAATCCCCCCAGTCCCTGCATTAGCTCTGTATTGGCTCTGTAGTAGTAATGCCTAGCACCTTGTCATACAGAACCCTCCCCCAGTCCCTGCATTAGCTCTGTAGTGGTAATGCCTAGCATCTTGTCATGCAGACCCTCCCCCCAGTCCCTGCATAAGCTCTGTATTGGCTCTGTAGTGGTAATGCCTAGCACCCTGTCATACAGGACCCTCCCCCCAGCCCCTGCATTAGCTCTGTATTGGGAATGCCTAGCACCTTGTCATACAGAACCCTCCCCCCAGCCCCTGCATTAACTCTGTATTGGCTCTGTAGTGGTACTGCCTAGCACCTCGTCATACAGAACCCTCCCCCAGTCCCTGCATTAGCTCTGTAGTGGTAATGCCTAGCACCTTGTCATACAAACCCTCCCCCCAGTCCCTGCATTAGCTCTGTATTGGCTCTGTAGTGGTAATGCTTAGCACCTTGTCATACAGACCCTCCCCCCAGTCCCTGCATTAGCTCTGTATTGGCTCTGTAGTGGTAATGCCTAGCACCCTGTCATACAGAACCCTCCCCCCCAGCCCCTGCATTAGCTCTGTTTTAGGAATGCCTAGCACCTTGTCATACAGAACCCTCCCCCCAGTCCCTGCATTAGCTCTGTATTGGCTCTGTAGTGGTAATGCCTAGCACCTTGTCATACAGAACCTCCCCCCAGTCCCTGCATTAGCTCTGTATTGGCTCTGTAGTGGTACTGCCTAGCACCTTGTCATACAGACCCTCCCCCCAGCCCCTGCATTAGCTCTGTATTGGCACTGTAGTGGTAATGCCTAGCACCTTGCCATACAGACCCTCCCTCCAGTCCCTGCATTAGCTCTGTATTGGCTCTGTAGTGGTAATGCATAGCACCTTGTCATACAGAACCCTCCCCTTGTCCCTGCATTAGCTCTGTATTGGCTCTGTAGTGGTAATGCCTAGCACCTTGTCATACAGACCCTCCCCCCAGCCCCTGCATTAGCTCTGTAGTGGTAATGCCTAGCACCTTGTCATACAGACCCTCCCCCAGTCCCTGCATTAGCTCTGTATTAGCTCTGTAGTGGTAATGCCTAGCACCTTGTCATACAGAACACTCCCCCAGCCCCTGCATTAGCTCTGTATTGGCTCTGTAGTGGTAATGCCTAGCACCTTGTCATACAGACCCTCCCCCCAGCCCCTGCATTAGCTCTGTATTGGCTCTGTAGTGGTACTGCCCAGCACCTTGTCATACAGACCCTCCCCCCAGCCCCTGCATTAGCTCTGTAGTGGTAATGCCTAGCACCTTGTCATACAGACCCTCCCCCAGTCCCTGCATTAGCTCTGTAGTGGTAATGCCTAGCACCTTGTCATACAGAACCCTCCCCCAGCCCCTGCATTAGCTCTGTATTGGGAATGCCTAGCACCTTGTCATACAGAACCCTCCCCCCAGTCCCTGCATTAGCTCTGTATTGGCACTGTAGTGGTAATGCCTAGCACCTTGTCATACAGACCCTCCCTCCAGCCCCTGCATTAGCTCTGTATTGGCTCTGTAGTGGTATTGCCTAGCACCTTGTCATACAGACCCTCCCTCCAGTCCCTGCATTAGCTCTGTATTGGCTCTGTAGTGGTAATGCCTAGCACCTTGTCATACAGAACCCTCCCCCCAGTCCCTGCATTAGCTCTGTATTAGCTCTGTAGTGGTAATGCCTAGCACCTTGTCATACAGACCCTCCCCCAGTCCCTGCATTAGCTCTGTATTAGCTCTGTAGTGGTAATGCCTAGCACCTTGTCATACAGAACCCTCCCCCAGCCCCTGCATTAGCTCTGTATTGGCACTGTAGTGGTAATGCCTAGCACCTTGTCATACAGACCCTCCCCCCCAGCCCCTGCATTAGCTCTGTTTTGGCTCTGTAGTGGTAATGCTTAGCACCTTGTCATACAGAACCCTCCTCCCAGTCCCTGCATTAGCTCTGTATTGGGAATGCCTAGCACCTTGTCATACAGAACCCTTCCCCAGTCCCCGCATTAGCTCTGTATTGGCACTGTAGTGGTAATGCCTAGCACCTTGCCATACAGACCCTCCCCCAGTCCCTGCATTAGATCTGTATTGGCTCTGTAGTGGTAATGCCTAGCACCCTGTCATACAGACCTCCCCCAGCCCCTGCATTAGCTCTGTAGTGGTAATGCCTAGCACCCTGTCATACAGAACCCTTCCCCAGTCCCCGCATTAGCTCTGTATTGGCTCTGTAGTGGTAATGCCTAGCACCTTGTCATACAGACCCTCCCCCAGTCCCTGCATTAGCTCTGTAGTGGTAATGCCTAGCACCTTGTCATACAGACCCTCCCTCCAGTCCCTGCATTAGCTCTGTATTGGCTCTGTAGTGGTAATGCCTAGCACCTTGTCATACAGACCCTCCCTCCAGTCCCTGCATTAGCTCTGTATTGGCTCTGTAGTGGTAATGCCTAGCACCTTGTCATACAGACCCTCCCTCCAGTCCCTGCATTAGCTCTGTATTGGCTCTGTAGTGGTAATGCCTAGCACCTTGTCATACAGACCCTCCCTCCAGTCCCTGCATTAGCTCTGTATTGGCTCTGTAGTGGTAATGCCTAGCACCTTGTCATACAGACCCTCCCCCCAGTCCCTGCATTAGCTCTGTATTGGGAATGCCTAGCACCTTGTCATACAGAACCCTCCCCCCAGTCCCTGCATTAGCTCTGTATTGGCACTGTAGTGGTAATGCCTAGCACCTTGTCATACAGACCCTTCCCCAGTCCCCGCATTAGCTCTGTATTGGCTCTGTAGTGGTAATGCTTAGCACCTTGTCATACAGACCCTCCCCCCAGTCCCTGCATTAGCTCTGTATTGGCTCTGTAGTGGTAATGCATAGCACCTTGTCATACAGACCCTCCCCCCAGCCCCTGCATTACCTCTGTATTGGCTCTGTAGTGGTAATGCCTAGCACCTTGTCATACAGACCCTTCCCCAGTCCCTGCATTAGCTCTGTATTGGCTCTGTAGTGGTAATGCCTAGCACCTTGTCATACAGACCCTCCCCCCAGTCCCTGCATTAGCTCTGTATTGGTTCTGTAGTGGTAATGCCTAGCACCTTGTCATACAGACCCTCCCCCCAGTCCCTGCATTAGCTCTGTATTGGCTCTGTAGTGGTAATGCCTAGCACCTTGTCATACAGACCCTCCCCCCAGTCCCTGCATTAGCTCTGTATTGGCTCTGTAGTGCAAATGATGATCTCTATATTTGCTTTGAATAGTGGTAATCATTAAAGAACCACTATTGCGAAAAACTTACAATAAAAGTGAACATATGTACAGTGCTCACAGAGTAAAATGCACAACTACAGTATAAATTATTCTTCTCCTATGCTATGTCATCTAACAGGTTTTAGACTAGTCTATCTGCTCATGGTGGATTCTTACTTATTTGCTTTAATCATTACAAAAACACTCCTTGACAGCCAGCCTCCCTGCTTGCACATTATTCTGGCAGTTGGACTGAGCAACCCCCACTTACTAAGGGCTTCTGAAAATAAAACCCTGAGAACATACACCAGGAATCCAGCGCAGGAGATGTGGGCGCAGCCGGCGCCACCATAGGCTGTAATAGGAATTACGGCTATAGCAGCGAGCAGAGTGTTACTTCTGCGCCATCAGAAGACTGAGCTGAAGTTACTTTTAAAACCCTGTAATTTGGCTGCCAGCAATAGCTAGAAGGTGAATGACATTCCCCACCATCCACATCGACCTGGAGGTGGAATAGTAATTAACACGGCCGGGACTTGTGCAGCAGCAGGATCAGCCATATATCGGCTGTATCCTGCGCCCAAGTCTCTCATTCTCTCATATGCCCTGAGAATCCCCCATGAAGATCTGGAATAGTCCAAATCTTGTCAGATTTTTACTACCTATTGAGGCAGAAACACAGGAAAAAAAAAAGTAATTTATAGTGCATTGTACTCTGGAACAAAATGTATAATTTATACATATACAGGTTTTTTTTTTTTTAAATATTTTTCATGATGGTGGTCCTTTAAAAAAATAAAATAAAATAAAAAAAACATTCCTTTTCCTCTGCTTACACCCCTCTCACACAGTGGCTGCCCTTGGTGGTCTGTATCATTTGAATATTACACATACAGTGCTGGGGGAACTGGTGGAACATTTGCACTAGGGCACGTGGCTCTGTAGCTACTCCCCTGACAGCACAGATATTGTGGATGTATATGCGTGTATATATGTACACATGCTGGGTTGGTATGGTTAGCATACTGGTAAGACTGTTGCTTTTGATGTAGGATTTTAGCCTTTGACCATGGTTGCCAGTAGTAAGTTAGGAGTCTTTGGGCAAGGCTCCCTAATGATCCTGGTCGCCTGTGGAGAGCCCTTAGTGGCTGCCGCCCTGAAGCGTTTTGAGACCGCCAGGAAAAAAGCGTGATATAAAGTGTGTCTTGTCTATTTTCCAGAACACACAGCCCTCCTAGGTTTTGCTATGGTTTGTCCAGTCCTGCTTCCCACCAGTACTGACATTTATACAAACCTCCATGAATCCACAGTAAAATATTGAGCTCTGGGAAATTTTCGTTTTGCCTTTTAAATGATTAATGACAGATCCTATTGTGCTCCGGCAGATCAGGTACAGGTACTAAGTTACCTTAGCCTGCTGAAACCTTAATCCTTTCATTGTTCATTTTGAGAAAAAATATCTCCACTCTGCCTCGTGTCCCTGATAAAGGTGAGCCATAGGAAAGCTCAATATACCTTGGAATTCCTAACAGGAAAGTTTTCCTCCAATGAACAAATTATCTTGTTCTAATAATTAATTGAAGACACCTTCAAAGAGTCAATTACAGCCTGCAGTGTAATATGCAGGAATAACGTGTGCAGCCTTACCACATATTTTTAACAATATCACTCACTATAAATAAATGAAATAAACTATATTTCCTTTGAAGAAATGTACGTCAACAAACAGCAACGAGACAGCTTTGTGGCTGACAGCGGTGTCTACTTCAGCTTTGCAGCACTGAAGTAATAGTACAACAAAGTCCCCCTTGTATCCGGGACAGGCGGGGGGTTGCCCGATACCAGATACGTGTGCTTGCCGGCTGAGCAACCAGCTAAAAAAGTTAAAACAAACCCCCCCCCCCCCCCAGCAGAAAATACTCACCAAGCCTCAAGGCACCCTTTTCTACCCTTTCTGTAGCTCCTAGCAGCTTTCCAGCATCCTCTGTGTACAGCTCCCAGTGTGTCCCCAGGAGCCATTTGGGAGCTGTGCATGGACACTGGAAAGCCGAAGGGAGCTGCAGGAGGGGCAAAAGACGGCGCCTTGAGGCTCAGTAAGTATTTTCTACACTACTCTGCAAACCCCCTAAAGTACTGTCCTCATCCACTCAGGCATCTCAGTTAGTTGAGACTTCCGGTTGCCTGAGTTTGTGAGAAAGGGGAATTTGCTGTATTAGTTCACCCTGATGCATCCATGAATGTGATTTTCCCATTGCATGGCAAGCAAGGCGAGATGCTTTTTGACACGGACTTCAGCATCTGCAATACATTGCACCTGATAGGAAATCACATGCATTGTCCATTAGAATGTTCCTGGAGGTGTTATTTAGCAATGCACAGGAACATGCTCCTTACTAGGTACAGAAACATCTATAGACTCATGTTACCATGCGTATCAGACACTATGGGTGGGGTATAACAGACAGCCCTGCATAGTGTGAACTATCACAACCACTAAACGCCAGCGATTGCAATTCTTAATTAAATTTAGTTAAAGAGACACAAGCCTACGACACACACAAAAAAAAAAATCGGTTTTACTCACCTGGGGCTTCTACCAGCCCCCTGCAGCTACCCCGTGCCCTTGCAGTCACAATTGGATCCTCTAGTCCTCCACCGCCAGCTAGTTCCACTTCACAGACGGGCCTGGCCATGCGTAGCGTTCTACGTGTTCCCATCCGGATAGCGTCCTGTGCAGGACACTATTGCTGATGGGAACGTGTAGCCAGGCCTGCACAGGCGCAGTGGGCCTGTTGGCCAAGAGCGAAGGTAGCTGGCGGTGGGGGACAGGAGGATCCGAGAGTAACTGCAAGGGCACGGGATAGCTGCAGGGGGCTGGTAAAAGCCCTAGGTGGGTAAAACTGATTTTTTTTTTTCTAGCCTTAAGGATCACTTTAAGTGACTACAATTTTACATACGCAATGCACTTGCAAAATTGCTCTCAGAATTGCCCAGAAAGCCATTGCTAAAGTAGCAACCCTAGCGATGGAAAAATCGCTAGCGCTTTGCGATTTTGCTGAATCGCAGAGCAGTGGAAAAGGTCCCTTGAAGGGAACCTAAAGTCAAAGAAAACAATCCAGATTAACTTACCTGGGACTTCTACAAGCTCCCTGCAGCACCCTGTGCCTGCGCCTTGACATTCTGATCCTCTGGTCTCCCACAAAAAACAAGTTTCGCTTTCAGCGACTCAGCCCACTGCACGGCCCAGGCCGCACATGTACTAGATCGCTCTCATCGCCGGGAGTGTCCTGTGCATGCGCAGTAAGATTTTTCTCGTAATGTGCATCTGCAGAACACTCCCAAAGACGGCAGCGTGATTGAGTTTGCACGCAGCCAAGGTCACGCAAGCTCAGTGGCCATTGACTGGCTGAGTCACTAAAAACTGCAGGTGAGTGGAGCATAGTATGTCACAGCACAGGGCACTGCAGTGAGCTGGTGGAATCCCAGGTAAGTTAATATGGATTGTTTTTCTTCAAAAGAAAATCGTGATGGGGAGAAAAAATGTAAATATCTCAAACACAGAACAGAACAAACAGAGAACATTTATATTGCACTTTTCTCCTGGCGGACTCAAAGCACCAGAGCTGCAGCCATTAGGACTCGCTCTATAGGCAGTAGCAGTGTTAGGCAGACTTGCCTAAGGTCTCCTGCTGAATAGGTGCTGGCTTACTAAACAGGCAGAGCCGAGATTCTAACCTAGGTCACCTGTGTCAGAGGCAGAGTCCTTAACCAGTACCCTATCCAGCCACATGTAACAGTTTGAAGCCTCTAGATGTTCTGGAGGCTTCCCGGACTCTTCAGGCCACATTCACAGCAGTGCGTTATAACGTCTGCTTTGTAACATGGCTTACCATAATGCAATGCAGCACCTATGTGACCTTCACAGTGCTGCGGGTGCATTGCAGTATAACGGGTTGTGGTATGGTAATGCACTGCACGCAGTGAAAGTGAAGCATACTTTTCACGGATTGTATGCTTCACTGTACCGGATGCAATGCAAGCATTACGTGTGGCGCTGTTGTATTGTGCTCCTGTAGTCACAGGGAAAGCAACAGCCCAGCCACTGTGATTGTGGCCTCAAACCCACCATTCAGGCACAGGACCCCCTTCATCTTCTGGCCATGTTCCTGCTGGTGGATGAGCGCATCCGAACTGGGCATGTGCAAGTAAGGTCGCACATGCCCAGTATAATGAATCTGCCTGTGCACACACATTTTCCTTGTCCACAAGAAAACTATTAGAGAAGCTCTTGTGCTGGAACAATGGGAAGTAAGAGAATCTGGGAAGCCTCATTATCATCCAGAGACTTCCCACTACTAAGGTAAGTATCTAAATGCATTTTTTTTATTATTTTGCTTCAGGTATGCTTCAATTTACAATCTTGGTTCTTTTTAACAGGAAATTGAAATAGCCCATCAGTGAGATGCAGACAGCAGGCCATAAGCAGGGCTGATGTTCACAGCTATGCTCATTAAAATGTGTAGCATCTTTATGATCATTTCATTTTTTAAAAAGGCAGATCTAGTTGACATTTCTCCTGCTTTTTTGCCTACTACTCTCCCAAGGGAACCCAATGTAAGAGATATGGGGGCAGACATGTTTACTTCCTATTTAAAAGGGAACCTAAACTGAGAAGATATGGATTTTTCCATTTAAAATAATACCAGTTGCCTGACTCTCCTGCTGATCCTGTGTCTCTAATACTTTAGCCACAGCCCCTCAACAAGCATGCCGATCAGGTGCTCTGACTGAAGTCACACTGGATTAGCTGCATGCATGTTTCAGGTGTGTGATTCAGCCATTACTGCAGCCAAAGAGATCAGCAGGGCTGTCAGGAAACTGGTATTATTTAAAAAAGGAAACAACTATATCCCTCTCAGTTAAAGCGGATCCGAGATGAAACACTAACTATAACAAGTAACTTGTCTATATATCTTATCTAAAGTTTAGATAGTTTACACAGCATATCTAGCTGCAAAAGTTTAAAAAGTGTATGATTATTTATTCCTGTGATACAATGGGGGCAGCCATGTTCTTTTTGTCATATTGTCACAGGCTAAGAGCTGGTGATGGTATCAGATTTCTTGTGTGTAAATTCAGCCTCCTCTCCTCCTCCCCTCTGCCTTTGAAATCAATGGCTAGTAACACCTCCCCCTCCTCCTGCCCAGACTGAACTCCTGTAAGCCCTTGCTATTGTCTGAAAGTGCCTTGGCACTCTGAGGGCTGTGGGCGTGGCTTTTTTTAGTTTATAGGGAATTAAACTATTAAAACAAAAACAAAAAAGTATTTGGCTTGAGGAATGCCCTATAAACTATAGGAAAGGGACACAATTATGCAATGAGTAAAAGTTAATCTCGGATCCACTTTAAGGTTTCCTTTAATAATGCATACTGCCTGGCTGTCCTGCTGACTCTCTGCCAGTGCCTCTAATATTATAAGCCAGCGGTCCCCAACCTTTGACTTCCAAGGACTGGCAGGTGCATGCGAGTGTGCAGGGGGTTGTTCTAAAGATGGTGTAATTACATAAAGAAGTCCAGGCAGCACCAGCCCTACCCAACCACCATCCTCATTACCCTCAGCACTTTGGAAAAGATGCATCTGCACATAACCCACCAGCACAACTTGGTGTGACAGGTGGTGAAGGGGAGGGGGCCTTCCCCCATCTACTGCCAGTGTCACCTTCAGCCTTACCTACCCTTATCTGCCTCCCATCACCTTTACCCTTCCCTCCCCGCACTCACTTCACCCTCCCCTCCTCCCCACACTAACTTCCCTCCACCCCACACTAGCTTTCAGCACCAGCCTTCCACCCTCCCCACACCCTTCCCTAAGCCTTCCATCCTTCCCACACTAGCTTCCATCATCCTCAATGCTGCCACTCTGTACAGACAGAAAGCTTGCTGCATTACAAATTGCAGACACCAGGTGGCATCAGTAACAATGGATGCAGACAGCTCTGCTCCTCTATAGTGGCCTGCACAGTTCAGGGATGCTACTCAGCATTCTGTGCACTGTGAAGTCAGAAAGGCACCTGGGGTTGGGGACCCCTGATTTAAAGGGACTCCGAGCTCAAAATAAAAATGAAATCTGTACTCACCTGGGGCTTTCTGCAGCCCAGTGTAGTTTGGGAGGCCCCACGGCACCCATCTAGCTCTTCTCCCAGGGCCTGGCCAGAAATGGCTCCCCGGCAGCTCCCGGAGACACTGGGAGTGTCGGGCTCCTTCTTTCTGTAAGGTCGCGTCTGTCATCACCACGCCGGTCGCCTCGCGTCATTTCTGGCCTGGCCCTGGGAGAAGAGCCAGATGGGTGCCGTGGGGCCTCCCGAACTACACTGGGCTGCAGAAAGCCCCAGGTGAGTACAGATTTCATTTTTATTTTGAGCTCGGAGTCCCTTTAAAGGGAAGGTTCAGGGACTGTATAAAAAAATAAAATAAAAATCCAAATCCACTTACCTGGGGCTTCCTCCAGCCCGTGGCAGGCAGGAGGTGCCCTCGGCGCCGCTCCGCAGGCTCCCGGTGGCGAGCCCGACCTGGCCAGGCCGGCTGCCAGGTCGGGCTTCTTCTGCGCTCCAAAGTGCGTGTCACTCGTGTGCGGTGACGTCATCGGACGTCCTCCGGGCTGTACTGTGCAGGCTCGGAACTACTGAGCCTGCGCAGTACAGCCCGGAGGACGTCCGATGTCACCGCGCACGAGTGACACGCACTTTCGAGTGCAGAAGAAGCCCGGCCTGGCTAGGTCGGGCTCGCCACCGGGAGCCTGCGGAGCGGCGCCGAGGGCACCTCCTGCCTGCCACGGGCTGGAGGAAGCCCCAGGTAAGTGGATTTGGATTTTTCTTTTTTTATACAGTCCCTGAACCTCCCCTTTAAAGGACAACTGTAAAAAGAGAGGGATATGGAGGCTGCCATATTTATTTCCTTTTAAACAATACCAGTTGACCGGCAGCCTTGCTGGTCTATTTGGCTGCGGTAGTGTCTGAATCACACCAGAAACAAGCATGCAGCTGATCTTGTCAGATCTGACAACAATGTCAGAAACCTCTGATCTGCAGCATGCTTGTTTAGGGTCTATAGCTAAAAGTAGGCAGAGGACAAGCAGTATAGCCAGGCAACTGGTATAGCTTAATAGGAAATAAATCTGTCAGCCTCCATATCCATCCCGCTACAGTTACCCTTTAAGCCACAGACCCTGAGAACAAGCATGCAGATCAGATGTCTGACAAGATAAACTGCATGCATGATACAGGTGTGCGATTTAGACCCTACTGGCCAGAAAGATCAGCAGGACTGCCAGGCAACTGGTATTGTTTAAAAGGAAATAAATATGGCTGCCTCCATAGGTCTCACACCTCAGGTTCCTTTAGAATTGCAGACTTAAGTATAAAACTTTAAATACATCTCAGAAACAAACCTAGAATTTTCATCACCTGAAACAATCATTGATTTCTGTATGGAACAGTGCAATCAATTTTCAATAGATTTCATAGAAAGTCTGTGTACAGTGTATGAGTGGACTCAATCCCTCTCAGAGAGAGATTGATCTGCTTGCCACACTGGGCAACAATTAAGCGTGTATGGCCACTTTATGCCTTAGTGGAAAAGTAAATACAGTTTGCATTATAAATGTATACACATGCTGAGTAATCATATATGGCCCTTGTTTACAAGAATGTACATTTTTAAAGTGGATCAGAGTGGATCAGAGATAAACTTTTACTCATTGCATAGTTGCAAAGGAACTTTCATATAGTTTATAGGGTATTCCTCAGGCCAAATACTATTTTGTTTTGTTTTAATACTCTAATTCCCTATAAACTAAACAAGCCTCTCCCACAGCTTTTCAGAGAGCCTTGGCACTCAGTCCCAGGTAGCAAGGACTTATGGGAGCAGGAGGAGGAGGTTACTAGCCATTGATTTCAAAGGCAGAGGGGAGGAGGGAGGAGGAGAGGGGACTGAATTTACACACAGGCAAGCTGATAGCATCTCCAGCCCTCAAGCCTGTGCCAATGTGACAAACATGGCTGCCCTCATTGTATCACAGCAATAAATAATCAAACTTTTAAAGCGGTTTGCAGCTAGATTTGCTGTGTAATCTATCTTAACTTTAGATAAGATCTATAGACAAGTTATTTGTTATAGTTACTTTTACATCTCGATCTACTTTAACTTCTAAATTTTGCACTGCTTCTCTTTATTTGAGAACATTACTACTACTCCTCTACACTACTATACCGTCAACAGTTCCTGCCGCAGTATGGTAAACAATCTAATACCGATCCACCGGTCAAAATCAAGCAATCACATCTCGTTAGTGCGTCCAACATACAGGTACCCATACACGATTCAATATTCCATAGAGTGATTAAGTGATGGACTTTATCGGGCCATCTACTACAGCTGATATTTTCCATCCGGCCTGATCAAGTAACTGTTGATTTGACCAGATATTGGCCAGTTTCCATAGATCAAGCAGGATGGAACAATCCATTCTCCCCCGATCCAATAAAATGATCATACAGGAGAATCGAACATGAGTCATTTATCGGCACCTTAAAAAATGAACCCGAGGAACCCTATGGAGACTGCCATATTAATTGCCTTTTAACTACTTGAAGACGGCTCCACGCCAGTGGGCGTGGCCGGCGGCAGCCCCAGGACCGCCTAACGCCAATTGGCATCAGGTCCTGGAGCCAGCTAATGCAGGAGATCGTGCGCATCTCTTGCTCCGCCCCGCCTTCAGTCTCCGAGCGGTGATTGCCGCTCGGGAGACTGTTAGACGGGGAAACCGCCGTCTTTACATATTGTCATAGGCTGACGCCTATGACAGCTGATCACATGGACTGGCCAGCGGGGGGGAGGCAGGGAGGGAATACAAACAAATAAAAAAAAATAGCATGTATTAAAAAACAAACATTAAGTAAATAATAAAAAAAACATTCGGGAGGGTGATCTGACCCCACCAAGAGCCCTGTTGGTGGGGAGAAAAGGAGGGGGGAATCACTTGTGTGCTGTGTTGTGCGGCCCTGCAGCTTGGCCATTTTCAAAAAAATTAGCCTGGTTATTAGGGGGGGTTGTTTTCCCACTGTGGTCCTCAAGTGGTTAAACAATACCAGTAGTTTGGCAGTGCTACTGATTTTTTCAAGTCAGAGTCTAAATCTCACACCTGAAACAAGCATGCAGCTAATCTTGTCAGATTTGTCATAGACATCTGTTCTGCATGCTTATTCAGGGTCTATGGCTGAAAGTATTAGAAACAGAGGATCAGCAGGACAGCCAGGCAATGTGCATTATTTAAAAAGGAAATAAACAGGTCAGCTTTCATATCCATCTCTTTAGGTTTTTGACCAGCTTATCAGATGTACTAATTGATCACCTTATGATCCATCATGTGCTGCTTTAAGAGACTAACTTTAAAAAGTGCCCTTGGGGGGTACTTACCTTGGGAGGTGGAAGCCTCCGGATCCTAACGAGGCTTCCCCCCGTCCTCCTGTGTCCCACGGTGGTCTTGCTGGGTCCCTCCAAAGCCACAGCCAACAATATGTCAGGCTGTGGCTGGCTGTGATGCAGGTGCAGTAGCGCGTGCAATATTTACCTTCCCTGGCTCCAGCGCAGTAGCGGCTCTCGACTCAGGATAAGGCGAAAATAGCCGATCCCAGTCGGGTCTGCTCTACTGTGCAGGCGCAAATCGTTTGCGCAGTAGAGCGGACCTGACTGGGATCGGCTATCTCCGCCCGATTCTGAGCCGAAAGCCGGTACTATGCCTGCGCTGGAAAATATGTGCATGGCCAACGAAGCAGCCAAGCGAGACCACCGTCAGACGAGGGAAGCCTTGATAGGATCCAGAGGCTTCCCCCTCCCGAGGTAAGTACCCCCCCCCCGGGCACTTTTTAAAGTTACAGATTCTCTTTAATGAATACTCCTCGCAGGAGGAAATTCTCCTACAAGAACTGATCATCTATAAATAGCCCTGCACAGTCAACATTTAGCCTTCCACACATCGATTCCTAAATTACAGCTCAGGGGAGACTTTTTATACTGTAAGGGTTCCACTAATTACATGGACACATTATGACATCACTGGCCAGGACACAAATAATATACATGGATGGGAAATGAGAATGGGATTAATTCAGAATGAACATATAGCACACTTGCTAAAATAGAAAGAAAAGCATGACTAACAATAAAGGACAGTCTAAACAATACAGCATTTAAATACATAAAAACAGGAAAGAAATATTGTACTTACAGCAAACCTTAAAAGTAGGCAAGACTTTCCCACACCAGAGTCTCCAATCAAAAGCAATTTGAATAAATAGTCACTGTAAAAAGAAGGAGGATATGGTTTACAAACAGGAAAAACTTCATGAGTCAGTCATCTCGTGTCACAGTCACATGACAATTTCCATCATCCCTTCCAAAGGCCGCCTCCCCTCCTCCCTTCAGGCCTGCTGATGCACAGCCAGCACTGCATGAGACTGGCAACTTGCATGCTGATGACAAATAAAGGTTAGCAAAATGTTACACCAAATGCTGGTAAAACATACTGGATCAAACAGAAGGAAAAGCCTGTAGGAGAGCAGCGAGTGAACAATAAACAAGATCACACAGCAATCTATCCTGAATCTAAAAAGAGAGGCCTATAGCTGTGCAGATAGGCCAGGAGACACTAGGCTCTACAGAGGGGCCCACAGACACTGCAGGGGCCTCATTTCAGCAGACAAACGTTTGGCCATGCAACAGAGTAGGAAATCCTCTCTACCGGTAAACCCTTCCATGCATTTACATTATGTGACCAAAACAATCTAGCCAAGCCAAAATTTTTCAGGCAAACCCTAGGATGCCTATACATCAGACGATGTATGGGCAGATCGACCAAGAGACAGATCTCTCTATGATCAAATCTGATTGGAGAGATCTGTTGCTTGTCCATATAATGCAGGCGGATTCCAATCAATTTCAGCATGAAATCGATCCGGAATCAGCCTTGTGACGCAGTATTGCTTGCAGTTACCGCCACGCACCTGACCATCCACGACAGCCAGACATCTTGCAGAATGTCCGACCGATTAATGCAACCAATTTTGGTCTGAAATTGGTTGCATCGTCGATCAGGCATGCGCTTGTGGCCACCAAGTGCCTGATGTATGGCCACCTTAAGACATAACCAGTACAATATTTTCCTCAGAAGCAATCATTTGATCAGATTTGCGGGATCGTAAGTAATAACACAATTATCGATTATTCCCATAAAGTTTAGGGCACTTTCTTCAGATACGATTGAAAAATCAAACATTCTGATTGACAAAAATCTGTATTCCAATCGATCATAGAATAGTGTCATGTTGATTTTCTAAACATATTGTAGAATTTTCTGTACAATTCGATTGTTAAAATCTGATCCAATGACTGCATTTTTGCATTATGTCACCAGTTATGTCTACAAGTACAGTAAAGAACCTGAAACAAAGCTGCCTAAGGTAAGCATAGAGGTGTGTAAATGCTGGATCTACATTTGGGAAACGTAATTAAGGCGCTGGGAAATTTGGGTGCAGGGTAAAGTCGAAAATTGCCTCACCCTTCTGCACGAGACCCAGCGGCATTAAATAAATTTCCCCCTCCAGGCCGCCACTGACACTGAGGATACACATAATTGGGCTTCCAGCTGTTGCTGGCATCCGAATTATGCTATTCTCATTGTAGAGAGTGGAACGGATGAAACACAGGTATGTGGATCCACCATAAACATACTCTGTACAAACTCTGTGCCTCGGGGCAGCTATAGTTTACGGGCCAAGTCTTCTACCCCAAGCTGATCCTTTATGAACAGAATATAGTGAAATACTTCCTAGAAATGAAAGAGACATTAACTGAAAATACTTGTAAATCAAGTCCTAAGCGTTTATATGGTTTAGTGCACCATTTGACCCTTTAGCATTATTAAAAGATACACAACAGCATAAAAACTTTTGAACAAAAAACATGTATTTGTTACAGCTGATACAAATCCTAAAATAAATCTGCACTGTTTCTACTTCCTGCTTTCATGGAAACAGACATTTCTATCGGTTTTCCTTCTGTCCTGTGCAAGAGTTCGGGTCCACTTTAGCATGATCCTGTAGTGGTCAACTGTGTGGCCATGCGGTAGTAATCCTACATAAAACACTCTTACCACCCCTGCGCTGCTGCTGTCCATCACAAACAGATCCCTGGTGAGTCACAAAAAAAAGCAACTATAGATACTATGCTTATTCCCTGCCTGACACCAGCCTGGTTTCTGCATTGGTGCAAAGACCAGACTATGATATTAACAAGAAGATGTGATCAGGCGTGGCAGAAATAACAGGGCTGTACTGTGTGGAAGGACACATAGCAAATATGGGAGGAGGCACAGCTAGACTTCGGATCCAGAACCAGCCAAGCACTGTTTACAATAGTAACAGCCTATGACACTGATACTCTATGTCTGCCCGATATGCAACCTGGCGGTGGTGATGGCGAAGTGGTTAGCATTCTTGCCTTGCAGTGCTGTGTCCCCGGTTTGAATCCCAGCCAGGGCACTATCTGCACATAGTTTGTATGTTCTCCCCCTGTCTTTGTGGGTTTCCGCCAGGCGCTTCGGTTTCCTCCCACCTCCCAAAGACAAACAGATAAGTTAATTTTCCCCCAAATTGGCCCTAGACTACAATAAATACACTACATGATGCATACATAGACATATGACTATGGTAGGGATTAGATTGTGAGCCCCTCTGACAGTGACAATATACTCTGTACAGCGCTGCAGAAGATGTTGGCTCTATATGAATACTAAATAATGCAATTGTTGAAAAACATTTCCCCTATAACTCTGGAAATACCAGATGTGGCTAGAATAGGTGTCCCCACTAGGATATTTAACGAAAGGACCTGTTCTTAGCTCTCTTTCCCCAGTAAAGCTAAAAGCTCCCTAACAAAGCCCTGCACATAGCAATCACCTGACTCCCTGCTCCCTCTTGCAGAACACAGGGAGGAGTTGGGTAGGGTCAGCTGTGTACACCGGAAAAGACCAGCTGATGTCCCCCCCCTTCCAGCTCCTCTGTGACTACCGCCCTGGGTGAGGATGGTAGATGAGGGAAAAAAGATTGGACAGTTCACCGTCTCCAATTTAGTCTAACTCAGAAGTATCGGACACTAGTACAGGAAGCCAACACTGCAAAACTACCCCACTAACAAAACAACGTATAAAGCAATACTTCATGTAGAAAACATTGTGCACTGCAAATAAGAATATATTCTACACAAGATTTACTGCCATCGCAAAGCACCTGCAAATTTGATAATTTGTGGAAGTGCAGCGAGTTCCCAAAGTAATCGAGATTTGGCTGCTGTAGCCTCTGATGTGATCAATCACAAGACGCTGCTAGTGGGACCACCCCCATAGAGATCTACTGGTGTATATCCCAGCCAAAGCACCCCTACTTGGTCCCAGCACTTCTCTTAATCAGCAGTACCTGAACAAATATCAAACCACTATGTGGCCGTCGATCCCCTTGTGCTCCTCCCCCAACCACTCAATGAAAGTTTGGTTCTGTGCCTGATCCCACTTTGTTAATAAACTTATCAGGAGCTGTTCACAAAAATGCAGCACATAAAGCATTTTCAAAGTAAAGAAAAAAACATTAAGGCTGGATTCACAGTGATCAGTTGCATAACGCACACGTTAAAATGTGTGTGAAATGCAATGGAGACTGGATATAGACTTTTATGCAAATCCTGCATGCAGAGAGTTAGGATAACGCGATCAGTTACTGTGAACAGACCCATAGAATTGTATAGGCAGTAAGTTGACATGCGGAATTTTTCTGCAACGCAACTGAGCACTGTGAACTTAGCCTGAAAGACAAAGTGTTCTGGCTATTGAGACGGCACATTGGATGCGATAAAAACACCACAGCTAACAAAAATCTATTAGCAAACAGCCCCCTCAATGTTTGGTTGTTTCACTGATTATATGATTGTTAGATCTGATGGAAGCATGGGGACTATGGGGAGACAGGGATGAGGGTGAAGCTGGATTATGTATATGGCCACTCTGCTTGTAGTAGCAAATGTAAGATAAGCTCCATTAGCTTAGTATTGCATCAATTGGGGCATTGTGGCAAGGTGCTAAATGATGAACAAGTACAGTAGAGTTCCGCTCATCTAGAGCTCAACTAACCAGAAGTTTATACGAACCAGCACAAATAACCGGCAGTACTCAGTGGTGAAGGCCAACTTCTTGGGCTCTGCGGTGCTGAAAGGAAACCTAAACTGAATTTTTTTTTTGTTAAGTTCACTTACCTGGGGCTTCTACCAGTCCCCTGTAGCTGCCCTGTGCCATCACTCAATGATCCTCCGGTCGGTCCCCCAGTCGATGGCCACTGTGTGCGTCCTTGATCACGCTCTCGTCCCCGGGAGCTTCCTGTGCAGTACGAGAAAGTCTCCATACTGCATGTGTGCAGGATGCCCCTGGCAACGGAAGCGTGATCAAAGACGTGCGCGGCCAGGGTCACGTAGGCGTATGTGGCCATCGACTGGCCAGTCTCCAGGAAAAAATACACTTAGCAGCTGTAGGGGACCGAAGCATCATTGAGTTATGGCGCAGGTACAGGGCAGCAGCAGGGGGCTGGTAGAAGCCCCAAGTAAGTGAAATAACTATTTTTTTAGTTTGGTATAGGTTCATTTTAAAGACTGGGTTCTACGGCTCCCCCAAGGTTAATCTACCTTTACTGTATTTTAACAATTAATACAGAATTCATGGTATGTATATATAGTGCTGTATAGTGCTGTATTAGCTAGGCCCATTTTTAACATTGGAATCTCAAGCAACCAGAAAGCACACTTATCCGCCGTCAGTATCAGATAACCGAGACCCTACTGTATATGGCAATTTTCAGTCAGTTGGTGGTCTGTGGAATTCATGTTTGACCTCGGCGCTTTGGTTGCTGGAAAATTGTGAGAAAGTAAAAAGTCTTAAAATGTTAAAATGAGGGCGTTTATGTTCCCTTTTGTCTAATTTAACAATCAAAATCCATTCACTGTGTGACATACATATAATTACAGACCGTACAACTGCAACTACTGTGCGTAGAATAGCAAAGCCAGCACTCGGTAATCAGAGTGCGGCTGTACGGACAAACAAGCTTTGCGGCCCAGCGCTCACTGAAGGCCGGTAGTAAGGTGCCAGGCACACAGGCTTATTATGTTACCAGACTGCAGAATCTAAACACTCCTGGTTTCCTTGGTGACCAGTCTGAAACCCCCTCCCCTTCTCTAGTCCTTATTAAGCTAAACAAGAAAAACAGGAAAAAGTGAAATCTTTAAAGTGACATCACATTCCTTACATTTTCCAAATACTAAACTAAAATGCATTTCCGTGATCTGTTGTAGCCAGCACATTAGTAGTACGGCGCATCACACAAAAATTCTTCTGTAAGATGTTGACTATGAATATTAAAAGTACACCTGAAGTGAGAAGGATATGGAGGATGCCATGTTCATTTCCTCTTAAACAATGCAAATTGCTTGGCTGTCCTGCTGATCCTCTGCCTCTAATACATTTAGCTACAGGCCCAGAACAAGTATTAAAATCAGATGTTTCTGACTGAAGTCTGACTGGATTAGCTGCATGCGTATTTCATGTGATTCAGAATCCTGGAAGAGAGAACAGGACTGCCTGTGTAATGTCTGATTGTGCTGCCAAGAAGGTGCATTTCGCACTGATTAATGCACATGCTCAGTGGGAACCCCAAAATATCTCAGCAGCCACACCACCTCAGGCTGGAGAGGGGACCCCCCCCCCCCCCCCAACTAACTCTGTGCCAATTTGCAGTCCCCAAGCCCTGCTGGTTCCTGAGATGAACCAAAGGGGCTTGGGGCTGCAATTTGGCACAGAGGTAGTTCAGGGGGTCCCCTCCCTACCCTGAATATTTGGGGAGTGTAAGAGATGGTGATAGATAATATATAGATAAGAAGTGGCTGCGGAGAGATAAGAAGTGGCTGCGGAGATATTTGTAGTGTTTAGCGCCAGCAGCATAACTAAATAGGACATGTGGCTCCTACTGCTCCGGCGCAGCAGGGTAAATCATAAAGCAGCCCAATCAGACAACACCGGCCAACTGGTATTATGTAATAAATATGGCAGTCTTCATATCCTAAGTTCATGTATCCTTTAATTTTTTTCTATAAAAGCAACACAATGGAGGGCCCCAAATCTAATAAAATACATATTTCTTAAGTACCAGCAATGATTCTACACTGGGCTACTGGCTGGCCTCCATAATATTGTGGGTTGCCACATCAGTCCAGCCTCCTGCTTCACTTATGGGTCCCTGTGGGTCAACTGCACCTCTCACTCCCTTCCCTCACTGCCAATTATAAGGCTTAATGGGGGGGGGGGGGGGATTGGACAAACCCCTAACCTCCTGCTTTCATGTCAATGGATTAATGGGAAGAGGGGAGGAGTGGAGTCAATATTTTAGCCCAATATGTGAAGCTCTATCTGGGTAATCAAAAAGTAAGAGCAGCCAATATTGCACAGAGCCACAATGTCTCCACTCTCCACTCGTATGGCAAGTCTTTCCTGTTCTGCTGTGCTTAATACAGTACACAGCATCCACCCTCACTCACATACCTGTCCTGCCCAAGCTCAGGTTCACTTTATAGGCAAACACATCATGGCAACTGTGTTGTGATAGGCCCCTTTCAAATAGGCGGTAAATTCACTGCCCGTCCGGGCGTTTGTTACCAGCGCTGGATAATGCCCCCCCCCCCCCCCCTCCTCCTCACAGGGTCACATCTGAAGCCATGCTCAGACGTAACATGTCACAGTACACTGTAGCACGGCACCACCCCTTGTCAGTGCATTCGTGGTGTTACAACCGCTGCAATTCAGCTGCATTTAAACTGCACCAAAATCTCTCTGGCGGGCGGCAGATAGGATGCTGAACTACTCAGCAAGTGTGCAGTTTAGCCTCCTGTCTGAAAGAGGCCTTACTGAGGCCATCAGAAACTGTTCATCATTCGGCAGGCGAGACAACTCGTATACTGCATATTGAGAAGTATTCCTGGTTGTCTTGTGGGCCAATTTCAGGTACTAGAAATAATAGCTCACCAAACTATAGGAAAACACTGCAATGATCTGCATGAAGCCCACGTTGAAGATCCTGAATGCTGTAAAACAATACATCTGTTCTAGACCGGACACAAATAGCCATGTCAGGTTGGCCTCAATAAAAGCAGCTTCATGAGAGTGACCTGCCCACAGCCCTGTGGAATAATGAGGTATGACACGGTTTCCATGGCCACAAAGGGGCCCCCCATCACCTGGAGTGTGCACACTATGGAGCAGACTCAACAGGCGAGACAAAGCCCCAGGACACTTCAGACTGGGCTCTGCAGATGGGAGCCTGAGAGAGCTGCTGATCCTGCCTCTCCTAGGGCCATATCCTTCATCTGTTAACATAGACCAGCATAGAGAAATACACAGATCCTAATACACAACGATGAACACTGCAGAATGCAAAACCATAACAGTTTACACAATCTCTCAACTTCTAAAAATGCAATTCAGTTTAAACATTTTTAACCCTACACATTAACATCATACACTGACATTTTACTGCTACTACAAGACCAACTCAGACACATTCCATAACCTTCACCACTTTCCCAGTAATCTACTCAAGACTGTACAATGCCAGAAGGTAGACAAGACGCAGAACATTTACATTGTGCTTTTCTCCTGGTAGACTCAAAGCGCCAGAGCTGCAGCCACTAGGGCACACTCTATAGGCAGTAGCACTGTTAGGAAGTCTTGCCCAAGGACTCATGAAGCTGCTTTTATTGCGGCCTGACATGGCTATTGGTGTCCTGTCTAGAACAGATGTATTGTTTTACAGCATTAGCACCTGAGCCCACTGCTGCGTTTTTGAAATGTGTTTTAAGCAGGTTTAATGCGTTTTTGTGCATCTCAAACGCACTTCAACAACATTTGAAAAAGCATGCAAGGTTTTTATGAGTTTTTAAACAGGAAGACCAGATTTTAGAACTCTGGTCTCCTGTGTCAGAGGCAGAGGCCAGTACACTATGCAGCCTAAAATCTGCTACGGCGTGTCATGTGACTGTAGCAGTGAGGAGTTCTTTGTCACCACCTTGTGGCAGGGATAGGGAGCATCTCCGAGAGTGGAATAGATCTGGGGATTGCTGGAATATGCATATGACCACTCTGCTTGTATCAAATGTAAGATGAAAAGCTAATTAAACATAAGTTCACCTGGATTAAGACTTGACAACTGCCACTGCTGGCATCATTTTAGGAGTGCAAGTTCTGGGGCTCTCATTTGTTTTCTTGTATAAATGCATAATACCACTACGGCGTACACTACAATGAATGGGAAAACAATGCAGACCACAATGTGTCAAAACAAGAGTTATCTGAAAAGGAATAGACTCTTGCAAGAGTACAGACAACTACTATGCTCACAAGCTGACCCATTATATTAAAAACCTTTAAAGGACAGCTGAAGTGAAAAAAAATATGGAGGATGCTATATGTATTTTCTTTTAAACAATACCAGTTGCCTGGCAGCTTTGTTGATCTATTTGGCTGCAGTAGTGTGTGAATCACACCAGAAACAAGCATGCAGCTAATCTTGTCAGATCAGACAATAATGTCAGAAACACCTGATCTGCGTAGGCTTGTTCAGGGTCTGTGGATAAAAGTATTAGAGGTAGAGGATCAGAAGGACAGCCAGGCAACTGGTATGGTTTTAAAGGAAATAAAAATGACAGCCTCCATACCCCTCTCACTCCAGGTGTCCTTCAACAGGTCTGGAAATATTACTACAGGAGTAAGTCACCAGACGCAACAGTGCTCCCTTTAAAGATCAGCTTACGGAATTAAATGAACCATCAGAAACAGGGTTTGCTGTATCAGAAATTAGTCACAGGTTTCTGCATAGACAACATGAAAAGTCGGAAAAACAACAACTCTAACATCCCTTCATAGGTTTTACTGGGGAAGCCATTATTACATAATACAAGATGCATGCTACATGACCTTAGCTTGTGTGCACAGCTCTGTGGGAGGGGAGAGAAATCAATTGCAGAGTAAGATGAGGATTTTAGGAAATCCCAACTACAAACTCAAACTGGTTGCTATGGCAAAGAGAAGAGAAATCTGAATTTCATGTAGCAGTCATTATTGGACATCTGCAGACAGAAATAGAAAGGAGTTTCGTAATAGAAATGGTAAAACAGCAAGGTGGCAGGTAGGCACATTTAAAAAAAAAAAAAAAAAAAACTAGTGGAGGTTATAGTTTGTATGGTTTGTATTCCCCTGTGTATGTCAGTTTCCAGATGCTCCATTTCCCAGAAAGACAAAACACACCGATATGTTCATTAGGTTCTAAGAAAACTGGCACAAAGCTGGCTCTATATAGCAGTACTAAAGAGGAACTTTAACTCAGGATTGAACTTCCTCCAATCAGTTGCTGATACCCCCTTTCCCATAAGAACTCTTTACCTTTTCTGGAATAGATCAGGGGGGTCTGTATGGTGCATACTGTGGTGAAACCCCTCCCACAGTGTGATGTCAGGGCTAAAGGTGCCCATACACTCGTCAGATTGCCAGCAGATAGATAAGAAATGCATCTGATGATCTATCTGATGTGTTTTTAGAACATTTTTTACCAGGATAGAATTCCAATAGATTTCAGTTTGAAATCTATTGAAATTCGAGCTGATGGCATTTTTTTGCCATCAGATTTCCATTAAGGCCAATGCAAACTGATAAGCAATCTCATCAGATCGATCTCAATTTTCCACCCTGCCAGTTCGATGGAAATCCATCGAAATCGGCCATCGATCGGTCGATTGGCCAACCGATTTGCAATCGATCGATAGGGATCGATCGGCCAGAAAATCAGCTGAGTGTATGGGCCCCTTAACTGTCTGTGAGCCTTGTTGCATTGTGGGAAATACCAGCTTTTTCCAACTGTCAAGCAAGCAGTATCTCGCTCTGTGTATAGAGCTCTCTTGAAACAAACATTCTGCACAGATCAGCTGGAAAGACTAAAGCCTCAGCTACACCCTACAATTTTTCCATCAGATCGACCAGTGATCGAATAAAAAAGTGTGTAGCCATAAAAACTGTTTGAGCAATTTTGCGATAGATTTGGGGTACTTAAAGAGACTCCGTAACAAAAATTTCATCCGGTTTTCTTCCATCCTACACGTTCCAAAAGCTATTCTAATGTGTTTTGGCTTACTGCAGCACGTTCTACTATCACCATCTCTGTAATAAATCAACTTATCTCTCTCTTGTCAGACTTGTCAGCCTGTGTCTGGAAGGCTGCCAAGTTCTTCAGTGTCGTGGTTCTGTGATGCATCTCTCCCCTACAGGCTCCTCTCTGCACACTGCCTGTGTGTTATTTAGATTAGTGCAGCTTCTCTCTGCTCTATTATCTTTTACAAGCTGGATAAATCCTCCTCTGAGCTGGCTGGGCTTTCACATACTGAGGAATTACATACAGGCACAGCTGTCTGCACTCTGCAGGAAGAAACAGCCTGACACTTCAGTGGAAGATAGCTGCAGGGGGAAAGAAACACACAAATGATCTCTTGAGATTAAAAAGGAAGGCTGTATACAGCCTGCTTGTGTATGGATGCATTTTCTATGTGTGGACATACTGTACATCAACCTACTTCCTGTTTTGGTGGCCATTTTGTTTGTTTATAAACAAACTTTTTAAAACTGTTTTTAACCACTTTTAATGCGGCGGGGAGCAGCAAAATTGTGACAGAGGGTAATAGGAGATGTCCCCTAACGCACTGGTATGTTTACTTTTGTGTGATTTTAACAATACAGATTCTCTTTAATGCAAAATCTATCGATATCCGATTGGACTGGTTGGAAATAAATGCTAGGTAGGTCCCTGGTTCGAATCCCGGCCAGGGCACTATCTGCAAAGAGTTTGTATGTTCTCTCCGTGTCTGCGTGGGTTTCCTCCGGGCACTCCGGTTTCCTCCCACATTCCAAAAACATACAGATAAGTTAATTGGCTCCCCCTAAAATTGGCACTAGACTACAGTACTTACACTACATAATATAGACATATGGCAATGGTAGGGATTAGATTGTGAGCTCCTTTGAGGGACAGTTAGTGACAAGATATATATATATATATATATATATATATATATATATATATATATATATATATATATATATATATACACACACTGTACAGCGCTGCGTAATATGTCGGCGCTATATAAATACTAAATAATAATAATAATAATAATAATAATAATAATAATAATAAATAGGTACACAATGCGTTTTTTTCGGACGATTTACCGTTCGATTTGTTAATCTACTCGATTCTCTTCAGTGTTCTCCCCAGAATTTTTTTCCAGCCGGGTGGCATGAAAAAGTAGCCGGGTGGTATGAAAAGGTAGCCCGGTGGGGCAAGATGAAAGAATGCAGGGCCAGTGCTTCTCTGCACATTTCTGCTTACAGCAGAGGTGGAGTTGAGCTGATGACAGCCGGGTGGTCACCAAAACTAGCCGGGTGGAGCACCCGGCTCAAAGAGCCTGGGGAGAACACTGCTCTTATCTTTTCTTATCAATTTCCATCCACTTCTTCGAGAAATCAAGCGGTAAAACGATCGAAAGTAATATTAGACATGACGGATATTATCTATCGAACGCAAAAACATATCTGTTATTCTGATGGAAAATTGTACCGTGTAGATGAGGCTTAAAGAGGTCGCCACCCTTGATACATTTCAGAATGTAAATTAGGGGAAGGAAACATTGTACAAACGGGCAAACATTTCTACATGAAGCAAATGTATACATTGTCATTTTCATGACAGTTCCTCTTAATATGTATTAGCTTACAGGTACAGGTCTACGCTGCATGTAATATTACAGACGATCACATCCTAGATGAGCACAGATATCTGCAGTAGTAGAAGCTGGTTGGTCTCCCTGCAGTAAGCTAAAGTGAAATTCCAGGCATACCACCAAGCCTAGCATACTAATCAACAACCGCCTATCGGTGACTTTAGAAATGTAGAAAAAAAAATCCTCTGCAAACCATGTAAGTTTGATGCTGCAGTGCAAGTCACTAAATTGGGAGGAGAGACAACATGTGGCGCACCACAGAGCAGCTTGCATCAGGTGGGGTCACAAAAGAAACAATATGATCAGTGGTCGCTATCATTTTAAGCAGGCCTGTGGAGTTGGTACAAAAATCATCCAACTCCTTAGTTTAGGAAACCACCAACTGCAACTCCAGGTACCCAAAATGGCTCCAACTCCTCAGCCCTGATTTTAAGAGACGAAGATCCACATCTTTAACCGAGCTCTGGAGACACCAGTACATGCGCTTGCTCTGCCAAGTTCCATCTAGCATATGGGGGGGGGGGTGTAATGCTGGGAATACACCAAGTTTTTTCGGCAGATAGATGGCTCGATAGATAACTTCCGACAGGTCCGATGTGATTTTGGTTGTTTTTTTGATCAATTTTTTCATAGAAGTGAATGGAAATCAGAAAACTTTTGGAAAAATCGTTTGGAAAGTAAATCAGCCAAAAGAAAAAAAAAAAACTCATCGTGTATTCCCAGCATAAAACCCATGGATGCTTTCATTTCCTAATGCCAGTGGCTTGGTAGTCCTGCTGATCTTTCTGGTCAGTAGGGTGTAAATCTCACACCTGAAACAAGCATGCAGCTAATCTTGTCAGATTTGTCATAGACCTGTTTTACATGCTTGTTCAGGGTCTATGGCTTAGGGCCAGTTTCCACTTGTGCGGTATCGCCGCTGACGAAATCGCATGCAGGTGCGATTCCGCATGCGTATTTTACCGCGATTTCGCATGGGTTTGTATTTATGCGATTTTAACCATGTCACTGCCTGTGTGATATAACAGTTTGTATGCAAAATTGCGGTAAAATACACATGCCAAAACCGCATGCGATTTCCCAAATACTTAAGCGGCGATTCGTATAGCGGTGTGCGAATTCTGAGGGCTCTTCCGTGCAGATTTCTCCCGTACAGAAAAACACTCCGGATTGCTGACAAGTGGAAACAGGGCCATCCACTTGTATTGGCTATGTGAATCCGGCAGAAGATCAGCAGGTCAGGCAATGTGCATTATTTACAAGGAAATAAACATGTCAGCCTCCATATACCTCTCACTTCAAGTTCCCTTTAAAAGTCAATCACCCAAACTCTGTAGTGGGTAAATTTGGCTGGCTTAGTTTCAAGTTACATGCAACAAATCTGCACCAAATTTTGAAAATAATCTTGTCACCCATCATCTCTCCATGCATGATTAGCTCAGTACTGTTCTATGGAGAGGGATGGGAAAGAGAAATGAGAATCCACTGTGGCCAACTGCTAGTCAGAGACTACAGGCACAGAAGAGGAGAATGTACTGAAATCAGACTGTCAGTAAAAAGGATTATGAATAATCATTGAGTTCTTTTTGTGTATAAATAGATCATTCAGACAAATAAACAGAATTTTACTGATTTTATTTATTTATTGTATTTATAAAGCGCCAACCTATTACGCAGCGCTGGACAATAAATAGGGATACATACAATATTTAGGGGTGACATACAGCAAAATGACAATACCTGAATACAAGAAAGATCAGATCATGCAGCACAGTATGAGTACAAGGTAATGCTTAGTCAGTCACTGGATGGAGCATGGAGATTAGGCAAGTTAGGTTCACTCAGATGCCTAGCATGGGTGCACAGTAATGGAGGTGTATGATCAGGTAGGACACAAAAGGAGGAGGACCCTGCCCAAAGGCTTACAATCTAGAGGGAGAGGTAGGGACACGAGAGGTAAGGGATCAGAGTTCAGCTGTGGGTTTAGAGCAATTGTGAGGGGTGGTAGGCCAGAGTGAAAAGGTGAGTTTTGAGGGCTTTCTTGAAGATGTTGAAGGAGGGGGCTGCCCTAATGGGTGGAGGTAGGGAGTTCCATAGTGTTGGAGCAGCTCTTGAGAAGTCCTGGAGGCGTGCATGGGACTGGGTGATGCGGGTGGCGGTTAGGCGAAGTTCATTGGAAGAGCGGAGTGAGCGGCTAGGTGTGTACCTCTGAGTAAGATCGGAAATGTAGGTTGGACAGGTTTTGTGGACAGATTTGTAGGTCAGACACAGTATCTTGAATCTGATTCTGGACTGGATAGGAAGCCAGTGGAGGGATTCATGGAGGGGATCCGCCATGGAGGAGCGATGGGAGCAGTGGATAATTCTGGCTGCTGCATTCATGATGGACTGCAGTGGGGCTGTTTGGGTCATAGGGAGACCAGACAGCAGGGCATTGCAGTAGTCAAGGCGGGAAATTATGAGGGCATGGATGAGGAGTTTGGTGGTGGCAGAGGTCAGGAAAGGGCGAATCTTACAGATGTTACGAAGGTGGAAGTTGCAGGACTTTGTGAGGTTTTGGATGTGGGGAGTGAAGGAGAATGCGGAGTCCAGGGTGACACCCAGACAGCGGGCTTGAGAGGTAGGGTGAATGGTAGTGTGGTTAACAGACATGCACATCTGGGAAGTTTATGGATGTCCGGGGTGGGAAGATCATAAATTCCGTTTTGTCTAGGTTTAGTTTCAGGAACCTAGCGGACATCCAGGAGGAGATGGCTGATAGACAGGAGGAGACCTTGTCCATGGTAGTGGTGGATATGTCAGGGGTGTGGAGGTAGATCTGGGTGTCATCTGCATACAGATGATAGTTAAAACCCATGGAGGAGATAACCTTGCCAATGGAGGATGTGTATAGGGTGAACAGTAGGGGGCCAAGGACCGAACCTTGGGGGACTCCCACCGAGAGGTGGTTGGGGGTGGATGAGGACTCATTGAAGGCTGTCGTGAAGTAGCGGTTGGAGAGGTAGGATGAAAGCCAGGACAGGGCAAGATTGTGAATGCCCATGGACTGGAGGGACTGGAGGAGTAGGGGATGATCTACTGTGTCAAAAGCTGCTGAAAGGTCAAGAAGGAGGAGGATGGAGTATTTACCTTTAGCTTTAGCTAAGGCAAGGTCATTGACCACTTTGGTGAGAGCAGTTTCGGTTGAGTGGGCAGGCTGAAATCCAGATTGCAGTGGGTCTAGCAGAGAGTTGGCATTGAGGAACTGGGTCAGGCGTTTGTGAACCAGATGCTCAAGGAGTTTTGAGGCAAAGGGGAGGAGGGAGATAGGACGGTAGTTGGAGGGTAGCGAGGGGTCGAGGGAGAGTTTCTTGAGCAGGGGTAGTACAGTGGCCTGCTTGAAGTCTGAGGGGATCTCTATATTCTGCACTATCCCTGCTACATCTTGTCTCACAAATCTACTGCTGCTCCTCAGCGGACGCAATAGTGAAAAAGACCATTGCCACAGCTTAAAGAGAACCAGAGGTGAAGAGCGTAACAGATTTATACATACCTGGGGCTTCCTCCAGCCCCATAAGCCTGGATCACTCCCACGTTGCTTTTCTCTGCTGCCTCTGTCTGCCGGTACTGGGTCCTGTCATTTCGGCCAGTCGACTCAAGTGCAGTGTGCTCCCTCCGTACTGCGCAGCCGCATGCGTGAAACAGGCGCCGGCGAGATGGAGGGAGCCACTGTGGATGAGACCAACTGGCCGCGTCCGGCAGAAGTGACGGGACCCGGTAGCGGCGCTAGAGGCAGCGAAGGACAGCGGCGTGGGAGCGATCCATGCCGATGGGGCTGGAGGAAGCCCCAGGTACCTATAAAATCTTTTTTCATTTTTCACGCGTCTTCCTCTCTGGCTCCCTTTAAAGGACAAATCAAACAAGGATATGGAGGATGCTATATTTATTTCCTTCCAAGCTATACCAGTTACCTGGCATCCTGCTGATCCTCTGCCTCTAATACTGTTAGCAATGGACCCTGAACAAGCATCAGGTTTTTCTCACATTGTCAGATCTGACAAGATTATCTGCATGCTTGTTTCGGGTATTATTCAGACACTGCAGCCAAAAATAGTAGGAATGCCAGGCAACTGGTACGGTTTAAAAATAAATATGGCAGCCTCCATATACCTCTCACTTCAGTTGTCCTTTAAACAATCCATTCTCTACTAACACAGAAAACTGCCTTATCAAGACATGAAGGACGAAGTAATTGGAGCACAAGTATACAAGATAACTTCACTACCTGCAACTAAACTTGAACATTAAAGCCAGAAAAAAATATCAACTCATGATTTGCTACTAGCGGTCTTATGCAGGCTAAATACGGATCTATATTTCGTGGCGAAATCTATTGAAAATCTGTATGTAGTGTATGGGGGGATTCAGATCAGAGCGGGATTAATATGTTTGCCACACTGGGTAGCAATCTAAAAAAGTGTATGGCCACCTATAGTCAGGATGGGTACCGGTAATTTCAAGTAGATACGTTTAACCACTTCACCCCAAAGGGGTTTTTACCCTAACGGACAGGAGCGGTTTTCACCTTTCAGTGCTCATCTCTTTTGCCAATAGCTTAATCACTACTAATCACAATGAAATGATCTATATCTTTTAACCACCAATTAAGGGCCCATACACCTAACGATTTTCCCGCTGATATACAGTCGTTTCGATCACCGTGATCGAAACAGCTGTGAAATCGCCGCGCACACCGCTGACAGAACGATCGATTTCCATCCGAAGTCGATCGTTCCCATCGATTCCCGCTGACCCATCCGTGCGGAAAATTTTACTCGGTCGCCGGCGGGTCGGGAGTGCGTCGTTAGCGGCGTTCGGATACCCGACGACCGACGCAATACAGCGGGTATACATTACCTGTTCCGGCCGGCGCGAGTCCCCTGGTCTTCTCCGCTTCGGGCTCCAGACCGTTCCTGCAGCTACACAGAACTTCCTGTCCCGGCAGGAAGTTTAAACAGTAGAGCGCCCTCTACTGTTTAAACTTGCCCCAGCCTGAAACATTGATTTGGCTTTGAATGTAAAGATATTTTAGAGTATTATACAGCACCCAATTAGAAGTGCAATCCTAGACCAGGGAATATGACAGAGGGAAGGGAGAGAGACCATGTAGAATCTGTGGTAATTAGTGGCCATGGGTTGAAAGAAGGTGAACATTAAAAACATTCTGCCATCTCAAGCAGTAACTACTGCTACTGGAAGCCAGGTGGTGTCAGCAACCTGAGCAGAGGGGGCTTGCATTTATTGCCAACACCTCTGTGGCCCGATGTGCTGAAATAGTGTCCTCTATGCGAACAGCGTAGAAGCTCCTCCTGCAGAGACCTGTGATGTGGGACCAGTAGGCCTCACTGCATTTTTATAAATAGGAAGCTAGTATTTTTCTGCATTAAATACACCCAAAAGTTGTGCTCTGTAATGTAGTTATGGTATAAATTAAAAATATCTAGGCCTCTACTTTTGCTCAAATGATGCAGGATAAAGGTGTTGCAGTGAAATGTAGACTTTGGCAGGTAGAGGGAGGCACAAGCTGCAAACACTAGAAGTCCTATACAGAAATGTCACATTGGCACCAGATAAGTGACTGACTGTAGTAAGACTTCATTCACCTAGAATGATCAGGTGATGACATATTTCCCCTTGCGGAGCCGGATCTGACAAAGTGATACTCTATAAAGATAGGATGCCTTTAAATATATGCTCTATGGAAATACCGTAAATTTTTTATCTGTATGGTATATATACTGTATATTAAATGACTGAGTCTTCTACAAGGTGGATGTTTGTTCACACAATTGAAGGGCACATAGGCCAACCTCATGATAATGGCACCTTCATATTGTTTTGAAGCATATACTATGGTATGAACTGAGTGCTCTGCCTGTATATATACATTCCTGGCGCCATCAGTGGAAATAAATGAGTTTAGATTAAAAATCTAAGGTAATTGTTGAATGCAAATAACCTTTCTCGTTTACACACAAGCTGCAGCAAAGGGAGGTGACTGAAAAAGCTGTGACTCAAGCAAGTTGAATGGACTAATGATTTTTCCTTACTGCTTTTCTGAATAGCCAATTATAGGACTTGGCATTTGAAAAAACTAGTTCCTGTGGCAGAGTTCACCTCAGCTATACTTATGTAACTCTGCTTTGTGCAGAGGGTAAATCTACTTACACACTTTCAATAACCATCAGTGATAGGGATCTGGGTATGAACCATAGGGCGACAGGTCCATGTAAAAGCAGGGCTGTGGAGTCGGAGTAATTTTGGGTGCCTGGAGTCAGGAAAAAATGCACCGACTCCTAATGAATTTAAACTGTAATTAAAATAGAAAATATGATAAAATGTTCTATTTCTCAGATAACAGTCATCATAAATAATTTATATATACACAGTAATAGCTGTGCTTAGTCTGCAAAAATGAAATAAAGCAATCAAAATTAGTTACTTGTGCTGCTTCAGTAAAGCAGTCCCCGAATTTTTAAACGCAGATATACACATCTGATTGTGACTGTATATATGATGTGTACACAGGAATCTCTTATAAATACGAAATAACATCTATGCTGTTAAGTATAAAGCCTGATGTGTAGCCTCGTCACTAATAGAGATGGTCAATGAGATGGAAATCATTCTGCGTTGATTCTGATTTATGCAAATGTACTCTTTGCTCATGAAATCAAATAATTTGATAGGTTGTTAAACTTTGGTTTGGTGACTACGAATTAAAGGGTACCTGAGATGGATGAAAAGTTTTATACATACGTGGGGCTTCTTCCAGCCCCCTTTCAGGCTAATCAGTCCCTCGCTGTCCACCACCACCACCTGGATCTTCTGCTATGAGTCCTGGTAATTCAGCCAGTCTGCGCAGTCCGGCCGCATGCCGCTTCGCCAGCCAGGAGCATTCTGCACCTGCGTAATAGTGCTGCACATGTGTAGTACGCTCCCGGCGGCGGTGTGTGTGCATGCGCACTACACCAGACTGGCTCAAGTACCTGGACTCATAGTAGAAGATCCAGGTGGCGGAGGAGGACAGCGAGGGACTGATTAGCCTGAAGAGGGCTGGAAGAAGCCCCAGGTATGTATAAAACTTTAATTTCATCTGTCTCAGGTTTACTTTGTTACACAATAGTACTATACTCTACATATGCACTCTCCACAGAGCTGCAGGGAGTGCACTGAGAATGTTGTGCACATTGAACACAGAGGTGTTGTCTATCACCCATAAACCTGGTTCAGATTGTGCATGAAGAATGGCCTCGATTCATAAAAATGTGTTCGGTGAAGTAAATCAGTGCAGGGAAACTCCGCGCTCTGTATTTCAGACTTCTGGGTGGTCATTCATAAAATGTTGCCAGTTGCGATAGAGCGGAGATTTCCCGCTGTAGACAGGCGGTAGGCTGTCGGGAGCCTTGCGGAAACACAGGAGCTGGCTGAGTTCCTCAGTGCGCTGCTCTCTCTGCTGTTGCTTGGGAGGTCTGTCTCATTGACTTACATGTACTCCGCACGCTTATCGCTACATCCGAGCAAGCGGTATTTCCCATCCGCATACCGCTTGCTCTAATTTTTATGAATGGACATTTTGTTACATTTCCGCCTAGAATCGCCGCATAAGGCGGTGATTTATCACTCTGCTCCGGAATGTCAGCTCCGCATGCGGAAAAAGCCTTTATGAATACACACTTTGTTCAGTGTTCGGTAAAATCGGCTGTTTTCAGCATTTCCGCATGCGGGAATGCTTTATGAATCGAGGCCAATGTGTAATAGAGGAAGAAACTCCTTATTCCCCTGCAGAGTACCTGCACATCACTCTTACATGTACCCACAGTCACATTGCCTAGGGCCTGATAGATGTTCTTTGTTCTGGCCTGTACCTTTTACAAGTACTCTTACCAAGGACTAGTTTTAGTCTATGACTAAAGGGAATAAATATGGCAGTCTCCATATCCTTCTCACTACAGTTGTCTTTTAAAATTCCTAATTGTTGGCAGTTAAGAGACGAATTTTATGTTACATACTTTCAATCAACAAGATTGTAATATGCAAATTAGAGGAGTCGGAGGATTTTTGTACCGACTCCACAGCCCTGTGTAAAAGAACATAGATTAAGCCTTTGGCTACAGCCAAACCACACATTGGGGGTGGGGAGGCGATGGCAGTGTGTACAATGTTGGGGTGAGCAGGGGAACAAATGTGATCGGCCATTGCTGTAATCTGGCATGTGAGATCTTCAAGATACCTGACATGAGAGAGATATGGAGGCTGCCATATATAATTTATTTTTATTATATTATTATTTATTTATCTAGCACCAGCATCTTCTGCAGCACTTTACACAGCATATATAGTATTGTCACTAACTGTCCCTCAGAGTAGAGCACAATCTAATCCCTACCATTGTAATTTGTCCATTGTAGTCTAGGGCCAATTTTAGGCAAACTTATCTGAATGTTTTTGGGAGGAAATGGGAGAGCACAGAGGAAACTCGGAAGAATATACAAACTCCAACCAGGATAGTGTTCTGGCTGGGATTCAAATCAGGGACACAGCTCTGCAAGGCGAGAGTGCAATCCTCTGGTCAGGAGACAATGTCTTTGGCTCCTTACCCCCTGATCACTGTGAGCCAAGCGAGAAATTAAAAAGGGTTCTGGTCCTTAAAGCCGCATCTATACGCGTAGATGCGGCTCGATTGATAAGATCCGACAGGACAGATCTTGCTTCACCCGATTCCCTGCTCGCTCCCCGCGAGGGGACAATGGCAGGGAATAGAGCGGAAGATAAGCTGCGCCGGCAGAGACGAGCGGGGAATCGAATCCGGCGCACGCGCGGCGAGCTAGGACGTGCGGGGACGCGGAAGAGCCGCCGCATCTACTCGTGTAGATGCGGCTTAAAAGACCAGAGCCTGTTAATCTGCAATGAGTTAAAGAATGCCTACAAAACACTGTATTTGTTGATAAGTGCAGAACATACACAATAAAGATTAGATCACAACAATTATGTACCACTTCAGACATAACAGAGCTATGGAGCCATCAACAGCCCATCCGTCCATACCAATACAGCCTGTCCCAATCTCTATTTGATTGAGCCAAATAACCTTGGTGGAGGCTCACGGTCGTTGTACACGGTGAATAACACGCGTTGTCCTTGGGTGCTTGAACGAATAAACACTTTTCCAATATTTTGGTTTGTTCTCCCAAAGAAGTAAGGCATGTTACCTCCTAGTTATAAGTTAAAGTGACTGCACATTTTATATCTTGGGCACCCCCACCAGTGTTATGTGAACAGTGTACACCCTGCCAGGGGTCTACAATATTAAAAAAAAAAAAAAAATACTTTGTGCCTAAAACAAACAAAAAAATACTTCAAAGAGAACATTTATCCCTTACAATACACCAACTTGTACCAGGGATATCACACCACTGGGCTCCTGAACTCAGAGCTTACAGGTAACCACCAAGAGTCATCACCCTTCTTATATTCGATTGAGATTTAAGTCAAAAATGGATTAAGAAAAGTCCTAGATGCTTGTTCAAATCAATGTTTTACCAAACAGAGCATCTAATCTTTTAAAATATTGCGTGGTGATTGGTCGGTTTAACGCCTGCAGAAATAAATCACCGCCAATTTTACACACCAAACACTTTTCATAAGACACAAAAAAAGCATTTTGCATCCACAACCTCCACCTATGAAAGCCAAAAGGTTTGGAAATTTATTTATTGTATTTTTAAAACGCCAACATTACGCAGCGCTGGACATTAGTTTAGGTTACAGACAATATTTAGGGGTGACATGCAACAATATGTCAATACAAGAAAAACCAGATCATGCAGCACAGTATGAGTACCAGGTAATGCTCAGTTAGTCACTGGATGGGAGCATGGAGATTAGGCAAGTTGAGTTCACTCAGATCCATAGGGTGGGTGTACGGTAATGGAGGTGCATAATCAGGGATCAAGGAGGAAGACCCTGCCAAAAGGCTTACAATCTAGAGGGAGAGGTAGGAACCAGAAAGGTAGGGGACCAGAGTTCAGCTGCGGGTTTAATAATAATGAGCTAGAATGTGCACCAAGAAAAAAAAACTAACATATAATTAACAAAGAACACTGCACATGCTTGAAATATATCCACTGCCTAAACCTGCGACAGATGGATGATAGCCAAAACCCCACTGCAAGGCGAACGAGATAGTAAACATACGTACACAGCCTACACCGCTCAGCGATACGCATCTGTCTCCTCTTTCTCAACCTTCTCTCACAAGTAAATTATTCACGCAGCCTAGGAGGAGCTGCATACTTTTATAGGTTAACATCACTGACAAGAAAGCAGATAAAGAAAACACAAACCACAATGCTTCACATCGAAACAAAAACTAGCAACCAAAGAAAGAACACCCAGCAGGTAAGATAGCTATGGGTCACAATCACATTTTAAGCCAAAATTTAAAACCAGTCTAATGATGTAGGAGCTTAGAAAATAAAAAACCTGGAGCCAGCCAGCCAACAATAAACTACTACATCTGGTATAGACCTAATTTACTGACTTATATTTACATCAAAAAATGAATACATTCTCTGGATTTTAAAGGAGAACTGTAGTGAGAGGTATATGGAGGTTGCCATATTTATTTCCTTTTAAGCAATACCAGTTGCCTGGCTATTCAGCTAATCCTCTGCCTCTAATACTTTCAGCCATAGGCCCTGAACAAGCATCCAGCAGATCAGGTGTTTCTGACAAATTTAGACAGATATGACAAGATTAGCTGCATGCTTGTTTCTGGTGCGATTCAGACACTTCTTTAGGCAAATAGACCATCAGGGCTGCCAGGCAACTGGTATTGCTTAAAAGGAAATAAATATGGCAGCCTCCATATCCCTCTCACTACAGTTCTCCTTTAAAACAGTCTGGCTGCCTACTAGACTCAAGCAGGAACTCTACATTATCTTTCCAAGCCTTTCAATACCGTTACTTCAGTTAAGCCTATTTTAGGAAACCATAAGCTAAGCCTGCACACTGGAATGAACTTGGCCATGGCGGACAATAAAGACAGATCTGGTACAGAATTGTGAGTGAATCAAGCATATGTACATCTGCTCAAGATCCGGCATGATTGCAAGAACAGCGATGATGATCCGGTTTCAATCAATACATCAACTGTTCATTGTATAACAATCATTCATATTTCAAATCCACGCTACAAGATACAGCTCTTTTTCACAGGATGCATCAAATTAGACTATAGGGAGACAGCTCATCAGAACCACCAACTGACATGCAGATCTAAAGGCCCATACACACGCCGGATTTCCGCGGACGGGTCGTTTGGACGTCAAATCAGGCGCGTGTACAGCCTGTCGTTCGGCTGATAAGAGCCGACTTGAGCGATCCGCATTGCGGATCGCTCAAGTTCACTCTTATCAGCTGAACGACAGACTGTACACTCGCCTGATTTCACGTCAGAAAGACCGGTCACTTGGACGTCCAAACGACCCGTCCGCGGAAATCCGGCGTGTGTATGGGCCTTTACAGTAGGTCTGAAGTCTGGTAAACACGGACAGATCTGACCAGGCAATTGAGCATTCCAACGGATGATCTGGCCAGAATTGGAGACCAAACACTCGGAACACACACACTCCTGTTGAAGGTGCTTCCAACTCATCTTTTGTACCACAAAAAAAAAAAAAAAATTTCCACAGGCCTGCATTCGAGTATGCGCACACGCATGCACGTCAATCTCAAGCTGGGGTGGGGGGGTGGGGGACATGTGAAAGAACACCACATGCATGCTGAACTCCATCCAGAGTGCACAGGAAAGCTCAGTAAAATGGACTGGATATTCACACATGTAAACTGTGAGCCATGTACAGGACCAATCTAGATTTACCAGCATCCCCAATATCTCACAGCAATTGTCAAGACTAACATACATTTATTGGTAATTTCTAAATGGGCTGTGGCAATACTCACTTCTGAGCAGCAACCATTTAAAGGGGAACTGAAGAGAGAGGTATATGGAGGCTGCCATATTTATTAGCTTTTACGTTGCCTGGCAGCCCTGCTGATCCTCTGCCTCTCAAACTATTAGCCATAGCCCCTGAACAAGCATGTAGCAGATCAGGTGTTTCAGACTTTAACAACAAATCTGACAAGATTAGCTGCATGCTTGTTTCTGGTGTTATTCAGATACTACTGCAGAGAAATAGACCAGCAGGGCTGCCAGGCAACTGGTATTGATTACAAGGAAATAAATATGGCAGCCTCCGTATACCTCTTACTTCAGTTCCCCTTTAAGACTGGATGGTTTGTGTGCACTAGACTTAATACAGCCTAAAAAGGTCAGTGGGAAAGCTTAAGCGGAAGCTACAATCAGGTCACTTATTTCACTTTCATTGCAGGAAAAACCAGATCAACCAGAAAGGAGTGCGGCCGAACATAAACGTTAAACTTCACACAACCTGCTGGAACAACTGGCTTGGGCAGTATTAGACTAATAGACTGATATTTGCACAGTGATCTTGTGAAATCCATTTATTTGCACTGAAAAGAGCAGATCTACAAGCCTGAAAACGTAAAGTTCTAAAAGGGCTTACGTATTACCACTGCTTGGTAAAATATGAAAACTTTTGTAGGGTTTTTTTCCCATGATGCTTAGAATATAAGAGATTAAAGAACCTTCCTCTCTGCTTTAAAAGAAAAAAAAAAACAGCATAATAGCCTTTAAAGAACAACATCTTTGTTACAGCTGATACAACTCCTGCAATAAATCTGCACTGTCTACTTCCTGCTTTTATGAAAGCAGCCATAGGGTTAACATGCTGTGTTTACAACAGGGCTATGGAGTCAGAGTCGAGGCAATTTTGGGCATCCGGAGTCGGATGATTTTTGTACAAAATCCACAGCCCTGTTGAGTATTAAACTAAGGAGTCGGAGTTGGAGTCAGAGTCATGTTTCATAAACTGAGGAGTGGGAGTCGGAGTTGGAAGATTTTTGTACCGACTCCACAGCCCTGGTTTACAAATCAGCTGCTCTGCCGAGACAGCCAGCTGACAGATCAAACTACAGTTGTGATAAATCACAGATGGGGGAATTAAGACTGGCTAAACTCTCTAAATACATACAGGGTGCATTTCTCTCTGTTTTCCTTCTATCCTATGTAAGAGTTCAGGTCCACTTTAAAAGGAACCTAAACAGAGAAGGATAAGGATTTTTCCTTTTAAAATACCAGTTGCCTGACTCTCCTGCTGATCCTGTGTCTCTAATACTTTCAGCCACAGCCCCTGAATTAGCATGCAGATCAGGTGCTCTGACTGAAGTCAGACTGGATTAGCTGCATGCTTGTTTCAGGTGTGTGATTCAGCCACTACGACACCCCAAAGGGATCAGTAGGACTGTCAGGCAACTGGTATTGTTTAAAAGGAAATACCCATATCCCTCTCAGTTTAGGTTCCCTTTAACAACCAACAGTCCAAAGACAAGGCACAATGATTTGGGGTGAGTGAGCTTCCTCAGGTGACTATTTTGTGACATCTCTGCCCACTAACAAGAGACATCTGCTACTGATGACCAAGTAACATTGTACTATCATTACAATAGGGCCCATTCACACTTAGAACCGCAGAACGCCGGCGATTACCGCCGGCGTTTTGCGGGAGTGATTTTCCCGCGATTAGCGCGGAAAAATCACTGGACACTGCGGCGGTTTTGGAGCGATCACGATCGCTAATCGCGGAACGCTCGTCGCCGGCAAACCGCTGCATGCAGCGCGGTTGCGGTTATCGCTAACCGCAACCGCGGCAGTGAGAACACTGCCACTCGCTACATTGTGTAGCGGTTCTTGCAGAACCGCTAGCGGTTTGCCGTGAGCGGGAATCGCTCGATTCCCGCACAAGTGTGAATGGGCTCTCCGGGCCCTTTTCCACCGGCGCGTTTGCGCTGGCTGAATCGCAAAAACGCAAACCGCTAGCGATTTTACAATCGCTACGGTTTGCTTTTTAACATAGGAATCGCGGTAGGTCATTTCCACTACCGCGATTCATTTTTGTCGGGAACGCGAACGCGCGGCGGAGCGATATTTGCCGCGATTTTGCTATGCAGTGCATAGCATAGCAAAATCGCGGCCGCAAACGTCGGGGGAATCGCCGGTTTTGCGATTCAGCAATCGCTAGCGTTCAGCATGAACGCTAGCGATTGCAGGTGGAAAAGGGCCCTTAGGTAACTTTCATAGACAAGAAGGTATAATTATGGGAAAATGACACTGTTCTGTTCAGTGCAGGGGTCCCATGACAAACTATATGTTGAGTTAAGTTAATTGAAGATAATGGTCACCTGCAGAACTTTAGCCTTTGATGTGAACATATCACAGAAAGAAAGACACACAAAGGCATACAGTACAGAAAAATAGTCTGCCTCTCGGACATAAAACAAAAGAAAATCTCTGTACCGCTATTGGCAGAATAATGGCACAATAACGTGTATGATAATCAGCCATGTGAATAGGCTAATCAGGAATATACCATGTTCAGACACAGCCAGATACTGGCCTCATGATAAGGCAGTAACATTTAACTATAGTCAGCTAAAACGCGCTATATGGGAAACAACAAAAAAAAGTAGAAACGTCTTGGGCGAAAGCTTAGTTCACTAGGGCAGGTTCTTTTGACTCTCCTGAAAGTGCAACTCCTCCCCTTATCTTGTGTTTGACGTCTTTCAGAGGAGGGGTGTGGAAACATTCCCGGGGTCTGACGGTTGTTGGGAATTCAAATGCCATTACCGCTGTGCACCTGGTTGAGCCCTTTCAGAGATTTTCCAGCATGCCCCATCATTCTGATTGATTCGGATGGCCATGTTGCGGCTTCAATCCACAACATAGTCAGACTCAGTCATTCTGATTGACTTAGCTAGATACCGATGCCAAAAAACAAGTAATGCATGGGCACCCCAATTGTGATTACATTAATCCCAGATGAATATGTTTTCCAACACAAACCAGCTTACGGGTTTGTCTGCAGGAAGTGGGTTGCCCCACAGATATGGGCATCATTTCCTGATGGTCGCTGCTTGGATTGGAAGATGCTCAAACAATTCTGTCATTCTGACATTAGTTCAGCAGTAAACATCCTTGTACTGGAGTAAACGTAGTTCCTCCACATCCCATTCAGCATGCCTGAGGTCATGAAAGCAGTGTCATCCTCAGAGAAAGGCTGTAAGAATCCACAAGAATGTCAAACCTTACCTTGCGGAAACTGCAAATTGCTGGCACAAGTTCAGTAGCAAGGAAAGGTGCACTGACAATGTAGATTGCCTTTAGCTCGTGTACAACAGCCTGGCTCTACGTGAGCAATGTCATTTCCAAAGGGAAAACTCGGGTTAAGATTGCTAAAAAAAAACATTAGGTGGCGTTCAATAAATCTGCAATTTGAAAGTTGGATGATTTGCTGGAATACAACTTCCCGAAAGCACCTGTGCAGGGGTATCACATGACTTTAAAGAAAACCTGTACTAAAAAAGAAGCCTCTGGACACTATTGAGGCTTCCCTCGTCCTCCTGAGTCCCACGGCGGTCTCGCTGCAGCCCACGGAACGCACAGGCGACAATTGTCGGGCTGTGCAAGATTAACCTTTTCTGGCTCCAGCGGGAATGCTGTTGCTGCTTTTACCACGGAGATAGGCAGGTCCGCTCTACTGCGCAGGCGTAGGAGACTTGCGCCTGCGCAGTAGAGCGGCCCGATGGAGATCGGCTATTTTCGCCTATCTCCGTGCAGAGAGCAAATACTGCGCCTGCGCTGGAGCCAAGAGGTAAATATTTACATTGCCACTGCACCGGGAGGATATTCGTCGCCGCCATGGGACCGAGGAGGACGGGGAAGCCTCAATAGGATCCGGAGGCTTACCCCACCCGAGGTGAGTAGCCCCCCCAAGGGAGGTTTTTTCATTACAGATTTTCGTTGACACAGGGAGCAGCTGGTTTGGACAACATACATAGTTTTACTAAGTATCTGGGATATGTGGGTCTATAATTATATTTTAATTTATATAGTGTCAACATCTTCAATGGTGCCATACCGAGTATAAGACAGACAATACTTAGGTCTACAGATGCACAAATAGTTAATGCACAGTACAATCAGTCCATCATTTGAGGTGTCCCACAGTGCATCATTACTACAAAGAGATGATCTGCAGCAGAATACCAAATACCTTCTGTTTTAAGAATGCAAACTTCCGTTTTGCATAGCATTTTAGTAAGAAAGCTTTTTGGAGCATACATTTGAAATCGGCGCCGGTAGACTTGGGCGCAGGATACAGCCGGTATATGGCTGATCCCGCTTCTGCACAAGTCCAGGCCATATTACTATTCCCCCTCCAGGCTGCCATGGATAGTGGGGGAATTATTGTGTTTTTTTAAGCAACCTCTGCTCCGTCTTCTGACAGCGCCGACGTTACTTACTGAGCGCCGGTCAGTTGTGATTCCTATTGTAGCCTATGGTGGCGCCGACTGCACCCAAATCTAGCAGCGGCGAAAAGCACTGCTCCGTTTTTTGGACCTTTTTAGTACCTTACACATCCCTAGGAGTTCTAGTTCACCAAGAGCTTGCTGGGCAATCTGTAGCTCTGGGTGTTTCAAGTCCTACCCCAGAGCCATATTAATCCATGCCATGCACCGATAAGGAACAACCAATCCAAAACATTCTGTATGCATGTTGGATTAGTTTGGCTCTGTAGTATTAACAAGCAGACATCACTGCATTCCGGCAGTTCTGGATGTGTGTTTAGCTTACAGAGACAACAAAGACGATTTGGATATTCAGCAGTGATGCATCGTGCGAGACTTCATATGCTCACGCCAACCTGAATAATTGCAAATACCTTCTGCTTTAAGAAGGCAAATTTCTGTTTTGGAAAAGGTAGAAGAGAAGATCAGCACTACATCTGCAAGAGCTAAAACACTCAACACAGGAGACAGATTACAGAACATTGATGATTACTCACACCTTTAGCTATCATTTTTAGAGGTTTAGAAAAACTTATTAATACGGTTGGCAGTAGTGCACAAGTTTGAAGAGGTATAATATGTCACTTATCTCATCAATAATGCATTACAGGCAGAGCATGCAGCTGGGGGAACAGAGGAACTCCGAACCTTTACCCAACACAAAGCACTTAGCATTTTCAAAATGCAAGCTGGAAAAACAACAAAGTGAAGTGTTCGCAGCTCAGCAGAGCACTGCTAGGCAACAGGCCAGGCTATCCTGCTGCATTTCTATTTACAGTTATTCAGAAGCAAGATCATTTACCACAATGCACCTTCTGGCATGGACTGAACAATGAGCTTTGTTAGCCATCTAACTTGATGCAGTTTAACAGGATGGTGCTAGAGATTCAGGAAGCTAGCCGTGTACCACTGGCAATGGAAAATAGCCACACAAATACCGCAGCCAATGAAAAAGAGCCACACAAATAATACAGTACCCAATGGAAAATAATCACAGAATAACAAAAAGGTAAAAACTACTTTTCAGTGCCTGTATTCCACATAAAAAAAAGCTAATTTTCCCTCATTACAGGTACTTCATATGGACAAACAATTCAACAGCCCCACAGGTACTCACAGTCCGTAACAATGAACTATAGAATTTGGCATGTAAGGCAGGATACAGAAGTGTTAAAGGAAAAGGTGACTATGTCATCTGCCAAGATTTGGTCTAAAATAGAGAGAGCCATTGTGAGGCAAGGTGGTAAATTATCAATATCACATAGATGGGGCAGATCTGGTCAACAATCCATACGTACATCCAGCATTTCTCTGACAACCAACCAAACCATTAGAAGGTGAGGGGAGAGTTTGAGAGAAGCAGGTAATAATTGACAAACGTTATCAAGGCTAACCGCAATATCCCTTGGCAGGCTTGTGTGTAGAGGACAGGAGTCATGAGTGCAGGTAGTCCCCAGGTAACAAACAAGATAGGGACTGTAGGTTAGTTCTTAAGGCTGAATACTGTTCCCTGTCTCCCGTACCTCCTCTCTGTGCTAGAGGTCGACAGAACTTTCCACTTGTGCAGGGAAAACGGCCTGGTCCTCAACACCGCAAAAACCCACACTGCACCTTCTGCCCCCGGCACACCGCACCTTCTGCCCCCGGCACACCGCTTGCTCTGTCCCGACACACCGCTTGCTCTGTCCCGACACACCGCTTGCTCTGTCCCGACACACCGCTTGCTCTGTCCCGACACACCGCTTGCTCTGTCCCGACACACCGCTTGCTCTGTCCCGACACACCGCTTGCTCTCTCCCGACACACCGCTTGCTCTCTCCCGACACACCGCTTGCTCTCTCCCGACACACCGCTTGCTCTCTCCCGACACACCGCTTGCTCTCTCCCGACACACCGCTTGCTCTCTCCCGACACACCGCTTGCTCTCTCCCGACACACCGCTTGCTCTCTCCCGACACACCGCTTGCTCTCTCCCGACACACCGCTTGCTCTGTCCTGAGGAAAAAGGAAGCAGGAAGGCAAAGCAGCGGACAAGCAAGAAAAAAATCATCCTGTAGTGACCCTTTATGACGTATCACTAGGGGATGTCTTTGTCCAAGATGATCACAAACTATTGTGTGCAGCAATAACAGTGCAGTGTCTGCAAGTATTCTTAGCAGCCTGTCTTGTCCTATGGAAAGGGGAAAGAAAGCTCCCTGTAGAGAATTACAGCAAGAACTGTAATAGTGGTCAGTCATGTATTACCCAGCTTGGCAAATCCCGAAAGTGGAGGCCAGCTTAGAATAACAGCTACTGGAAATATGGGAAGACAAAGTATCAGGATTGTGAATACTATAACAAGCGTATCCATTATGTTTATGTGGCCCAGCCCTAATGTGAAGCAATGCATGACTGCTGACTAGCAGTGAGGTTTCCTGTTGGAGGTTTCTTCCCAGTACAGCAGCATCCTGGAAGAAACACAAGACGATGAGAGCCGCAGATACGTATGAAGGGGCAGCTTCCTCGTCTCATTCAGAAAAGCCTAGTGCTCAAAATATCTTCCACCTTCCTTCAAGTTTCTCAGCTGATCACATGTCGCAATCAGACTATCATCTGTTGTCAATTACAGAGTAAGAAAATACAGGGTAAGGTTACATGAGGTCTAAAGTGAAACTAGAGGAGGTTATTATGGAACACATGATTAGATAAATCTGACATTTTTTCATTTGCCATAATGATACTCATACACAATTAATGATTGGATAGCACAGTGGCGTAGTGGTTAGCGCTCTCGCCTTGCAGCACTGGGTCCCCAGTTCGAGTCCCAGCCAGGTCAACATCTGCAAGGAGTTTGTATGCTCTCCCCGTGTCTGCATCGGTTTCCACCAAGCACTCCGGTTTCTTCCAACATCCCAAAAAAACACACAGATAAGTTAATTGGATCCCCCCTAAAATTGGCCCTAGACTATGATACATGCACTACAGGATAGACATAGGACTATGGTAAGGACTAGATTGTAAGCCCCTCTGAGGGACAGTTGACAATACAATATACTCTCTACAGCGTTGCGTAATGTGTGCTATATCGGCGCTATATAAAACTTAAATAAAATAAATGATTCACCCACCCTTAAAATGATGAACATTGAGCAAAAAGACAGGCAAGAAACTTTTTTTTTTTTTTTTGTTAAGACAGCAACACGGTCCCACTTCCTACCGGAGAGCACTGATCCAGCGCTGGGACCTCTGAAAGTTTGTGGCCATGCACTCGTCCATGACCCGTCAGGGGCGCCCTGCGCAGGACACCTTGAGCCTGCACGGAGTCTGTGCTGCTAAACAGGTGCAAAGCGTCCTGAGTGGTGCAGCTGCGCTCGTTCTTTGACGGAAACAGGCCATGAACTTCCAGCGGGTCCCAGCACTGGACCGGTGCTCCCGAGTAGGACATGGGAAGCCTCTGATGCAAGGCTGCTGATACAGCCGATGGACTAATGATGTGTGATTTCAAGGTTTATATTATGTAATTCTGCACTTTCGCACTAGTACTTTTGTAGCCCTGACAAAGCCCCCATTTGAAGGGGTGAAACACATACGGTGTGTGGCGGTGGTTTTGAAACTTACATTTTAGCAATGCGAGTTTAGGAGACAAACCCTATTGTAATTCGGGTACCTACCCTTTGTTAGTCAATTATTCAATATCAGCTCTGCCTTAAGATTTTAAAATGCATTAATCACTGAAGCAAAAAACAACAACAAAAAAAACACTTGATATAATGAATTGTATGTGTAGTACGGATTATTCATAGAACATTAGTAGAAAAGAAAAGGGTCTCATTTATATTTTCAGTTAAATAGGTTATTTTTCTTATAACATTGTATCATTCTCTAGTATTTGCAGTTTACAAACTATAGCTCTGCAGTGACCTTAAAAGGCCCTTTCACACTAGAAGCTGTTCTGGCTGTTTTGACTGAACGCACCTAGGATGCGGTTAGAAAGATAACATGAAAGTCTACTGACTAGAAGCATTGTGATAAGAGCTTGTGTACCATTTTATGAACAGCTTATACTGACTCCACACACAATTTTCATGTTCTAAGATTAGAATTTGTGATTCAGGAAATGAATCACTTGCTGTATAAGGTTACAATAAAAAGACACTAGCTGCACCATACATGTTAGGGCCCTTTACACTTGAATGTGTTGCGTTTTAATTCTTCATAGCAGTACATTGCGAAAAAGCTCCAGCTTCAGTGTACAGTGTGAGAGGCCATAGGGCCTGTTTCTACTACACACAGATTGGATGCAGAAAAACTAACTCCAATGAATGTCTATGGCCCTGTTTCCACTAAACGCGATTTTTCTGATGCAGATTTTCCCCATAGGCATTCATTAGAGTCAGTTTTTCTGCATCCATTCTGCATCCGATCTGCATCCAATCTGCGTGTAGTGGAAACAGGCCCTTATGCTAGGCATACACTCCCGCCGCGTCCCCGCTCGTTCGCACATGCACCCTAATCGATTCCTGCTCGCCCCGCCAGCGCTTCTCATCTTCCGCTCGATTCGCCCCTATTGTCCGCCCGCGGGTATCGAGCGCGGAATCGATGCCCGCGGTGATCGGACGTCGGATATTATCAATCGAGCCATCAGCGGCTCGATTGATAAGGTAGCGTCGAGCAGTGTATACCCAGCATTAGGGAAACCTGGACACTAGACTGCACATCGGTTGTCTTTTCTGTTACAACTGATATAATGTAAAAGGAACATTACTGCACTTTAACCAGTTCACCCCCAAGGGTTTTTATCCTAACGGACCAGAGCAATTTTCAGTTGTCAGCGCTCCTCCCTTTTATTCCCTAATAACTTTATTACTACTTATCACAAGAAAATGATCTATACCTCGTTTTTTTCGCCACCAATTAGGCTTTCTGTGGATAGTACATTTTGCTAAGAATTTTTTTATTCTAAATGCATTTTAATGAGAAAAACAGAAAAAAAATAAAAAAAAATCATTATTTCTCAGTGTTCAGCCTTTATAGTTTTAAAATTAAACATTCTCCTGTGGATAAAACAAACACGTTTTATTTGCCCAGTGGTCCCGATAATTAAACCGTTTAGATTATGTCCCTACCACAATGTATGGCGACAGTATATTATTTTGAAATATAAGTGGTTATTTTTCTGTTTGTTCTGGCCATAATTACAAGCCCCTATGTAATAAATTAAAATTAATTTTCCCCCATAAAATATAGAATAAAAAAAGCTGAGTCCCTAAGGCAACTATTTTTTTTTTTTTTTAAGCTGATTTTTTTTTTTACAAGTGTTTTTTTGGGGGGGGAGGGTTGGAAGTGTAATTTTATTAATGATGTGTATATACTTGAAAATGTATGTATTTTGTAGATGTAATATACTTTTTGGCCACAAGATGGCGCTAGTGAACACTCATAGGACGTGTTCACTTTTTTTTTTTTTTTTTTTTTTTTTTTTTACACACTTTATTAAACTGTTACATTTCCTGTTTATGTGAATGGACGTAGCCGCTGTTCGCGGTCACATCCATTCACTCCAGGCACTGCGATTGGGTAGAGGACTGTTCAGTCCTCTTCCCCAATCGCCCAGCACAGGATCCCGACGGTAATGGCGGCGGTAGCGGCGGACACACGGCGGTAGCAGCGGCGGGAATGCGCGACGTATTAAAACGTCATGTTGCTGTTAATAGCGGTAAGCATGACGTTTTAATACGTTAGGATGGCGGTAAATGGTTAAAAAAAAAAAAGTTTCTTGCCCATTATCTAATTTTAGCTAAATATCCATCGTTAATAAAGGTGGTTTAACGGTTTTAATTCAAACTGATTTTAATTTTTTATTCAGAGCTAATCTGAATTAAGAACTGAACAAGGAAACCTCAGGCCAAGCAGGACTCCAACAAACGAAATCATCTACAGCAAGCTTTTCCTGCTTGTACAGGAGTCGTCACATGTCTGCTGGTCAACGGACTTCCTCCTCTCAGTCCTTGTTGCGGGTGAGACAAAGGATGTTGCTGCCCCTGGCTTATTATAAAGCTATACTGTACATCAATTCTTAAAAGCTGTTAACTGGAGGGGGTGGGGTGTATAGGTGGATGGGTGGCCGAGTCAGAGGAAGAAAACAGCTACCTATTCATAATGATTTTCTCTGCTCTTGTCACTGAGCTAATTACATGTCAACAGATACTACAGAACCTATCATTGATGAGAAGTAAGAAGAGAGTATGAGAGGAAAGCTCTTTAATGCACACATGAACTGAGAGGGACATGGTGACTGCCAAGCAGATTGCTTGGCTGTCCTGCTGATCCTCTGTCTCTAATCATTTTAGCCATAGACCTTGCACAAGCATGCGGATCATAGGTTTCTAACTGAAGTCAGACTGGGTTAGCTGCATACTTGTTTCAGATGTGTGATTCATGCTACCTCAACCAAAGAGGTCAGCAGGAGGCCAGGCAACTGGTATTGTTTGAAAGGATATTAATATAACAGCCTCCATATACCTCTCAGTTCAGATGTACTTTAACCTCCCTGGCAGTATAATTTCTGAATTGTAGGGCCTAAAAGTTTTCCGCTCGCGTAGCCGTTAGCATTGGCCAGTTTTTGAAGCATTTTTTTTTTCTGATTTCTGTGCATTTGAACGTTTTTGTTAAAGGGAATGTCCAAGCAAAATAAAAAAATGAGTTTCACTTACCTGGGGCTTATACCAGCCCCATGCAGCCATCCTGTGTCCTCGCAGTCACTCACTGCTGCTCCATTCCCCTGCTGGCAGCTTGCCGACCTCGGAGGTTGGTGGGCCGCATTGCGTACATTTTTACGCATTCCCGCTAGTGCAGGAACATTAACACATACGTTTTACGCATTACTGGTTCAATGGGTAAAAATTTAAAAATGTATGTGTTAATGTTCCTGCACTAGCGGGAATGCGTAAAAATGTACGCAATGCGTCCCGCCGACCTCCGAGGTCAGCAAGCTGCCAGCGGGGGACTGGAGCAGCAGGTAAGTGAAACTCTTTATTTTGCTTGAACCTTCCTTTTAAGAGCTTTTCTAAGCGATTTTGCAAAATGATTGCATTTTTTCACTTCTTGACGTCAGTTTTGATTCGGATCAGAATAAATACAATGCATTTATTCTTAAAAACACAATCGCTGCACAAAGCGATTTTGTGAGCATTTTGCGTTTTCCTATACCTTCCATTGATGGCCCATGCACCGCTTTTCTGAGCGGATGGGAAACAAACCGCTCAGATGTGAACTCTCAAATAATAATTGCACAAGCGCTTTCAGAACGATTTTTGAAAATCGCCAGCGCTTAAAAAGAAAAAAAGTCAAAAACGCCCCTAGTGTGAACAAGCCCTAAAAGCAGGGAAAAAAACTGCAGTGAGATCTGCAGTAGGCCCTTGCACAGACTCATCTCCCAGGGATCCAGCGCTGCAATTCTCCCTCCGTCCGCTGGGTGGCACTGTACCCCCACAGTAAGATTGCCGTCTGTCATGACAACACCGCAATTTCACACAAGAGATCCAGAGCCTCAGAGGACCAGAAGAAGAATGGCTGCCAGCGCCCGGATCACAGAGAGCATGTCTCTTCATACCTCCTGGCAGCTACCCAGAGTCAGGCTCGGGATTACCGCCAAGGAGGTTAAGGGAGACATTCACTGACACTGTATGAGGCTTAAAGGACATGTGAAGAGAGATATATGGAAGCTGCCATGTTCATTTCCTTTTAAACAATACCAGTTACCTGGCAGCCCTGCTGACCTATTTGGCTGCAGTAGTGCTGAATCACACCAGGAACAAGCATGCAGCTAATCTTGTCAGATATGACAATGTCAGAAACGCCTGATCTGCTGCATGCTTGTTCAGGGTCTATGGCTAGAAGTAGAGAAGTATTAGAGGCAGAGGATTAGCAGGATAACTGGTATTGCTTAAAAGGAAATACATATGGCAGCTTCAATATCCCCTTTTGCTTCAGTGGACCTTACATTTCCGTAGTAGACAAGGCCAGAAGTACACTGGCCAGTCAGCAGGCATTAGGACACCGAGCTGACCATACACTATGCAATCTGATGTCACAAGCAGATGCATTTATGTATTGTAATGGTCTACCTGGACACATTTATCCAACTACAGCACATTTTATATAGCTCACAGTAGCTGGGTGGTGTTATGATTGTATCTGTCTTTGACAGATTGAATAGTGTATGGTCTGCACACAACATTTTTGTCACCTGAAATAATCAATCATAACTTTCTTGGATGAAACCTAGCATGAATACAGATGTCTCTGGACCAATGACTACACGATTCACAAGCCGCTGTATGGCTCTACTGACTGATGTCAGTAATGTTCTTTTGAAGCAGCAGAGTCTCCAGCTCCCCTTCCCCTTTTCATAGAGCAGAACAAGCAGCTCAGCAGATAAGCTAGCAGAATGTCTATGCAGAGAACGGGAAATAGTAACTGAAAGGGTTTACATAGCATAATTGCCCACAAACAAAGAGGAACATATTAAGTATAAACCTAGCTACAAATGGTCTGCATCAATGACCCCCACTTGACCTCAACTGGAGGGGGAAGCAGTGGTCGGCAGGGAGTGGTGTCCCCTCTCCCCCAACTGGGTCCCCCATCCCCGCTCCCCACCAGCTATTTGCGTAAAAAGTTATGGCAGCAAGTGGGGACGCTTACTTCCCTTCTTTGCGTTACACCGCTCGCCGCTTGACTTCCTACAATGCCGGGCGGCATTGCAGGAAGTGACATGGCGAGCGGAGCTAGTAAGAAGAGAAGGAAGGCTTCCCCACTCGCCGCCTTAAAGAGAAACTCCAACCTAGAATTGAACTTTATCCCAATCAGTAGCTGATACCCCCTTTTACATGAAAAATATAATGCTTTTCACAGACCATCGTGACTGATTTTGTGCTGAAACCCCTCCCACAAGAAGCTCTGAGTACCACGGTACTCTGGGCAAACTGCCACAATGTAACAAGGTTCACAGACAGGAATTAGCTGTTTACAGCTGTCTCTAACAGCCAAAACAGCTAGGAGCAGCTACATAACCTGCCCACAGTAACAATGTCACCATGTAATACATGTCAGAATGTAAATCGGGGAGAGGAAAGATTTTACAATTAGCAAACACTGACTAAATCATTTATACATAATTATGGTAAAAAAATGAAGCATTTTTTTTACTACATTATTTTCACTGGAGTTCCTCTAACATTTTAACAACTTTTTGCACAAATAACTGGGGGGGGGGGGGGGGGGGGGGGCGGGACCACCCCTCCCCCAGTCCTGGCTGCTTCCCTCTCCAGCATGGCGACCCCCTCCCCACCCACAGGCTGGGACACAGAAACGGATTAGTTTCTGTGTCCAAAGCTGTCTGTGTTGAGGGGGATCAGTTTTATTGAGTTTCACTACCACTCTGTGTATCCACGGTCTACGAAAATGTTGCAAATCCGGACATTCCATTCAGGTTTTTAAAACGGATCCCCCTGAACACAGACTGATCCGTTTTTTTTTTCCTTAGAAAACAAGTGTGAACCTACTCTTACTGAACATAAACATGGACTCACAGACAGAGTTATAGTGTTTCCAAGACTGGAGATATAAGTTAATGAAAAGGATTTCCTACTCATGTTATGCGATTTTACACTTGGGATGTAAATAGACAAAAAGTTAAATTCCACTACAAATCCACTGTAAAGTTAGCAGTCAGTTAACTGGGTGATAACACCACAGCCAATTCATCCACAAATCTAGGCAGCTTCCTAGGGCCTGTTGGATGCTAGCACCCACCAAATCTTACTAAAAATATCCAGGTGATTATCAGTGGTGGGAAAAAACGGCTATGTTGCCTAGAGCCCCATTTCAACTTAATCCTTTTCTGGGTAAAACTACAAATAAATGCCTCACTTCTCACCTTGCTAAAATGACCTAGTGGCTTTATTTTTGCAGAGAGAAAGCTCAAGAAATCATGCTGAATGTACACTCCAAAGAGTGCAAACTTTTAGCTTCTCCAGTGTCACACATCAAAAATAACTCATTGCTTCACTAACTTCCATCACAAATGAGGCATTCTGTGTTCCAAATTTACTGGAAAGGACAGAATTCTGGTATGGTGCACTGAAACAAAGTGGATAGTCCTCTATCAAAAAACCATGTGACATAAGCACGGATTCAGCTATTTCACAGTCAGCAGTGCACACGGTGTCTTCTTTCAACATTTCACACAGAAAACTAACAGTGTGGGCCTGTGTACCAGCACTGGAAATAATTTGCTACTGCACTTTGCCCCATTCCCCTACTAAATTCCACCTGATTTCTGTTCTCCAAGGTTGACATGACCTGCTATCACACTGTTCTCTATTGTGTGTACAGGATTCCCCTGAACTAGTTTTTGTCCCTCCTACCCTTCTCATGGCAACAGAGAAGGGTAGGAGGGACAAAATCTATTTTTTGTCCCTCCTACCCTCATTTCTCAGCTACAGCCATACATCGCATGGCTGTAGCTGAGAAATGCTTCTTTATAAACTCATGCACGGAACTGTTGCCCTAGGGACTGGTTCCAGATCCTTGAAGTAGACTACTTTTAAGAGCATGTAGTTCCACCCACATCTGACAAGAAATGAAAGTGCAGAGCACACTGATGTCATCATGATACTATCTGTAACTGTAAAAAAATAAACTTCCGATATGACATGGCTAATGCAATGCTACAATATAATGCCTGGTACACACAAAGCAATTTCCTGTCAGTTTGACGGTCAAATCGATTTCCAAAAGGTCCGATTTTGTATAGCAGTGATCGGAAAATCAATTAGAAAAAAACCATAAATCAGATCGGACTAATAATAATAATGATCATTTTGATTGCCAATCTGATGGGAAATTGCACTGTGTGTACCAGGAATTAAGCACAGACTACCTTGTGTCCTGGGCCTCCCTCACACAGGTATATACTTGCTGTGCAGAGAATCATATGCAAGTAATATATGAGAAAGAAAAACATAATCAGGTACATGAACTAGCTTATATAAAAAAAAAAATGAAACCTGATATGTGAGCAGGGAAAAACTATTATGGAATTCAGAAGCCAGAACAAAGCTTTTAGGAGATGGCTCTACTGCCAACAATCAGAGAAAAGAAAATGCTGAAAAGTTAGGTGCCAGGTGTCATTTTTAAGACAAGCTGGCAACCTGGCTCTCTGGAAAGTGTCCAGTCCCGTATTGCTGGCTGACTTTTAAAATAAATGTATCACCAGACCATAATGCTGATTTTCTGTTTACAAAAAGTACCCACAAACATGAAACCTTGGTTGGTTGCAATGGCCAACAGCCATTTTTACCTACAACGTGAAAGGCTTATGAAAATAACACGTTCTCGAAAGCTGAAAATTCAATCTACCATGGTGGATTCACAGCGACGGAACACTGGGGGAAGCGTTGTGCAACCACAGCAACGCATCCAGTGGTAAATGGAGAATCCCTGTTTAGTGCCGTGTCTGAGCACAAGCTCAAGTTTGTCAGTTGAAATGGGGACTATAGTGCCAGTTTCAACAGACATGACTCTGCAGTATTTAGGGACTTAAAAAGTAATCAGGCAAAAAAAAAAAAGTTTCACTTACCTGGGGCTTCTACCAGCCCCATGCAGCCATTCTGTGCCCTCGTAGTCACTCACTGCTGCTCCAGTCCCCCGCCGCCAGCTAGTTTCGTTTTTGCCGACCTCGGACATTTTTACGCATTACCGCTGGTGCAGGAACATTAATACATACATTTGTATGCGTTAGTGGTGCAACACATTTTACGATTCCTTTAACGGACAACTGACTTGAGAGGGATATGGTGGCTGCCATATTCATTTCCTTTCAAACCATACCCGTTGCCTGGCATCCGGGCACCCGTAGTGTCTGAATCACACACCTGAAACAAGCTTGCTGCAGATGCAGCAAAACTTGAAGTGTACCCGAGATGGGGCAAAATGTATACAGTACATACTTGGAGCTTCCTCCAGCCCCTTCCGGCCTGATCCTCCCTCATCGACCTCAGTTGCCTCCTAGTTCACCTGCACCTGGCCCAGAAAAATCCTCCAGTTGGCACAGGCGCACTCCCCCCGCTCACTCCCATCGCCAGGAGCATTCTGTGCCTGAGCAGTGGTACTGTCGGTCCAATCGGATGGGCGATCGGCCTGCAAAATCGCTAGACATATAGCCAACTTAAAGTGAACCTGAACTCTTGCACAGGACAGAAGTAAAACATAGAGAAATGCACCCTGTATGTATTTAGAGAGTTTATCCCCCCTTATCTGAGATTAAGCGCACGTTGTAATTGGATGCCACAGCTGTGTCAGCTGCCTGCCATGGCAGAGAGCTAATTGGTAAACACAGGATGTTAGCCCCAGGTCTGCTTCCATGAAAGCAGGAAGTAAATACAAACCCTGCAATAAATCTGCAGTGTATCAGCTGTAACAAAGAAATGTTTTGTTTTAAAGGTTATTCTGCCGTTTCATATCTTTTATAGCTGAGAGGAAGTTCTGAGTTCAGGTCCGCTTTCAGGGAAAATGGCTTCCTGGCTACTGACCCAACAACATGGTAAGTGTCAGGTTACAATTATTACTTAGCAGCAAATCTGAAATCAACTTATAAACTTTGATGTCCATTAGATAAAACCCATCTGGTAGGCTAATGAGGCTGGATGGAAAATCCTGTTCAGCTACTCTGGAAAAACAAGCTGAGAAGGAACGATGAACTGAACTAACCCTTGTTCCACAGTAACTAAAGCAGCCCATACACTCAGCCGATTTTCTGGCCGACCGATCGATCCCGATCGATCAATCGATTGCAAATCGGTTGGCCAATCGACCGATCGACGGCCGATTTCGATCGATTTCGATGGATTTCCATCGAACTTGCAGGGTGGAAAATTTAGGTCGATCTGATGAGATTGCTTATCAGTTTGCATTGGCCTTAATGGAAATCTGATGGCAAAAAAATGCCATCAGATCGAATTTCAATAGATTTCAAACTGAAATCTATTGGAATTCTATCCTGGTAAAAAATGTTCTAAAAACGCATCAGATAGATCATCAGATGCATTTCTTATCTATCTGCTGCCAATCTGACGAGTGTATGGGCACCTTAAGACTTCTGAGCTCTGGAATGTGCAGGAGAGGTTCACTTCACAGGGATGCAAACTAAAACAACACGCTCAGATGAAGCTATGCATTGGGAATAACAGAAAGTCAACAGAAAAAGATCTACTATAGCTAAATCTCCCTACATTTCAAACAGGAAGCGTTACCCTCAGCTCCTGGCAGCAGATTGTGAAATCAGCAGTAATGTGTGTTTTGCAAGAACCATGTGACACACATATGACTCGCTGCTAAAGGGAAGGCTGGCTATGAATTCATTCATGGCCTACAAAGGTTACATCTACAGGCCACCTCTATCTCCATCTACTGAACAATACCACAGAAAAAAAGCCTCAGCAATGCAGAGAATTTATAAATGGTGTGTAATTTTACGACTGCCACTTCCTGCAGATTTTAGGCCTACATCATCATGGTGATGTCTGAAGCAGAAAGACTGCTTTCTGTTTCCATATTGTTTTATTACCAGCTAGCTTCCTTTTTTTTTTTTTTTTTAAAGCGATTTGCTTCAGTGGTGAGGGCAGAGTCCACAGCGACAGCTCAGTCTACGGATTAAGCTAGAACCAGAGTAATTAGCATAGGAAAGTATAATAAATCACCCTCACAAACGATGAAGAGCTGTGGTATAATTAACAAGTATCGAAATACAGCCGTCGCCTTGTAGCCCAGGATTCCTAAGGCCAGAATCCAGACGGGTGAGGCCTGGGAGGATCTCATAGATGATAGGTATGAAAGGCAAGTGCTTTCCTGTTTATTACACTCTAATAAGGCCTCAATTCACGGAGCATTATCAAACGTTTATCAAACACTTTATCAAACATTTGATAATTTACCTCATGGGTAAAATCTCACTAAGGTGTTATATATTTGTTGAACGTTTTATCGGTAAAACATTCGATAAATATATAACACCTTAGTGAATTCAAAATTAGATTTTACCCATGAGGTAATTTATCAAACGTTTATCAAACGTTTGATAAAGTGTTTGATAAAACTCCGTGAATTGAGGCCAGTGTAGATAAGATTTTCTCAAAGTTTGCTATCTTGCCAACAAACAGATAGGTTAATTGGCTTCTCCCAAAAATTGGGGACCCGGAAGTGTGAAATTCGCAACTCGTGAGTATTTTAAATGGATTAATCGTTTGCCATCGTGCAGTACAAACAATTAACAGTGATTATCGTCTGAACGGATATGCCAGGATGGAACGATGTACATGGCCGATATTCACTGCCTTTTACTGCTGTTGGGACATTATTATTTTTTTTTATCAACGATTATCGCTTCTAACAAATTAGCGATTAGATTGAGAGCTCCTCTGAAGAACAGTTAGTGACATGACTACAGTATAATCTCATTATAGTAAACATTCGGGTATAATAAACTAAGTGTCCAGGTCCCATCCCATCATAGGTTTATGGGAGTAACGCCTGGTATAGTAAACTCCGTGTTTTTGCCCCTTTGGTATTCTGTATCTGGCTATAGTGGAAAGTGCATCATACATCAGTTGGAGACCCATGAGCTGGCATCCACTGGCCTATGCTTCCTGTGTAAGCAGCTGCCTGATTATTGAGGGAGTTGCCCATTATTTGTGACTTGCTTGTGCACGGCTGCAACGTTACTGTATCATCCAGGCTGCACAGAAATGTGAACAGAGGAGCACACATCAGTACTGTACCTGCACTAACTGGTGAGACCTATGCTTTCTGTGCAAGCTGTTACACAATTATTGCATGCAAATAACTGCATATTTGGCACTGTGCAATTTGATCTGGCTTTGAACACTGCCTGTGCTTGCTGAAGCATTGAAAAGATTCCCAATCATTGACTGAATTATGATCTAGTACTATAGGGTACTTTACGTGCAACCATGTCTGATGTAGCAAACTATTTTTCCGTGTCCCTTGGAGTTTACCATAAAGATATTCCACTATACAGGGGTTGGACAAAATAATGGGAACACCTTGAAAATCAACAACATATATTTTAAAGAGACTAACAAATGTTTCAGCCTTATTTCTTCTATCCTATAAGTTCCTATACCTGTTCTAATGTGATCTGTCTTACTGCAGCCTTCCCTAGATGCACAGTGGCTGTATTATCTCTGTTATATAATCTAATCTTCTTTCCTCTGACGGCTTTGTCCGGCTCAGGCAGGAATGTGCTGCTCTGCTTGTGATAGGATAGAAGCTATACACACCCTCTCCCCACCCCCTGCAGACTCTGCGAGTCACAGACTGAGCTCCTCTCAGCCTATTACAAGTATTACAAGCTGGTTAGCAGCCATGTCTTGTTTGTAAACACTGCCTAAAACTGGCAATTACAATCCAGGGAGTGGCAGAAACAGCACAGAGGGGCCCAGGAGAACATAATGAATAGAATGGGATGCTTTTTCTTGTAAGGATTTTAGAGTACAGATTCTCTTTAACCATTTCAGCCTGCAAGGATTTTTCACCTTATGCATCAGAGCAATTTTCACCTCCCATTCATTCGCTAATAACTTCATCACTACTTATCACAAGTTATTGATCTATATTGTTTTTTCTGCCACTAATTAGGCTTTCTTTGGGTGGTACATTTTGCTAAGAATTATTTTTTATAAATGCATTTTAACAGGATTAATAAGAAAAAAGTGGAAAAAATGCATTTCTCAGTTCTCGTCCATTATAGCTTTAAAGAGGAACTGTAACATGAAAAGATCCCCTGGGGGGTACTCACCTCGGGTGGGGGAAGACTCCGGATCCTAATGAGGCTTCCCACGCCGTCCTCCATCCATCAGGGGTCTCGCTGCAGCCCTCCGTGGAGTCCGTGCAGCGGTGACGTCAATATTTACCTTCCTGGCTCCTGCGCAGGCGCTCTGACGGCTGTCGGCTCCGAACTACACGGAAATACCCGATCGCCGTCGGGTCCGCTCTACTGCGCAGGCGCAAGTGTCCTGCGCCTGCGCAGTAGAGCGGACCCGAATGAGATCGGGTATTTCCGTGTAGTTCGGAACGGAAAGCCGCCACAGCGCCCCCGCTGGAGCCAGCAAAGGTAAATATTGAACTGACAGTCGGCACAGTCGCCGGCTGTTCGGAGGGCTGCGGCGAGTCCCCCGTGGGACAGAGGACGGCGTGGGAAGCCTCATTAGGATCCGGAGGCTTCCCCCACCCGAGGTGAGTACCCCCCAGGGGATCTTTTTAATGTTACAGAGTCTCTTTAAAATAATCCATGCTACCAAAACCTATGTATTTTATTTACCTGTTTGTCTCGGTTATTACACCATTTAAATGTTGTCCCTATCACAATGTATGGCGCCAGTATTTTATTTGGAAATAAAAAGGTGCATTTTTTCAGTTTTGCGTCCATCGCTATTTACAAGCTTAGAATAAAAAAAAAAAAAAAAAAAAATGTTCATAGTATACCCCCTTCACATGCATATTTAAAAAGTTCAGATCCTTAGGTAACTTTTTTTTTAATTGTAATTTTTTTTTCCTATTAAAAATTTTATTTGGGTAATTTTTGGGTGTGGGAAATAAACAGTTAATTTTAAATGTTAAAATGTGTGTGAATTCCCTTCAAAAATGTTTGTAGATGTAGTTTTACTATTTGGCCACAAGATGGCCACCTTGAGTTTTTTTTTTTAATCTTGTGCTTCTCGCTAACCGGAAGCACAAGGACGGAGAAACTTTTTTTTTTTATACAGAAATACTGCGGTCTCTGGTAAGAGATCATCGGATTTTCTGCTGGGGATTTTGATCGGTGAACCATGTTCCCGTTCACTGATCACAGGGCTACCGGGGAACAGCACGGGGGCGCGATCACGCGACACTGCAGCAGAGCAGCCGCCTGGACGCAAGGATCACATCTGGGTGGCTTAAATGGTTAATATGGTGTAGGTCCACCTTATGCGGCAATTACAGCCTCAATTCTCAGAGGTATTGATTCATACAAATTGTGAATTGTTTCCATAGGAATTTTAGGCCATTCTTAATACACCCTCCAGTTATTTTAGAGACGGTGGCGGCGGAAATCGACTTCTTACTTGAATCTCTAATAACGACCATAAATGCTCAATGGTTAGGTCTGGGGATTGTGGTGGCCAGATGAGATGCTCAATGTCATTAGAATGTTCCTCATGCCATTCTTTAACAATTCTAGCTGTATGGATTGGGGCATTATCTTGACAGATGGCATTCCCCTCCGGAATCTTGAATCAAGAATCGGAATCAAGTTCTTGAACCATAGGATGAACTTGGTCGCCCAAAATTCCTAAATAGTCTCGGCTGTTAATTCTTCCATGAAGGAAAATTATTGGCCCGGTGGATTTCCAAGAAATAGCACCCCAGATCATCACAGAACCCCCACCATGTTTTACGGTTGGGGGAAGGCAGTTTGGATGAAACACTTCTTTTGGCTGTATCCAAACGTACACTCGGCCAGGGGTCGAAAATAAAGTAAACGATATTTCGTCAGGGGAAAAAGAAAAAAAAAAAAAAAACAAAAAAAAAAAATCACATTTTTCCACTGCTCGAGGGACCAATTCTGGTGGTTTCTACACAGCTCTAACCTCTTTGAAACATTTGTCTTTGAGAGCAGAGGTTTTCTAATTGCATTTCTTCCATGGAATCCAGCTCCCGACGAACAGTTTTTGTGAAAACTGGGTTCTGTAGGTATTCATTCAGCTTTGCAGTGATTTTAGGAGCCATGGTCTTGCAACCTTTTCTAGCAATTCGACTTTTGGCCACAACTGTGCTTTGCTGAGGAAGCTTTTTCCAGTCATTACTTTTGAGACAGTACTTCGTAAAATGCCAAGCATTCGGGCAGTTTCTGTTACAGTAGCACCTGCCATACGAGCACCAACAATTTGGCCTCTTTGAAAGCCTGAGAGATCTGCCATTTTTATAAATTATAACCAACTTTGGTTTAAATGTCTGTAAAAAACAATTACTTTAATTAAACATATCAAATAACAAAAATAACAAAAAATTCAAAATATGTCAAGTTTTGATTGCTTAAAAGAATACTGTAAGGGGGGGGGGGGGGGGAGAGGAGTCGAACTCTTACCCAGGGCTTCTAATGGTCCCCCGCAGACATCCTGTGCCCACGCAGCCACTCACCGATGCTCCGGCCCCGCCTCCGGTTCACTTCTGGAATTTCCGACTTTAATGTCTGAAAACCACTGCGCCTGCGTGCCGTGTCTTCGCTCCTTCTGTTGTCACCAGGAGCGTACTGCGCAGGCACAGACCATACTGGGCCCGTGCAGTACACTCCTGGTGACATCAGTGGGAGCGAGGATATGGCAACGCAGGGGCAGTGGTTTTCATACTTTAAAGTCTAAAATTCCAGAAGTGATCCGGAAGCGGGGCCGGAGCATCGGTGAGTGGCTGCGCGGGCACAGGATGTCTGCGGGGGACCATTAGAAGCCCCGGGTAAGTTCACCTCATTTTCCCGACCCCCCTACAGTATTCCTTTAAAACATGTTCAAAGATTATGATGCCAAAATGTTAGGCGTTTCCATTATTTTGTCCAACCCCTGTATATACACACTATGCAAAAATATATAAATAAGCAATAATAATTACCCATAGTGAACAGCAGTAATATGTTGTATCAGGTAAGAATTATATAGTCAACCAAGGCCAATCTCTACAAGGTCGTAACCCTACATGTGGTAGAGTGATGACAAGGCCATATGCAGGGCTTCTGCAACAGGCAGTAATCCACACTTTAGACCGGTGGAAATGCTTGCCATTGCACAAACATTAAGCTTCTTTCCATGTAGCAAAGGGAAGGATGTGATAATTAATCATGCACCACTACTTCCTCTGCATCAGGATGTACAGACAATCATGGTGGGTTCAAGGATATGAAAATCACCATTTGTGTTTGCCCACATAATAAAATGTATAGTCACACCCGATGCTACTATATACAATATTCAGATCATAATGTATATGCTTTGGCTAATAAGAGTACAAAAGAAAACCCATACCTACACATAATTAAAGTCAGGTGGAACAATATGGTGATTTCAGTTGACAGGTTTCCAAACAAGCTCTGTACAGACAGACTGCTCAGCTACAGCCAAGCAGCTTGTCCTGATCTATGGAGTAGGGTAGGTGACAAGCAGCACCTCACAGTACAAAGAACATTTGAGACAACAGTCCCTGTATGTTTAGTTGTCCATCCAGACAGATCACCAAGGGCCCGTTTCCACTAGTGCAGAATACGTGGCTTTTCCCAGCATATGAGTCGGACTGGTGTGATTTGGATGGCATGCTGTTGTTTACGGCAGCATGCAGGCGAAACTCTATGGTCATGCATGGCACGGCTATAGTGATTCAGCTGCGGCTTTGTAACATCTCGGTGCCACGGTCAATTCATAAACGAATGCGGCATCCAAGTGGAAATAGGCCCTGAGCAATACAATAAAACAGCTCTACTGATGCTGGATTTTTGTTCTTTACAATCAGGAACAATAATCTGCAATAATAAAAATCTCAAGTGCATGCTTACTATAAACAAAGACTTGTCTGCTAGAAACTGTCTAGTGGCCAAAACGTTACTCACCACGTGACTGTCTGATATAAGATGCTTGATCAAAGAATTTAACCCTACGCACAGAAGCCAAAATAGCTGGTCTCTGCAACATGTCTATGGACACCTTTAATCACTCATGGGAAGCTATTTGGTCTACTGAAAAATTCTCATATCTTAACAGGATGTACTGGACCTTGTATGCTCAGATAGAAAGGTTCATATTGACCGGTACTGAAAGCAAAAGTAATACTTTACAGCAATCTTGAAAAATTTAAAAACAAAAATACCTTATAAGTGGGAAGGGTAGCAATAGACCAGAGGCTTCCTGTATCTTCTTACACCCCACTCTTCCAAGTGCTGGGTCCTGGAGTTTCTTCAGTGTGCGGCCGTGTGTCCATACTGGGCATGTACAAGTAAGGTCCATGCATGCTCTGTAGGGCAAAGGCTATGTATGATGCCCTTCCTTTACATGGCATGCCCAGACCTTATTCACTTATGCCCAGTACAAACATACTCGTCTGCTGAAGGAACCTGTTCCACAAAGAGGGCTCCAGCACTGGAACAGTGGTGTGTAAAAAGAGACAACAACTCCTCAGACTAGCTCATGAGAGGAGCCCAAAAGCTTCCTGTCAAATAAGATTGTGCTGCTGACTCAACAGGAAATGGAGCTAGAGGAGCAATCAGGTCATTTTAGGATGCCTAATGCAAAAACGAAATGTGATTGAAAAAACAAAGCATTGTGCATTCTTAAAAAAATGCAAATTTACTATTACGCGCATTAAAAGGAGACCACAGCATTCAGAAAGCCCACTTTAGAGAAAGTTCATGACAAAATTAGGTAAGTTTATCAAAACCGGTACAAGGAAAACATAGGGCCCGTTTCCCCCAGCTGCCGCACGTCCTGCGAGACACACGGTGGCACTTCCAGTTTTGAGAGTATGCAGTCAAATCCCGGAAGCAGTGCCATGCACAGCTATGGGATTCGCTGCTACGCACACAGAAAAATGCTGCAATGTCTGCCCAATCGCTAAGGCAAGTGATTCAGACGGCGGCGGCAGCATTATCCTCTATGGCAGAGATTCGGCCCGATATCCGCAGTAGTTGAAAAGGGCCCTAAGGGCCTAAGCCCACTAATGCAGCTGTCATTTTTCAATTAAACATCAATGTTACTGGAGCAGGTGTTCAAATCAAGGATTGTGATAGGTCACTAAGCGATTGAGCCTTTTCTGCACCAAATTTGCTTTAACACTCTTTCCACTGGTTTGGATTTATCTGCCCCAATGTCTCCCTGATGCACAATAACAAATTTGTTAGTGGAGCTTGTTTTTAAAGTGCAGGGGAAAAAAATGTCCCAAATGGGTAGTCAACTCAATAGTTCTCCCATTGTTTTCCACCAAAACCCAAGCGCGCCTGTGCTACTGCGCAGGCGCGGTGCAGCGAGCTTCGGGAAGGGTGGAGGGAGATGGGGGAAGCCTCTGGATGATTCAGAAACTTCCCTCTTCCAAAGTATCCAATTTTTTGCTTTTAAAATATTACAGGTTTACTTTAAATTCCCTTTATGCCAGGGCCCTATGTTAGCTAACTAAAAGCCTGTGGCTGTTGATGAACCATTAATTCCAGCAACGACTGGCCGGGTGCGTTTCACTATCTGAAAAGATCATGTCCCTCTCTACAAGCACTAATCCTTCAAAGATTCCAACTAACACTGCAGATTGCAGTCACTGAACCATAATGAAGTTTGGAAATTCTAAATTATTCTTGCAAACACCAGTGGGAACACCAATTTTACTTTCTTCAGGTGAAATACATGCATCCATGTGCCTTTGCCCCCAGAGCAACACTTCCATCTTCTGCAATTAGCTGATACTGCAACCTTTAAGGCTGTTTTTTCTTTTTTGGCATTTTCAATATCTGGAGACTTGCCCTGTAGCAGAGACACTACAAGAGACAGCATGACCTGACAGATGCCAGTTGGCAGGACATGCTTGTACTTGTACTAAGACACCTTTTAAGATGTGAGCTGGCAGAGCACACTGGTACTTGTAGTGTCTTAACAGCTTACTCTTCAGGTTGCATAGATACAAGAGGGTCTTCAGCTAAACTTGATTACAGTATTTTTATTTCAAAGCAAGAGACAAATATGGTTATAGCGGAGTGATTTATAATGCTGGCACCTGTTCTTTAACAGCATTCATGAGGCTACATTTAAAAATTTGGTAAGACAGGTAAGGGTGTAAGTATTGTTCAGCCTCCCGGTCAGCTGGGCACAGGGCCAGCCAAATGACGGCTCACCTTGCTGCCACTGAAATACCGGGCTGCTTTAAATGCCATTACGTAGTGGGAGAAAGGAAAAGGAGGAACAATCGGCACTGCTGCTTTTGCCATTTATTCCAGGGTGCAATAAAATCCGTGTACATATATAATGGTAATGAGTCTTCAATATGTGACATCACAAACTTCATTCAAAAGGACTTGTGTAACATACCATTCCTAGAGGTGGTGTGGTGATGAGGGTGCTGGGCACAGATAGCCTAAATGATATTACCCCTCTAAGTTGTAGCAACTGAGAGGAAGAAGGAATATGGGATCCAGCGATCACCCGATCCCGAATAACCCCTGCGCAGACTATAGCATTAATGCAATAGCCACACCGTCATCCATGCCCAGATGACCTGATTTGAGGTAAGGGGCGATAGAAACACAAACAAACATTTTTTTTATAACCAGCTAAATTCAAATAATTAGCCCCCGTTTTCCATGGGAGGCTGAAAGTGGTGAATTCACTGCCTGTCAGCTGCTCCCCTGCAGTGGCCAGGCGCTTTGTAGCGCCCAGCATGGGTGTATGAAGGGAATGAACACCCCCCAGGGAGTTGCATCTGAGCGCAGCCGTGCTCAGACGTGGCACATTGCAGGAATTGTCCTACCAGGTAACACCACTGCATGTCTAACAATGACATAAGTGATGTTACAAAAGCTGCCATTTGGCTGCATGAACCAGCTGACAGCCAAGTGCCCAGTTCAGCAATCTGTGGAAAACAGGCTTCAAGTTGTGTACACATGCACAATTTACTGTCGACCTCCAGGATTGAACTTTATTCAGCAGGTGACAGTGCGGTGCCCCAATGCTGCAGAGACGTATTGCTGGGCAACAGCTGAGTGACGCATACTTTGTCTATGAAAAAGGGAAGACAATGCCGGGAAAGTGTGGCATTCGCAGTTGAGGAGGAAACCAAAAGACTCATCCGCCAATTGATGCTTAAAGATACAGCATGCCAGATCATCAAAGGAAACCTAAAATAAAGGTGGCCAGTTTAACTTACCTGTGGCTCACCTTCCAGCCCTCCTGGTCTCTTACCATCTTAACACTTTCTGTAGCTGTGCCATTCAGAAAGCTGCATGTGTGGCCCCCAGGCACTGCACCTTCTAGATCACGCCCCCGTGGATGGGAGCGATTTCCGCAGTTTGTAAAAATTGCTACTGCGCATGCACCAAATGCTCTACTACAGGAGTGCGATCAATGAGGTGCACTGCCAGGGCCACATATACGCAGTAGCCCATGACTAGCCCAGACAGCTTTTGGAGGGGCACAACGGCTGAATAAAACAGAGTGGAACAACGGCGAGGGACTAGGACGACTGCCGTAAGTAGGCTCAGGTAAGTTTAACTGGCCAATTTTATTTCACTTTAGGTACCCTTTAAGCCACCTACAGGAGGACAGCCATATATACCATAGATTGTCTAGCATGTGTACAAGCTTTAAAGTGTCCTTGTAGTGAGAGGGATGTAGAGGCTGCCATATTTATTTCCTTACCAATGCAAAATGCATGGCTGGCTATAAATGCGGAATTTGTCTCAATACTATTAAAGAGAACCCGAGGCGGGTATTTTAAATCTTAAGAGGACACAGAGGCATATTCTGTGCACAATCACATGCCTCTGTGTCCCTCTATTGCTGCCTTTACTCCCCCCGAAAAAAAGCGCCAGGCTAGTGACAATCTTGTCGCTAGCCTTCGATTTACCTGCAGGCTGTCATTTATTCTGTGCTCCCACACCTCTGTTCCCGCTGCTGCCCGCCTCCGTGACCTTCCTCCAATCAGAAGCTAAGCCGCGACCCAGCTCCTGATTGGAGGAAGCTCAAGGAGGCCAGGAGCTGTGTGGACAGAGGCAGGAAAGCGCTGATAGACTGACGGCCTGAAGGTAAATAGAAGGCTAGCGACAAGCAGATTGTCGCTAGCCTGGCACTTTTTTCAGGGAGGCACAGCAGATCCCGAGGGGGGAATAGAGGCAGCAATAGCGAGACACAGAGACGTGATTGTGCACAGAATATGCCTCTGCATCCTCTTAAGATTTAAAATACCCACCTCGGGTTCTCTTTAAAGCCCCGGAACAAGAATGCAGAGCACGTGCTCCTACATTAAGACTGAGTACACCGATCGCATACTTTTATCAGGTGCATGATTCAGACCTTACCAAAGACAAATATCATCAGGACAGCCAGGCAATATGCATTGTTGAAATGACAACCATAGTGAGAGGGATATGGAGGCTGCCATATTTATTCACTTTTCAACAATGCACATTGCCTGACTGTCCTGCTAATCCTCTGCCTCTACATTTTAGCCATAGACCCTGAACAAGCATGCAGATCAGATGTTTGAATGTGCTTCATGCTTGTTTCAGGTGGGTAATTCAGACACTAGTGACGCAGTGTTCTCCCCAGAAATGTTTTGCAACCGGGTGGCATGAAAAGGTAGCCGGGTGGGGTGAGATGAGAGAATGCAGGGCTGATGCTCCTGTGCACAACTCTGCTTACAGCATAGTAAAAAGGCGAGCTTACGACAGCCGGGTGCTCAACAAAACTAGCCGGGTGGAGCACCCAGCTAAAAGAGCCTGAGGAGAACACTGCATGAAATATCAGCAGAGTGCCAGGCACCTAGTATTGTTTCAATGGAAATAAATATGGCAGCCTCCACATACTTCTCACTTCAGATCCCTTTCTCTTCACAATTTCTTTTATATGCTCAACTCCAAGAAAAAATATTGTAGTTTTGGATATTGTATTAAAAAAAAAAGTTAGAATTTTTTTAAGCTGTTCCTGTGGCCTGTGTCTCAGTCTGAGAGGACTTCCCCAACTCCCAATCCTGACAGAAAGTGAAGAAATGTCTCAAAGACAAAAGTTAGAAACACAATGGTGTACGGATAGCTTTACCGAATAGCCTATCTCCTGGCCTACCATAGTATCATCAGTAATAGCACAATATTGCTCCCCATGTGAACAGCCTATTAGAACCTATTCACTGGGTCCACAAATTTTGGTCATCAGATTGTTGTAGGAGTGTACTCTCTCTCTACACCGAACATAATTTGCTGCCTTTACTGCATGGCAAATCAATGTTAATATCAGTTATCTCCAGTGAACTTCCTGACAACTATCTTCTGTCAGTAAGCTATTTAAGGGAACCCAAGTTGAAAGGGATATGGAGGCTGCCATATTTATTCCCTTGTAAACAATGTCAGTTGCCTAGCAGGGCTGCTAATCTTCTGGCATAAGTAGTGTCTGAGCTAAAACCATGGAACAAACACATGACCAGTAAAACCAGAGTATGCATACCTGATTTGCTGAATGCTTGTTCATGGTATACTGAGTATTAGAAACACAGGATCAGGAGGACTACCAGGAAACTGGTATGGTTTTAAAGGAAATAAATATGGCAACCTTCATATCCCTCTCATCTCAGGTTCCCTTTAAATGTACAGAAACATAAAAAATAGTAGTCAGTTGGCAGAGTATGAGAGCAAAGAGTACACATCCACAGAGATGTTTTCTTAGATCATGCAACTGTAGTTCTGGAACCAAAAAGATTTTTAATCCTGAATATTAGCAATACATATACTATAAAAAAAAGCATTGCCTTGTGCTGTGAGGAAGGAAGCAGGTATGAGGTAGGGAGAGAAATTCAGATGTTGCTATGGTCATTCCTAATTAACAATAATGTTACCCCCCTGGCCATTATGCTAACCCTCTACCTCTCTTATTTTGAGTCCCTGTATCCAGAATGAGTTAACATTTTCTAATAATTTTTATTTTGTAGGACTCAAAGCAGAAAAGCCCAGGAGAGCATGCATGTATCCCAGTAATAGTCTGATGCCACTAGCACTCTCTAAGGCAGGAGTCAGGAACCTTTTTGGCTGAGAGAGCCATAAACGCCACATTCTAAAATGTATTTCCATGAGAGCCATACCTTATATTTTAAACTGGGACAGTGCTCATGCGCAGCAGAGGGCTCACATCCCTGTTGCCATGGTGACATGTATACAGTTGATCCTGTGGGCAGCGGAAGTGTCAGAAAATCTTCAGCTTCTCTTGGGTTTCAGCAACATCAGCAATTTTCCCAAGAGCCAGACAGGAGAAATACAGACTAACAGCTTGTACAATTAGCTAACTGACTTGGGGATTGATTCACTTTGCAGGACGAGATCCACCCACTTTGGCCCAATAGGCTGCCTGTCAAGTGACAGGCAGCGTGTTGGGCCAATGAAAGTGCAGGGTTCTCATCCTACAAAGTCACTGGACCTGACAGGGTTCAGAGTGGAACAATTGGAGCGGCCATTAGTTCTGGGAGAGCGCGAGTGAGTTAGTAGTGCATGCTACAGCAATAGCGTGCCTACTTTGAAAGTGTTACTTGCTCTGCCACACTAAGCTGCGCTGCTTGAGCAATGTAGCTTAGTGAATAAACCCCTACTGATTTGTCTGTGAGCCAGATGTAGCCATCAAAAGAGCCACATCTGGCTCCCGAGCCATAGGTTCCCTATCCCTGCTCTAAGGCAATGGTTTTGGGAAAAGCCTATCAACCTACCAGTACGCTTTGTGATGCGCGATGAAATACAGAGAGAATATACAGAAAACAAGCAAATAGTGTCCATGCTGACACTTGAAAATGGGACCCTAGTGATACATGGAGGCAGGGCTAGCCACTTATTCGCAGTGCTCTCTCCCTAGACCACAGGATATTTCTCAACTCTTGCTCCACTGGTTGCAAGCTTGTGTCAAGTACAATTCTGAATAACACTGAACCCCCCAAAAATTACAAACTAGCAATGGGCATTTGGCAGTAGTCTACTTTAGGTGACCCAGCAGGAAACCTCATAGGGAACAATTCTCCAATAACAGCACAAAGTATTGTGATTGGCCAAATAGCGTGGGCATAGTTTACTACAACCTAATGAAAACCCAGTAGTTTGAGAGAGTCATGTCCAAGCTTGAGAGTGTGTCATCAACCCAATTACATTAGCTGAATTACAATATGAGGTTCCCTGCTGGGTCCCCTAAAGCAGACTAGCACTGAGCATTTTATGGGGAAAAAAACTGTGATGGCAGTGTGTGTATTCATAGCCCCACACTATAACAGGTCTCCTTGTAAAGCCACAATGGAGGATCCAGGGGCAAAAATGAAAGGGCACAAAGACAAAACAAATCAGGATCTAACCCCTTATTTACAAATAATATCTACCATCTTCCTGGAGATTGGCTATAAAGGTGGGTAAAAACAAACATGGGGTTTCTTCAGGCATGCGAAGATGAGGCTTACATTTTTATGACAACTATGACAATACATAAGCCAGCTGATACTTGTAGTCCCTCAACATCTGGAGGGGTCTTTAAACCTGTAAACAAAAGTACAAGACATCTCCATGCATTTATACATAAGGCCCCCATCAGTTCTCATGCAGCCTGCGAGGAGGAGACTAATGGCTCCCATCAGGCCTCAGCCATCCCAGGGAATGACAGAGCAGGTGGCAGGAAGCAGCTGTGAGGCAGGATCCCACCTCTGTACACATCGAGATGAGAGCAGCATCAGCCCCACTGAGAGGATGGGAGAGGCCTGATGAGGAGCCCCCTGCTGACACCCCTCCCCCCAAACACCCCACTCTCCACACTGATACTTACTACTCGGGATTCATACTGGACATGTCACTGCTCTCCCCGCCGCTTCTGCCGAATCACACACCGAACACCCGCAGCCTCGCCAAGCAAACCCGGCTCCAGGGGTCGAATTAAAACTAAAGGACGAAACTGAATGTCTACAAAGGACTAAAGTAAAAAAAAAAACTGTAATATATTAATAAAGACTAATTCCCCCCAGCAGCCCGCGATGTTCCCCCCTGTACCAGCAGTGCCACCGCAAGCCCGAGCTCTCTGTAACCCCAAAATGGCTGCCGGCCGAAACCAGGAAATAGTGAATCCTCCAACTCAGGAAGGCTTCGCACTGGCGACAGAAGGCCGGCCCCGCACTGCACCTTGGGAAATGCAGTCTCCTAGCGAACAAGCGCGTCGTTAGCGAGTTATTGGAGATGGGCGGGGAAAGACTGCATTTCCCAGAGTGCTGGAGTTCGCCGGCGCCTGCGTGATAGGAGCAATCTCCCCTCCCCTGACAGCGGCCCCTCCCGCTCCTTGTCCTGGTTCCTGGAGGGTACCTCCGGCTCCCTCTAGCGGATCTGCTGGCTTGGGCTGACGTCACCACTGAAACGTGGCAGCTGCCGGGCAGGTCCAGGGATAAGCCGGTCCAGTCACTGGCAGAGGAGGAGGGGACACTGATAAACAGCTGTGCAGCACAGTGCGGAGGACCTTTGTAGCACTGTGTTGTAATGATCAGTGATGATAGGTATCTGATGACTTGTCAGAGACCACATGACTGCTCCAACACACTTCCTGCTGGTTAGCTGTGACTACACAGTGCGTCTACTGAGCTTCCAACGTTGCAAAATACCATACATCACAGTGACTCAACTTTCTGCTGTCAGGGTATCGGGTAGCACCTCCTAATTATTTGTTTCAAAGGCGTCCTCCCTGGCCACTTTGAGATGTTTTTGGAGTCATCATGGGTACATCATGTATGATGTAGAAAATGCTTACTGGGATTGATATTTAGGAAAATTGGATACCTACCTGCCGGTAATTTTCCTTTCCAGATGTGTCCATGGCAGCACGATAGGGTTAAGTCCCACCCACTTCACCCCATAGGACCAAGAATGAATAAATTAGATCCCTAAAGCGTCCCTCCCCAGTCTTGTAACTCGGAATCACCGAATTTAGGGGGGGAGCCTCGTGCTGCCATGGACACATCTGGAAAGGAAAATTACCGGCAGGTAGGTATCCAATTTTCCTAATTCCATATGTTTCCATGGCAGCACGATAGGGAAATAACTAGTCAATAATACAAAGGGAGGGATGAGGTGCAATTCAGAAGTTTTAATGACAATCACAGAGTATTTACAGTATTTACAGTCAACACACTGGTACCAAACTGTACCGAGGAATTTGCCGCTGGATCTACCCTATAATGTTTCATAAAGGTATTGATCGAACTCCAGTTTGCGGCCTGGCATATTTTTTCAGGTGATACTTTAGTAAATGCTGCCCAAGAGGCTGCCAAACCTCTCGTTGAGTGTGCACAAATCTGTTCTGGAGGAACCAGACTCCGTATCTTATATGCTTCTTGGATAGTCTTGACCAGCCAGCTGGCTATCGTCCTAGACGATGCTGGTAAGCCCTTCCTATATCCCGTAGAAATAATAAAGAGTCTTTCTGACTTTCTAATAGAGGCGGTTCTTGAAATGTACTCTTTCAAGGTCGCGCCCACATCCAGAGGGTGAGGCACAGTGTCCCCATCTTGCCATAATGTAGGTAGTGTCCAGTCCTGGTTGAAGTGATACAGGGTTGCAACCTTTGGAATAAACTGTTGAATTGGTCTGAGTATTACCCTGTCAGGAAAGAAGGTTAAAGATGGTTCCACAGAGCCTAGAGCTTGGATCTCTGAAACTCGCCTAGCGGACGCTATGGCAACCAGAAATACTGCTTTATAGGATAAATGTAATAGGTCACAATTTTCCACCGGTGTGAATGGCGGTTCCGATAATACTTCCAGGACTAACGGTAAATCCCACTTGGGGAAGAAAGTCCTCCTGGGAGGTTTCTGTTTCATTACACCTCTGAGGAATTGAACGACCAGTGGATGCAGAGCCCACCTGAAATCAGTAAGCGCTGATAAAGCAGAGACTTGAACTCTCAACGAGTGGTATCCTAACCCTTTATCCAAACCTGATTGTAGAAATACAAGTATATCGTTCACTTGAGGTTTGAGGGGATCTAGATGCCTTAGATGCATCATTGTAATAAATCTATGCCAGATGTTCTGATATAACGTCTTTGTGGATGGTTTCCGTGCTTTCAGTATGGTAGTAATGACCGAATCTGGGAGGTCTAGTAACTCCAGTTTCCTCCTCTCAATGTCCATATTGCCAACTCCAATTTGTCCGGGTTGGGGTGGACTATCGGTCCCTGGTGTAGCTGGCTGCAGCTCTGTGGGAGTCTCATCGGCTGACACGTCTTTAGACGCCATAGCAGCGGAAACCAGGGTCTCCTTGGCCAGAACGGGATTACTGCTATTAACGTGACTGGTTCCCTGAGTAATCTCAGCAACAGTCTGTGGATCAAGGGTACTGGGGGGAATACATACCCCACTGAAAAGTTCCACTCCGCCAGTAATGCATCCGTTGCTATAGCTTTCCTGCATTGCCATCTGGACATGAAGGCTTCGCACTTCGTGTTCTTTGAGGTTGCCATTAGGTCTACTTCTGGCACTCCTATTTGGCTGCAGATCTTTTGAAATATGCTGTCGTTGAGGGACCACTCGTTGTTGTCCAGGCGGTTCCTGCTTAGAAAATCCGCCTGTATATTCTCGGGTCCCGGAATGTATGTTGCTGTTAAGTTGAGTATATGGTTTTCCGCCAGATAAAATATCGGCGCCACCTCCTGCAGGAGTCGTCTGGATCTTGTACCGCCCTGCCTGTTGACATAGGCTACCGCGGTACGGTTGTCCATCCGTAGGAGAACCTGCTTTCCCTTTATGCGTGCCTTGAATTTGTGTAGCACTAAACAGGCTGCCCGTATCTCCAGTATGTTTGCTGGAAGACTGGTCTCTTGGTGTCCCCAGACACCCTGTGCCACTTCTCCTAATAGGTGACCTCCCCACCCAGACTGACTGGCATCCGTGGTCACTATGAGTGGGGCAGATGGACAGATCTGTAGCGGAACTGATAGATTCCTCCTGTCTGTCCACCAGAACAGGCTGCTCCTCATTGGCTGAGTAATCAGGATCTGTTGGGCCATCTCCCTGCTGTGCCACTGATTCAGGAATCCGATTTGCCAAGTCCTGCAGTGCCACTGTGCCCACCGAACCATAGGGATCGTTGACGTCATTGTCCCAAGTAAACTTAGGCACTGAGTTGCTGATGTTGTGGATAAACAGATCATGTTCCGTACCTTCTGGATCAGTTTCTCTTGTTTCTCTAGTGGAAGACTTATTGTGTTCAAGTTGGTATGGAACAGGGCGCCTAAGAATATGATCCTCTTTGAAGGTTCTAGTTGGCTCTTTACTAGATTTAGTTTCCATCCAAAGTTCTGTAAGTGTGACAGTAATATCTGTCTGTGTTGCAGTATCTGATCTTTGTCTCGATCTAGTAGTAGCAGATCGTCCAGGTAATGGAACAGTCTGAGTCCTTGCATTCTCATAATCTCCACCAGAGATACCAGTATTTTTGAAAAAGTCCTTGGCGCCGTACAAATCCCGAAGGGGAGGCAGCGGAACTGGAAGTGAAAATTGCCGATGGCAAACCTGAGGAATCTTTGAAAATGAGGATGGATCATAATGTGCAGATAGGCATCCTCTAGATCTACCGAGAGGGCCCAATCGTTCTTCATAATTACTCTTGTAATTGTCTGTAATGTCTCTGAAAGGTTGTAATAATGTGCTGCTTAAATCACCCCGATATTAAAATATATACAGCACATCACAATTTCTTAAAAATGACATCATTGCTTCAGCAGCACATTCCTCCAGACAGTGCTTTACAGATACATTAATAATTAACACTCTAGAAGTTCCAGGCACCTGAATACAAAACCTGTATTTCAATACCCAGTTGGTATATTACCATACAAGCCACTGTGACAGAGATCTGAAGACTCAGACCTATTCATGCATTGTTGTTAAAAAACCTGGTCTATTGAGAAATTAACACATGTAACAAAGTCTACCTCTGCCAGTTGTTTACAGAATAACAAATCCTATTGTCTCTGCTGTCTGTACCATGTCTATGCTATTGTTTCAAATATTTTCTATGTGCACTCCGGTCTAATCTGGTTTTTTCCCTAACATCAGGGTGTATATAAGATTGACCTGTAAATAAAGATTTCAGATGCTGTTCCACCAATTTAAGTGTTTGTGGTTCTGTATCTCCCAGCTGGAAGAGAGGGTATTCACTTGGATTGGGGGAGAACTTTAACCTGGGTTGCAGATTATTCTGCTAAGTCATCTTGTAGCTGCCTCCGCTGAAATTGAGCTAACAGTTTGGTGTCGAGAAGTTGGATCCGCCATATACAGTATCGGGTGAGTAATTCTATTTTTTGATTACCACCCTATACTGTCAGAGCGGATTAATAGAACCCGGAGGGAAAGTGCTTCTGTAGCGCCTCTCCCAGGAATCTGATATTCCTAAAGTAAATAGCGGGTCTGATGCCCCAATTAAGAAAGCAGTACTGTGTGTCTAAGTGAATATTCTCTCTAAACCTTGTATATTGTTGTATAGTCGCTTAAGTGAATTTTAGTTATATAAGATTGCATGTTACTGTATAGATTTGTGTAGATTGTATGTGAGGTTAAGCTGAGATTGAAGGTATAAACTTGTCCACAGAGGATAGTTAAAATTCAAACCATAAATCGGGTGTATTTAAACCTGATTAGAAACTATAGAAGAATCACATAAGCTGGAGACCAGGTTTGCCAGTAAAGTCTAATACTGACGTCACCATCCCTAGATAAACCTTCAAACTCAGCTAATCTCACTCTATTTTTTTTTAGCTTGGCATAATGGGAAAGTCTCAAGGTAAGGGGACTCCCACGGGTTATTTTTGATTTATGATGTATCATATTCTGTGATGCTGTTTAATGCGGATATATAGATTTGTAAGTTTTAGAAAGAATCATGTTCCACAATTTGCTTTGAATCTTATTTCTGACTAACTCTATTTAGGAGTTTCATTTTTTTTTCTCGGAGACACTCAGCAGTTGCAGGTGTCTCTCTGGACCAGGACATTTTGAATGGGCATTGCGGCCGCAGGATAACTTTTTTTATCAGTCCCTCCAAAATGTTCTGGCCTGGCTACTAGATGTTTCTGAGCCTTTTCTTCTAATTACTATAAATGTGTTTGTCTATCTCCTCTCACTGTAGTTTCTGTGGAACTGTGATTTAAATTGCTTGTGTATGACTGGTTGCACTTTTTCAGCTAGGTTGTACTTTAAATATGCATCTCTGGACATCTGCTCAGAGTTGTTGCAGGTTTCTACCCCTTCCCTCAATGTATTAGGAGAGACTTGTGTTAATGCTTTTGTTTTTTCTCTTTCCTCTTCCCTGAAAAGACTGGGGGCAATGAGGAGAGTGTCAGGAAACAGAAACAAAAGAAGATCCCAGCTATATGTTGTTTGTCTGTTTGTGTATGTGTCTGTGCACAGAGAGTATCCAAATATTTTTTTTAGAGTTAGGAATAAACCTCTTAATTTAATTGATCGTTTTTTTCTACAGTCAGAAAAGTCAAAAGCTAAATTATTGTTGGAGTCTAAGGTATGCGGACTGTGGTTATGTAAATGTGCATGTGTTGTCTTTCTTTGTCTACTATAGGAGAGGGTTTGTAAATTGTCTTGAGGCAAGGCAGGTGAGATTGAATGTGTAATTGGTTTTCACCTCATATAATGAATGACCCATGCACAAAGTTGCTGGCCATTGTGATGTTTTGAATTTAGTGTTTTGCATAGGAAACAATTTATTTCAGGTGAACCAGATGTAACATGTCTTAAAATTTGTAATTTAAAGTTGGTTATAAAAAATTAACATACGGAAAGGCATGTTCCATCTGAAGTTTTTTGTTTTTTTATGTGGGTTTTTTTTTTTTTTGTCAGGTATTTTTGCATATACCTGAGAATTCAAAGCACACAACAGTTTTGCTGTCAATGGGTGAATTAGGTTTGTAAATCTTCCAGTAGGAATTAAGTTGCTGTGAATGAAATGTAATCATTTTAACTTGAGCTTGCACTCATGCCGATATGAATGTAATGTAGAGATTGTGTCCAAAATCATCTTGCTCAAATTACTAGAAGTTATGCTCATGCCAGGTTTTCTGTTCATATTGCCAAGAATAATGCAAACAATTGTGTGAATGTTTGGGTACGTGTATAATATTAATGGTGATGAGTCCCTTAAGCAAAGTGACATACTTATATTTTTTCACTTGTAATTGTGTAAAATTCTAACAAATGCTTTTACAGCAATTTCTTTGTTGGTTTCTGGTCTGTCTCTGGTTACAATCTGAGGGGTGTGGGAAACAAACCCTGGTGTTGTGCATTTGGGGAGGGTTTTGAACAGCAGACGTTGACCCCCTGTACCACCTACTGTGCACGGGGTGAGATGGGGGGCCAACTAAACCTGCAAGTGGCTGAATCACACAGCCTCATAACCGGGCCCACATCAGTGTTCTAACATGCCTGGAGAGGGTGGAGACAAATATGTCATGTAAAATACTTATTGGTTGATTTGATTGTAATTGTCTCCATATGTCTGTTTGTATTGATACTGTGCTGTATAAAGCAAGGTCAGAGAAATGTGTTTAAGTGTCAGAACTCTATAGTACTAGGATTTACAGACAGTATGATGTTAGTAAAAGAAATTTGAATAGAGAGAGTAACCTTTGTCAAAAATATTGTTACATAGCTACGCATGTGGTAAATAGGTTGCACACACCCACTAAGCTGTTTAACTTCTTATTACCATTGAGGACCTCTACATAACTGCTTTGATTGAGACTGAGCTATCAATTACTTGGCTCATGCAGTTTGACAAACCTTGAACTCTTGTCTGATTCATCTTTACTAATTTGCCTGCACAAGTGTTCTTTATTACCTGTTCACTTGGAGACCTGCCTGTGATATCACCTGATTATGGAATACTTTGGAGATCATCTGATATGATTCTCCTGCACTGATGCAGCCCTAGAAGGATGACCCTCTGCTGTAAGGATGAGCCCTTCCTGCACCTGCCCTCCTCCTGTGTTGGTGATGGCTGCTTCAAGCCTTTCTTTTGTGTCATCCTTTGGGAAGAACTCCGCCTCTGCTGTTGCAACTGTGAGGTTTCTCAACTGGGATGAGAAGTTGAGTCTGCCCTTCCCTGCCTTCTACAACCTGGCTGCAATTGCTACATCCTTGTTATAAATCTGTTTCCATTTCTTTTATGGGTGCCCAATGCCATACAATGAAACTGCTAACAAAAAGGCACTGGGTGTAGCCACGGTGATTACACGGCCAGCTCTCAGCCGCCACTGTCTGTTTGCCCCGAGACAGTGAGAGCTTGGCAGAAAAACATCTGCATTCATCATGAGGGCTTGTGGTGATGAATTCACCGTCCTCCTTCACCCTTCAAATGAACAATATTCTACTCTGCAATAATGAACTGACATTTCCTGGACCCACTCGAGGATCATTTTTTTTCCAAAATGCATTAAGGAGTTCTAACCTTATGGGTGAGGTGTGGCTTTAGGCAACCTGTTACAGTTTACCACATTCAGTTTTCCATTAAGTTATGCAGGGCTAGATTAGGATGATATACTAGCAAAGCTAACTACTGTTAATTCATCGTGTAGTTGTGTAACCCTTTAAACTGTATATTGTATTTGTGTACCAATGACAACACTAACTCATTGATCTCTAACATACATAGAGCTGTGCATAGTATCTAAGTGATCCCGCCCTTTCCTTTAGAAAAGGTTGGGATCAAAGGTTGGGTTGAAAGGTTGTAATAATGTGCTGCTTAAATCACCCCGATATTAAAATATATACAGCACATCACAATTTCTTAAAAATGACATCATTGCTTCAGCAGCACATTCCTCCAGACAGTGCTTTACAGATACATTAATAATTAACACTCTAGAAGTTCCAGGCACCTGAATACAAAACCTGTATTTCAATACCCAGTTGGTATATTACCATACAAGCCACTGTGACAGAGATCTGAAGACTCAGACCTATTCATGCATTGTTGTTAAAAAACCTGGTCTATTGAGAAATTAACACATGTAACAAAGTCTACCTCTGCCAGTTGTTTACAGAATAACAAATCCTATTGTCTCTGCTGTCTGTACCATGTCTATGCTATTGTTTCAAATATTTTCTATGTGCACTCCGGTCTAATCTGGTTTTTTCCCTAACATCAGGGTGTATATAAGATTGACCTGTAAATAAAGATTTCAGATGCTGTTCCACCAATTTAAGTGTTTGTGGTTCTGTATCTCCCAGCTGGAAGAGAGGGTATTCACTTGGATTGGGGGAGAACTTTAACCTGGGTTGCAGATTATTCTGCTAAGTCATCTTGTAGCTGCCTCCGCTGAAATTGAGCTAACAGTCTCCATCTTGTACTTTGTTAAGTTGATATGTTTGTTTAGTCTTCTTAGATCCATCACTGGTCGTAGATCTCCGGATTTCTTTTTCACAAAGAATAACGGGGAATAGACACCCCTCCCTCTCTCTACTTGAGGAACCTGAATGATTGCGTTCTTTGCTAGAAGACCTTGAACATACTCCATTAGAATCTGTTTCCTTTCTTGCGATATTGGAATATTTGTCGTTTTGAAAATTCTTGGGGGCATCGTATTGAATTTCCACCGATGTCCGTAACGAATTGTCTGTATTACCCAGGGATCTCTGATCTTGTCCGCCCAGACCTCCGAAAAGGCTTGAAGCCTTCCCCCCACTGGCAATGCCTGAGCGGTCCGCCCGTCAAAAAGGCTTCTGCTGGTTCGACCCCTGTGTGGTTTTCTTCTGCTTATTTAGTCTCTGCAAGGTTGTCTGTGAACTTTGCCAGTTTCGTTTAAACGATCCCGGAGTTCTATATCCGGCTGTAGACCTAAATCTTCCCTGCTGATAAGCTGGCCTTTGAGCTGTGTTTGGTTTTCTTCCCCTACGGTCCTGGGGAATCATTCCAGACCTTCCACCAGTCACCCTACTGATGGCGGAGTCCATAGTTTGCCCAAACAGGTTCTTCCCGTCGTACGGAATTTTACACCACTCCTGCTTGGACCCTTGGTCTGCCGACCAATGCTTGAGCCAAAGGGCTCTCTTTGAAACTACGGAATGTAACATAGACCTAGATGAACAACGGAGAATATCAACAGCTGCTTCACCAACAAAGTCGGCCGTCAGCTTGAAGTCGTCAAGAGCTGCTATTATTATCTCTTTGTCTGCATCAGATCTTATGGCTTCTTCAATATTATCTGTCCAGCCTCTTAGTGCCTCTGCGACCGCTGTTAGCGCCACCGCCGGCTTGCAGGCACTACCTGAAGAAGTGTACGATTTCTTTAGTTCTGAATCCATTTTCCTCTCTAATGGGTCCGTAAATGAAGTTGAGTCTTCTCGGGGCAATGTCACATGTCTGGCTAAATTCATCACTGATGCATCCACTCTAGGTGGTTCATCCAATACTGCCGTCTTACTCTCTTCCAGGGGATATAGCTTATTAAATTTATTCTGTAAAGAAGGTTTTTTGTCAATTTTCTTCCACTCGTCAAGAATGACCTCGTTAATCCTGTCGATAAACGGGAACGTCTTAGTACTCTTCTTCAGGTGAGCGTAATAGTCTCTACGTGACTGTGCTGATGTAGATGGCCCCTCCTCATCCTGCCACTCCATGGCCTCTCTTACTGACTTGATGTAAGGTTGTACCAGTGAAAAGTCAAAACCAACTGCAGGTTGGTCGGGTTCCACCTCAGTGCTATCCGAGGCGCCCCCCGAAGCCTCAGAGTCTCTATTCTGATGTCTAGCATGGGCAGGTAAGGAGGCAATGTACTGGTCCATGGACTCCTGTACTGCCTGTTTAATCATGTTGGAAATGTCCATGGGTTGCTCCGGCTCCCTGGCCATAGAATTAAAGCAAGCTCTGCAAACTAGCTTCCCACTCATCACATCATTGCCGCAGGCCAAGCACTTCTTCCTTGACTCCGTCCGAGAGTCTGTATGCCTAGGCGGCGTGTCTCCTCTCTTAGAGGAGGAGCGTCTGCTGGAGCGTGATCGGGAACGAGAGCGGGATCGAGATGGCGATCTTCTCTTAGGGGTTAATCTCCTCCTGGGAGAGTATGGCTCCACCGGACCTTCGTATAAGCTTGACTGGTCCAATCCACGCACTTGTTCCTGAATTAGGCTGGAAAGAAAATAAAGCCTAATTAGAAAGCACTCTTTTACCTAAAACAAAAAAGGCCACTTACAGTCTGCTTCCTACCTTAGGCCATCAGGCTGGTCACTATCAGGTAATGAAGACTCCATACTACAGCAGACCTGCTGTGGAAGAGGAATGATTGAAATGAGTAATGATGTAGTATGTAGGAACTACTTGCAGCCCCATCCCCATCAGCGCCCATTACCTGAAATAAAAAGTTAGTAAATGCTGTTCAAGTCACACCAACTCGAGCAATCTAATGCTGCGCACCGCCTCGCCTCCTCTCCGATAGCCATGCAGACCCGGACTGGCAGAGAAAGCCGGCTTAAATCTCCCAGCTCTCCGCCCCGACGAATGAGCACCGGAGCTGGAGCCAGGCGCCGCCTCCGAGCCACAGCGGCCAATCCAAAGCGTCCGCCGCTGGCGGAAGTGACGTCAGCGGAAGGCGGAAGAGTACGCCGGGGAGATGGAACGCACGCTAGTACGATACAGCACATGGAGGGAAGCTGGAACGCAGTAGAGAGCGAAAGAAAGGAGAGGTATGGAGACCTGCACAGTGGGCGCCTTGCGCCTAAGCATAATAATATAAGGTCAAAAATGAAGCATTGCAACATACGACCTGCACCATGGCCAGAAATGGTGATTTTCGCCAGCCAGCGCCATTTAGTTGCTGGCAGGGAACCTCAGCAGGAGAGGCTGAACCTGCTGGTAGAGGAAGCAGACTAAACGTTCCTATTGGTAATCCTGGCTTCTGAGTAGCACCGGTCCCAGGGGTGAGGTGATTCACGAGGACAAAAGACTGGGGAGGGACGCTTTAGGGATCTAATTTATTCATTCTTGGTCCTATGGGGTGAAGTGGGTGGGACTTAACCCTATCGTGCTGCCATGGAAACATATGGAAAGTAATAGTATCTGCATGTTTGTAAAGCAATGGGTCCCCCTTCTTTATTTTTGGGATAACGGAAAATTGAATACTTACCTGACGGTAATTTTCCTTTCCAGATGTATCCATGGCAGCACGGTCGTGTTAAGTCCCCGCCCATAGGACCCTACCTATAAATTTCTCCCTAGACTCCCCCCCCCCCCCCTGTAGTCTCCAATTTGGACTAGGAAACACCGAATCTCAGGGAGGGAGCCCTGTGCTGCCATGGCAGCATGGTCGGGAGATAACTAGAAATAAACAGACAGGGATGAGGTGCAATGCTAAACAAAATTTAATGTTACTTCACATTTAATACAGACACACCAAAATTTATTGATGAATTGGCTGCCGGGTCAACTTTGTAATGTCTCATGAAGGTATGAATGGTTGCCCAGTTAGCTGCCTGGCAAATCTTGTCTGCAGGAACTTTATTAAAAGCAGCCCATGATGCTGCCAGCCCTCTCGTGGAGTGTGCAGTGACCTGCTGTGGGGGATTAAGCCCTTTCGCCCTGTATGCACTTTGAATAGTCTTTACCAACCATTGTGCGATAGTCCTTGCTATGGCTGGGTAACCTGCCCTGTATCCAGCAAGAATTATGAAAAGTCTGTCCGTCTTACGTAATTCTTTCGTCTTATTTAGATATGTTTTTAAGGCCATTCCTACATCTAATGGATGTGGATTCACACTGTTTTCCTCATGAAAGGTTGGTAAAGTCCATTGTTGATTAAAATGGTATGTGGAGGATACTTTTGGGATAAAGTGTTGTATTGGCCGGACCACTACTCTATCCGGATAGAAGGTTAGACTCGGTTCCTGACAGCCTAATGCCTGCAGCTCTGAGACTCTTCTTGCCGATGACATAGCAACTAAGAACACCGTCTTATGTCAGCTGTAGCAGTGTACATTCCTCTGTCGGGAAGTAAGGCGTTTCAGATAGCATGTTCAAAACTAGTGGTAAGTCCCATTGCGGAAAAAGGGATTTCACTGGAGGTTTTTTCTTCATTACGCCCTTCAAGAACTGTATTACAAGCGGGTGTAACGCCCACCTCTGATCTGTAAGAGCTGATAATGCTGAAACTTGAGTCTTTAGCGCAGGGGTCCCCAAACGTTTTGGGTCGAGGGCCGGGTCAACATACTTCAGACTGCTGGGGGGCCGGAGTATACATAAAATGATGTAGAAGTCTTTGCGGGCCAGACAGTGACGCATACCCAGGTGTCAGCCTGCAGTCCATTCGGACAGCAGTGTCACCTATTGTGGAATTTTATTGAAAACCAGCGAATTACTGCTTTCTGGCTTCATTCTATATGCAGAACACCAATATTTAAAGATGTAGCTGACCGCATCTGTAATACATTTTGTGTGTGGGGGCCGGTAAAAAAGACTCAGGGGGCCACATTCGGCCCGCGGGCCTTAGTTTGAGGACCACTGCTTTAGCGTATAATAGCTTAAGTCTTTGATTAAACCTGACTGCAGAAATTTGAGGATATGGATAACCGATGCTTCCGTTGGCTCAAAGTCTGTCACCGTTGCGAAATCTTGAAATTTCGACCATACTCTCTGATATGCGGCTTTTGCCGACGGTTTTCTTGCTGTCATTATTGTATCTATTACTTGGGGTGAACAACCTAACTTCTCCAACCTCCTCCTCTCAACTTCCAAACTGCTAGGTTTAGTCTGGCTGGATTGGGGTGACAGATTGGCCCCTGTGTCAGCAGATTTGGTATTAGATGGAGGAAATGGTTGCTGAATTTTTAGTTCCCACAGTAAAGGAAACCAGGGCCTTTTGGGCCAAAATGGTATGACCGCTATCAGTACCACCTCCTCCTGGCACAATCTTAGTAACAGTCGATGAATTAGAGGTATTGGGGCAGAAAGACATAAGCCGTTCTGAAGTTCCAAGTGTCGTCAAAGCATCTGTGGCCATCGCTGACATCGATCGGTACCTCGAGATATAGTTGCGACATTTGCTTTTGACACTCGTCGCCATCAAATCCAGTTGTGGTGTCCCCAACTGCCTGCATATTTGTTGAAATATTTCTCCGTTCAGTGACCACTCGTTGTTGCTGAGCGACATTCTGCTTAAGAAATCTGCTGTTACATTCTCGTTGCCTGGTATGTAAATCGCTGATAGGCTGTTGAAGCTTTTCTGCGCCAGTTGGAAGATCGGATCTACTTCCCTCAACAACGTTCCTGATCGAGTGCCGCCTTGCCTCTTTATATATGCTACCGCCGTTCGATTGTCCATCTGTAGTATAATGTCTTTGCCTGCCAGCTGATCCTGAAATGTGGTCAAAGCTTGAAAGGCCGCTCTGATCTCTAGTTTGTTGGCCGGTATTGTATGATGTTGATGTTTCCACAGACCTTGTATGTACTGGTTTTGGAAGTATGCCCCCCAGCCCTTCTGACTGGCATCTGCAGTAAGAATGATCCCTAAGGGCCGTTGGATATTTAAGGAGGTAGCCAGATTTCTTGGTTTCGTCCACCAGACCAGACTGTCTCTCATTTGTCGAGTGAATAGTATCAGTTGTTTCATGTTTTTCCCATGCCACTGCGATAGGAACCCTGTTTGCCACTGTCTGGAGTGCCATTGCGCCCATTTGACCATAGGAATAGTAGAGGTCATGGTACCCAGGAGGCTGAGACATTGTCTGGCCGTGATCACTGGGCAGCACATCATATTCCGTGCTTGTTGTACCATCTTTTGTAGTTTGTCTTCCGGCAGGCCCACCGTATTGATGCTGGTCTGAAGACGTGCTCCTAGATAAACAAAGTCTCTTGATGGCTCTACCGACTCTTCTTTAGATTTATCTTCCAACCGAATGTCTGTAATTGAGTTATTAGCAGATGTTTGTGAACCAGAATCTGATTGCTGTCCTGATGGAGTAGTAACAAATTGTCTAAGTAGTGGTAGAGTCTGAGGCCTTTGAGCCTCAGAAACTCTACCAATGCCAGAACTAACTTCATAAATGTCCTTGGTGCTGTGCAGATCCCAAAGGGTAGAGCACGAAATTGTAGATGTAGATCCCCAATCGTGAATCTGAGATATTTTTGGTACTCTTGATGTATTGGTAAATGAAGATAGGCATCCTCCAGATCTATCGTAATGGCCCAATCTCCTTTTCTCACTACCTGAAGAATAGTCTGTAACGACTCCATCTTGAATCGTTGAAGGTGAATGAATGAATTTAGTCTTCTGAGATCCATGACTGGTCTCAGATCGCCTGTCTTCTTCTGAACGAAAAATAGAGGTGAATAAACACCTAAACCCCTTTCCGTGTCTGGGACTACACATACCGCTTCTTTTAGATTCAGTTCCTGTACATACTTGAATAGTATCTTTCTTTTCTCTACATTGTTTGGGATGTTTGTCTTTTTGAAAATATCCGGTGGTTGTTTCTTGAATTTTCAACGATGTCCGTGGGTAACAGTATCTATCACCCAGTGGTTCTGGATGTGTTCCGTCCAGATGTGTCCGAACAGCTTTAGTCTTCCTCCTACTGGAGACATCTGGACGGATTGCGCATCAAAACGACTTTGTCTGTGTCGATGGCTGAGACGTTTTCTTTTGTCTGTTCAGTCTAGATAATGATGACTGCGTACTTTGCCAGTTTTTCTTATAATCACGGAAAGGACGTGTAGTAGTTCTATTTCTGTATTTATTCTGAAATGTGTTTCTCTGGAAAAAGGGTCTCTTTGAGTTTCGGTCCTGTGGAATGATTCCCGATTTTCCCCCGGTTACTCGGCGTATTGCAGTGTCCATCTTCTCTCCAAAGAGACTTTTACCGTCATACAGTATCTTGCACCAGTCTTGCTTGGAGGTGGCATCTGCTGACCAGTTTTTTAGCCACAAGGCCCTTTTGGCTACGACTGCGTGTAGCATTGCTCTTGCTGAACATCTAATTATGTCCACTGCAGCCTCTCCCATAAAGTCAGCTGTGAGCTTTATATCGTCTAACGCGGCAATAATTGATTTCTTATCAGCATCTGTATGTAGCGCCTCTTCGATATTATCGATCCACGTTTTCAGTGCTTCTGCTATGGAAGTCAGTGCAATTGCCGGCTTGCAGGCTCCTCCTGCCGATGTGTACGTTTTTCTGAATTCTGCGTCCATTCTACGATCTAGTGGATCCTTGAAAGAAACCGCGTCTTCTCTTGGCAGTGTTATGTGCTTAGCCAGTCCCACTACTGATGCGTCAACTTTTGGCGGTTCATCTAATGCTGTTAATTTGTTTTCTTCCATAGGATAAAGTTTACCTAGCCGATTTGCTAGTACTATCTTCTTATCTGTTTTCTTATACTCATCGAGAATAACTTGATGGATTGCCGATATGAGTGGGAAAGGTTTTGAGGTTTTTTTCAGATGTGCGTAATATTCCTTTTGGTTACCTGACGTAGATTCCTGAGGTTCCTCATCGTGCCACTCTATCGCTTCCCTTACGGATGCTATAAAGGGCTGCACTAAACCAAACTTAAACCCTACTTCTGGTTGCTCAATTTCCATGTCCTGTGCCTTAGTTTCTCCCGCTTCTGCTGGTAAATTCTCAGATTGTGATGTACGAGGAAGCAATAGCGAAGCTATATATTGCTCCATCGACTCCTTAAAGGAAAGGTTCAGGGAGGGTGGGTAAAAAATAAAAATCAATTTCCACTTACCTGGGGCTTCCTCCAGCCCGTGGCAGGCAGGAGGTGCCCTCGCCGCCGCTCCACAGGCTCCCGGTGGCCGACCCGACCTGGCCAGGCCGGCTGCCAGGTCGGGCTCTTCTGCGCTCCAAGGCCCGGAACTTCTGCGTCCCACGCCGGCGCGCTGACGTCATCGGACGTCCTCCGGGCTCTACTGCGCATGCGCAGTAGTTCTGCGCCTGCGCAGTAGAGCCCGGAGGACGTCCGATGACGTCAGAGCGCCGGCGTGGGACGCAGAAGTTCCGGACCTTGGAGCGCAGAAGAGCCCGACCTGGCAGCCGGCCTGGCCAGGTCGGGTCGGCCACCGGAGACCACCGGGAGCCTGCGGAGCGGCGGCGAGGGCACCTCCTGCCTGCCACGGGCTGGAGGAAGCCCCAGGTAAGTGGAAATTGATTTTTATTTTTTACCCACCCTCCCTGAACCTTCCCTTTAACAGCTTCCTTGATCATTGTTGCCACGTCCTTGGGTTGTTCCACGTTCCTTGACATGGTTCTAAAACATTCCTGGCAGACTCTTTTGCCAGGCAACACTCTGTTCCCACAGGCCCAGCAGCCTCTCTGTGAGGATCTGTACGAGTAGCGTTCTCTGCTCGATGATCTACTATGACGTCTTCTGTTCCTTGAAGATCGTCTGCGAGATCGCGATCTACTTCTCGACCGATTCCTGCTGGACTTTCTACGGGAACGGGATCTTGACTTTGATCTTTCCCTTGCCGGGCCCGGTTTCTCTACCGGTAGCGCCCACGATGGCCCAGAATCAGTAATTCTTCTGGCAGGCTGAAAGTAATTATAAACATTCAGTCAGACCAGCACTCTTTTCCCTAAGGAGAGAAAACTTACCTATAAGGGCTACTTCCTACCTTATAACCTGCAGTTGATCAATGTGTTGTTGCAGTTCCTGTTCCATTATACAGCCACTGCTGTAAGAAGAAAAAGAAAAAATGACCTATCAGCAAGACAGTAGAGATTATTTCCCCCTTTTCTAAGCCTGATACCTGACTCTGGCTATCAGTATCACCTGAATAGCTGCACTTACATAGAGACTGTGTCAGAATGTCTATATGTTGCAGCCACAGAGCGTCCTCCTCCCTCCGCGCCAAAGATGGACTGGCCGCAGTTACCATCAGCCTGGCCAGCTTAAATAGCCCTCCTCCGCTCCTGAGCCAATGAGGAGCGAGGGCTGGGCCTATCCTCCGGCAACCAATAATACCAGGGAAGCCAAGAGGGAGGAAGCGTCGAACCGGAAGTGCGTCATCGGAAGTCACGCTAGGCGCCCGCCCCCGCTGCCAACCGAAGTTACCTAACGGTGGAACGCACGCCACACAGTCCAGGGCTGCATCCGAGCACGCACGAAGTAAGGAACAGGCTGCACAGACAGCATTTAGCCGCCCACAGATCCCGGATAATAACTGTAATATGACACACACGGAGGACTTACCTCACTATGCCCACAACTCCATGACCAGAAATGGAGATGCCCACAAACTGGCCATTTAGACCTTACCAGGGCCCTCATACAGGAGAGGCTGAACCTGTATGGTAAAGGTAGGAAGTCCTGTCGATTTCTTCATATTTTGTACAGCATGCCTTGTAGTATGGGTCCATGAGTCGTGTGATTCTGAAGACAAAAAAAAGACTACCGGGGGGGGGGGTCTAGGGAGAAATGTATAGGTAGGGTCCTATGGGGGTCAAGTGGGCGGGGACTTAACCCGACCGTGCTGCCATGGAGACATATGGAAAAAGTGTTTAAGGTTGCATTCACAGTGGGATGTTGCGGTGTAATGCGACGTTAAAGTCGCAACATGTCTGCGTTAAGAGGTAACGCACTGAAAGCTGTGAGTTATCAATGCTACATTGAACGCACCATAGGATTAGCATTGCAGTGCGGTAAACTGCGTTATAAAACTTTATACCGCAGCTCCGCAACGTGGTACTGTGAATGCGACCTTAACATAAGCCTGATTTATTTTTTTAATTCTTATATAGCACAAACATCTGCAGCACTTTACACTGAATATAGTCTTGTTATTACCCCATTTCACCAAAACTAAACCCTAGTATCATTTTTGAGGATACTTGAAGCCCTACTCCAAAAGTAAGCTGTAGTTACAGTTCATTAAAAGTCAATGTAAATAGTGTTCAGGCAGCTACTGTATACACATGAAAAGTAAATTTAATTGGCAATAGAATGCTACAGGACAGCTAGACAACAGTTAGACCCATCACCAAATAACGCAGACACCACCGCAATAATCACACTCAAAACACCCAGTAACTAAAACAATAAGGGTTGGCAAGTTCCGGGCTCTTGATACATGTTGATTGTTGTACATGAAAAAAGGAAATGGAGTCACAAGAAATTCTTGATGGAATTACTGTAAAGGTGGCCATACATCAGGTGACTTGGCGATTGACCATACAGTTCCGATCATTATAATTGAATTATAATTGCATTTGCCGGCTGAAAATCGGTGCCGGCAAATGCATGGCCGATCGTCGATGCGACCAATTTTGAGCCGAAATTGGTCGCATTAATCGGTCAGACATACTGCAAGATGTTGGGCCATCGTTGTTGGGTGCACGGCTGTAGCAGGGAGCGATATCGGGACAAGCGAGAAAACTCCCGGTGCTGTTCCACTAATGTACCGTATATAGGTGCATTTATACATTACCTGTCCTGTGTCGCGGTGCCCATCCATCTTCCGAATCTGCCACTCTCTGCTACACATCCCATAGACTCTGGCGGCGCATTGCACGCTGGCACACGTGTGACGTCACATGTGCCACGTATGTATAGGGAAGAGCAGTGGTTCGGAAGACAGACAGGTACCGCGACACAGGACAGGTAATGTATAAATGTACATACAGTGAGTTGCAAAAGTATTCGGCCCCCTTGAAGTTTTCCACATTTTGTCACATTACTGCCACAAACATGCATCAATTTTATTGGAATTCCACGTGAAAGACCAATACAAAGTGGTGTACATGTGAGAAGTGGATCGAAAATCATACATCATTACAAACTTTTTTTTTTTACAAATAAATAACTGCAAAGTGGGGTGTGCGTAATTATTCGGCCCCCTGAGTCAATACTTTGTAGAACCACCTTTTGCTGCCAGTCTTTTAGGGTATGTCTCTACCAGCTTTGCACATCTAGAGACTGAAATCCTTGCCTATTCTTCTTTGCAAAACAGCTCCAGCTCAGTCAGATTAGATGGACAGCGTTTGTGAACAGCAGTTTTCAGATCTTGCCACAGATTCTCTATGGATTTAGATCTGGACTTTGACTGGGCTATTCTAACACATAGATATGTTTTGTTTTAAACCATTCCATTGTTGCCCTGGCTTTATGTTTAGGGTCATTGTCCTGCTGAAGGGTGAACCTCCGCCCCAGTCTAAAGTCTTTTGCAGTCTCCAAGAGGTTGTCTTCCAAGTTTGCCCTGTATTTGGCTCCATCCATCTTCCCATCAACTCTGACCAGCTTCCCTGTCCCTGCTGAAGAGATGCACACCTTGAGCATGATGCTGCCACCACCATATTTGACAGTGGAGATGGTGTGTTCAGAGTGATGTGCAGTGCTAGTTTTCTGCCACACATAGCGATTTGCATTTTGGCCAACAAGTTCAATTTTGGTCTCATCTGACCAGAGCACCTTCTTCCACATGGTTGCTGTGTCCCCCACATGGCTTGTGGCAAACTGCAAACGGGACTTCTTATGCTTTCTGTTAACAATGCCTTTCTTCTTGCCTCTCTTCCACAAAGGCCAACTTTGTACAGTGCATGACTAATAGTTGTCCTATGGACAGAGTCTCCCACCTGAGCTGTAGATCTCTGCAGCTCGTCCAGAGTCACCATGGGCCTCTTGACTGCATTTCTGATCAGCACTCTCCTTGTTCGGCCTGTGAGTTTAGGTGGATGGCCTCGTCTTGGTAGGTGTATAGTTGTGCCATACTCCTTCCATTTCTGAATGATCGCTTGAACAGTGCTCCATGGGATGTTCAAGGCTTTGGAAATCTTTTTGTAGCCTAAGCCTGCTTTAAATTTCTCAATAACTTGATCCCTGACCTGTCTTGTGTGTTCTTTGGACTTCACGGTGTTGTTGCTCCCAATATTCTCTTAGACAACCTCTGAGGCCGTCACAGAGCAGCTGTATTTGTACTGACATTAGATTACACACAGGTGCACTCTATTTAGTCATTAGCACTCATTAGGCAATGTCTATAGGCAACTGACTGCACTCATATCAAAGGGGGCTGAATAATTATGCACACACCACTTTGCAGTTATTTATTTGTAAAAAATGTTTGGAATCATGTATGATTTTCATTCCACTTCTCATGTGTACAGCACTTTGTGTTGGTCTTTCATGTGGAATTCCAATAAAATTGATTCATGTTTGTGGCAGTAATATGACAAAATGTGGAAAACTTGAAGGGGGCCGAATACTTTTGCAACCCACTGTATATATAGATCAAAAGGATTCCTCTGCACACCTTCCATAGAGTAAAACCAGTCCTTTTATTAAATCATCGTAGAAAAATAGCAACAATAGAACAGCATGCAAGCTGCGGACACGTTTCTGACCCCACGGGGTCCTTAGTCGTAGCTATTGTGACTCATCACAGATGGTCTTAAATACCTGGAGGCCACGCCCCCTATCTACCACACCTCCACATGTGACTACATATTTAAAGGGGAATAGCCCTAGTGGAAGGGGAGTGGACTCCAGCGTATTGCACAGATACATACAGACATACATATAAAATACATTTTAAAATACCAACAATATCATAGGGCCAACCTGCTGGTATCTACTTAATACACCATGTAAACAACGGGGGAGGAGGAGGGGGAAAAAATACATATATACATGCACATTTATACATTAGAGGATCAGCGGTGAATGCAGTGGACGTGGCAGGCTTGGCCGAATCCCAAGAGATTTCATGCTTAAATTGATCGGGAATTGGCCTGCAGTGAATGGGAAGCCAACAAATCTAATCTCTAAGTAGATTCGATCAGAGAGTTTTTTCTCTTGGTCGAATCTGCCCATCATTTCTAGGTGTATGGCTCCTTATAGGGTTTGAAGAGTTGTTGAATTGTTGAAATGTTGATGTTCCAGAATGGGATGGCATGACTATATTTCAATAAATGTTGTCTTTTGTTCAAGAATAAAGGTTGATTGTTATATACAATACATTAACATTTGCAATGCGCGGCTTTTCTCCCATAGGACTCAAATTGCATAGATATGTCTCAGATCAATACAGGGCTGCAGGATGGACTGGGTTACAGAGGAAATAGGTGTTCATAAATGCCAGACTAGACAGGTGTTTTTTCCGTTTGGATGAAGGGATGGGGATGTCCTGATTGGGTGTGGCAGGAAGTTCCAAAGTGTAGGGGAAGCATGACAGAAGGCTCTGGCTCCAAAGGTTTTGAGGTGATGCTCATAGAAAATAAGACAATCACTGAAAATAAGCCCCAACGCATCTTTTGGAGCAAAAATTAATATAAGACCCTGTCTTATTTTGAGGGAAACAAGGGAAGCTGTCCCTCAAAGGAGCTCACTATGTAATCCATATCATAATCATATGTCCCTATCATAGTCTATAGGTGGCCATATTTTCCATCAATATCTGTCCATTTCAGTCATTTGAATGAATCTGCTAGAAATCGATGCTTCAAATGATTAACTATCAAGTGATATTTGGCCAAAATTGATCAATTCAGTTGATGGCGCCAAACAAAAGATATTGCTTGATTGGTGACGAGGTTGGTCACCACAAGCGGCTTTTGATTTCAGTACAACCGAGGCTGCAGAGCTTACTTTAATTTGTCCATCTGCGCTTTCTCCCATTTTTTCTCTCCACCGTCAGGCACTCCTCCTTGTCGCTTCTCTTTTGGGGCGGCTATGTCACGTGACAAACACTAGAGACCTCTAGTGGTCCGGTAAGGGAAGTGCCACGGTGGCTCTAGTGTTTGGCCACTAGCGTTTAGTCACGGGACACAGGTGCCCCGGGACAGAAGAGACAGGGAGGAGCACCTGGTAGTGTAGAGAAGGCATGCACCAATGGACAGGTGAGTGTAAGCTCCGCTGCTTTTACACTGCATGGCCGAGGGACATAGGTGTAGACACCTGGCAGGCAGTGCGCATAGTTTTTTAAGTGATTTCATGCTGAAGTCTATTAAAAATTTGGGTACAGTACAGATAGATACCTCTCTGATCATAATCTGAGAGAGATCTATGTGTTGGGCGCACTGACCAGTGTATGGCCACCTTAAAGGAAACCTGAACAAACTTTAAAAAAAAAAGAGTTTCACTTACCCGGGGCTTCAGTGCACAGTGGCCATTGACTTGCAAGTCGGCGATAATGAAACTTAGCCTCAGCGTTGGACTGGTGGATCGGTCCGTGATGGCATGGACACAGGACGGCTGCAGGGGGCTGGCAGAAGCCCCAGGTAAGTGAAATTTAAGAAAAAATTTGTTCGGGTTTCCTTGAAGGCCAATTTTAGAGGAAGCCAAATAATTGTATGTTTTGGGGAGGAAACCAGACTATCCAGTAAAAGAACCCATGCAAACATGGGAGAACATAAAAACCCTGGAGAGAGTGTCCTGGTCCACATTCAAGCCAGGGACCCAGTGTACATATGATGAACTGTGGGACAGTTATGTTTTGCTGCAGCACTTTTACCTACATACTGTACCTTCATTCTAAAGTTAAATGTAAACTGTACCTGAATTTTTTTTTTTTTTTTTAATAAAATAACGGTCCACCCTTTTTCTGGACCACTTTTTGTCGTGGATTCCTTTCTTCTTGTTAACTGACATCCCTTCAGTTATTATTGGGGATTTCATCATGTCCATTAACATTAAAGGGTACCTGAAGCAGGACAAAAAAAGTTAGATACCTCAGGAGGGGGATCCGAAAGAGGCTTCACCCGTCCTCCACAACAGAGGTGATCCTGAAAAGTCCCCTTGTCTTTCTTTCCCATCCACACTGAAGTAAGCTCTTGTAAAATCCTTACTCAAGGAAACTTCTCTGGACTCTAGTACCCATCCCAATTACAGGGCTATCTCTTGCCTTAATTTCTCTTCCAAACTACTTGAGCTACACATTCACTCAGAGTTGGTGTGTCACCTCAATGCTGACTCCCTGTTTGATCAACTCCAAACTTGCATCTGCCACAATCACTCAACGCAAACAGCGCTAGTAAAAGCATTCAATGAAGGCTTCTACTCTGTACTCATCCTTCTTGGTTTCTTCTAAGCTTTTGACACGTTGAGCCATCCTTTGCTTCTCTAATTCTTTTCCTCACTGGGCCTTCAGGATCTTGCTCTCTCCTGGCCTTCCCCCCATCTCTCAGATACGACCATCAGAGGTGTGCAATCTGTCACCACCTTCCTTGTCTTTGTCCCCCACTCTTTTGGGGTGCTCCAAGGCTCAGTCCTCAAGACCCATCTCTTCTCAATCTATACTTATGGTCTTGGTCGGCTTACCAGCTCTCTTGGTTTTTCAGTACCACCTATGCTGATGACACCCAAATCCATCTCTTGTCTCCTAATTAAGCTACACTAAAGCCGCATCTACACGCGTAGATGCGGACGCGATGTTCCTTATCAATCGAGCCGCTGATGCGGCTCGATTGATAAGATCCGACAGGACGGATCTCCCCACCGCCGATTCCCTGCTCGCTACCCGCGAGGGGACAATGGCAGGAATCGAGCGGAAGATAAGCGGCGCAGGGACGAGCGGGAATCGAGCGGGTATTGATTCCGGCGCACGCACGGCGAGTGGGGACGCGTTGGGGACGCAGAAGAGGCGATTGGATCGCCGCCTCATCTACCCGTGTAGATAAGGCTTAACAGCTTGTGTCCCCAACTGTCTCAAAGCTATGTCCTATCCCATGCCCTCTTGCTTTCTGAAACTCAGTATGGACAAAACTGAAATAATTATTTTTCCACCAGGAGATGAAACTCCCCTCCTGACATAACAATCTATGTTGTCATATGCCATTTGTACTGCCTCGGTGTAGTTCCTGACACTTGTTCAAATCTCAATATCTACATATCATCCACCTCCTGTGAACTCCACCTAAAGAATGTCCTGCATTTGTCCCTTTCTTACCGAGCACACGGCCATATTACTTGTGTGTATGTCATGGGGATGGATGAGTTTGGAGAACAAGAACTTGATCAGCACTCAGCCACGTTGATCCAGCAGGCTGATTGCTGGCCAAGCTGCCGAGGGTGGTCAGGGGCTGCTGTACATGAGAAATAAGGATTGGCTGCCTTAAAAAAAGCAAAGCACAGCTTAGACAACAGGAGCCCAATAGTATAGTATTTTTAAAGCATGTAGATTACAATGTAATAAGTAAGGGTACTCACAAGATAAGGTTGCCTAGAGGGCAACCAACAAAACTTTCTTTTGGAGAATAACTGTCTAGATAAGGTTTCATAGAGGGCAACAGAGGTGGTCCTTATCAGCCACAGCCAAGTTTAATCTAGCATGTGTAGAATGCTTTAGACTATGATAGGGACATTAGACTAATAATGTGGTAAGAATTAGATTGTGAGTTCCTCTGAGGGACTGTTAGGGCCGGTCCGCACTTGTCAGGTTCCAGATCGGATCCGTATCAAACGGATCCGGTTTTTTGAAAAACAGATCCCCTTGACACGGATCTCATCTAGACGGTAGAGCATGTTCGGGTACGCACGCACGTTGATCACGTCACGTCCCTGCTCACCTCTCGCCGCCACCGCTCGTCCCACCACTTGGTCCTTCCACAGCCTGGAGGCCATCAGACGCATGGCTCTCCATAGGCTGCAACAGGCCAATTCTGCTTAGCAACAGGAAGAATTTTAATTGGTTCAACGTGAACCACTGAGAATTCTCTCTGTTGCTAAGAATTCCTATTGGTCTATCGCAGCGCAATGGAGAATCCTCATGCTTCTGTCGGCCTCTAGGCTCTTTAGAATGGACCGAGCAGCGGTGAAGGATGGCGGGACACGTGAGTATGACGTCGCAATGGGATGCGCCCAAAATGGGCGATGCGGATGCAGCGACTAGCCTAGTGAGAGCAGACAGTGTCCATACTTATAGGCTTGCATTGGACACGTTTTCTCGTCCAGTCCAGGAAAATGTGCCAAATCCGGACTCTCCGTGACGTTTTCATTCCATGCAACACGGATCGGTGTGCGATCCGTGTTTCTGCACGAATGGGAGCGGGTCCTATTTTCAACATAGAATCAGCGCCCAGCATTTCTGCAGAGCTTTTAAAAACGTATTCCATGAACACGTTTTTAAAACAAGTGTGAACCGGCCCTTAGTGGTAAGGCTGTGCACTCTGTAAAGTGCAGTGGAGGATGTCACTGCTATATAAATGGCTCATTATAGATCCAGTAAAACCAATTCATTAAGACACTCCAACAGGCTCAAATGCTCAAAAAGCATTTATTTCATGGATGAGTAACACACTTTTTAGGTATTGTGGATACTTTGACCCTTCCTCAGGTAAACACATTACTTATTACAGGTACTCAGGTGGGGAAGCGTCATCAAGTACCAAAAGACGTGTATTGCATATTGATAAAGTAAACCCAAATTTGAGCCCTTGGTGTGACATCTTCAGTATGATTTGTTTGACTATGGATTAGCAGTAGTGGTGTACCTGCTGAAGAGGCAGCACCAACATCTTCTCTCTGATTGGGATCAGAGGTCAATGGTGATAAGGAGTGTTTTGTTTATTGCTTATATGGCTGTTGTGTATAACTCAAAGGGGCTTATAATCTAATTTATTTGATACGGAGTAGGGCCAATCTTGGCATGTAGCCGATTAGACAAGGTTTATAGGATATGTTGAATAAATAAATCATACAGTGCATGCACATTCAGTGATTTCCATCCAAAGGAATTAGGACTCAATCCCTCAAGCAACACTTAGGGAACCAAGCACTGTACAAACCCCTCACTCTGCTGTAGCAAAGTAATGCTTTTCAGGGTTGGATTTCTGGAATGGCCACAAAGGCCCAGGTATTGGGTAGCTGCTGCCCTAGGGTGTGGCTGGACTTGGAAGAAGGGTTGCTGCTGCCCTAGTTAGCTGTGCATGAAGAAGAAGGCTGTAAATGGAAAAGGAAGACTACAAATAGAGATGTAGCGAACGGTTCGCCGGCGAACGGTTCCAGGCGAACTTAGGGGGTTCGCGTTCGCCTGCACCAGGCGAACTTTTGCGGAAGTTCGATTCGCCCCATAATGCACTATGAGGGTCAACTTTGACCCTCTGCATCACAGTCAGCAGGCACATTGTAGCAATTCAGGCTACACTAAGCCCTGGAGTCCCACCCCCCCCTTATATAAGGCAGGGTCCGGCGGCCATTAGCCTCACTCGTGTGCCTGCTAGAGCCTAGAGAGAGGAAAGGGACAGCTGCTGCAGACTTTTTCTCCTAGGGACAGATTAGTTAGGTTCTAGGCTGCTTTGCTTGCTCCTGACTGATTATTATTGCTTTTAAAGCACCCAGCAACAGCTCTTTTCAGAGCTCAACCTGTACATTTTTTTTCTGTGTGTCAAACTGACACTTTTGTTGCATGCACAGCCTTGCTAATTGATATTGTGTGTGCCACTGCCAGCAGCCCAGCACATTCAGTGACTACCTGTGTGTGTGACAGGGAGCTGCACATTGTACTACCCAGTACTGCATATACCCCAGTACCTGTTGTGTTTACTTAACCCACCTCATCACTGCATATACCTAGCTTTGTGTTGAGTGAACCCAGCTCACTGCATCTAACTACCCAGTACCTGTTGTGTTTACTTAACCCACCTCATCACTGCATATACCTAGCGTTGTGTTAAGTGAACCCAGCTCACTGCATCTAACTACCTGTTGTGTTGAGTGAGAACCCACCTCACTGCATCTTAAGTACCTTTACTGTTCAGTGAACCCAGCTCACTGCCTCTAACTACCCAGTACCTGTTGTGTTTACCTAACCCACCTCATCACTGCATATACCTAGCGTTGTGTTGAATGAACCCAGCTCACTGCATCTAACTACCTGTTGTGTTGAGTGAGAACCCACCTGGCCACCTCACTGCATCTAACTACCTGTTGTGTTGAGTGAGAAGCCACCTGGCCACCTCACTGCATCTAACTACCTGTTGTGTTGAGTGAGAACCCACCTCACTGCATCTTAAGTACCTTTACTGTTCAGTGAACCCAGCTCACTGCATCTAACTACCCAATACCTGTTGTGTTTACTTAACCCACCTCATCACTGCATATACCTAGCGTTGTGTTGAGTGAACCCAGCTCACTGCATCTAACAACCTGTTGTGTTGAGTGAGAACCCACCTGGCCACCTCACTGCATCTAACTACCTGTTGTGTTGAGTGAGAACCCACCTCACTGCATCTTAAGTACCTTTACTGTTCAGTGAACCCAGCTCACTGCATCTAACTACCCAGTACCTGTTGTGTTTACTTAACCCACCTCATCACTGCATATACCTAGCGTTGTGTTGAGTGAACCCAGCTCACTGCATCTAACTACCTGTTGTGTTGAGTGTGCACCCACCTGGCCACTTCACTGCATCTAACTACCTGTTGTGTTGAGTGAGAACCCACCTCACTGCATCTTAAGTACCTTTACTGTTCAGTGAACCCAGCTCACTGCATCTAACTACCCAGTACCTGTTGTGTTTACTTAACCCACCTCATCACTGCATATACCTAGCGTTGTGTTGAGTGAACCCAGCTCACTGCATCTAACTACCTGTTGTGTTGAGTGAGAACCCACCTGGCCACCTCACTGCATCTAACTACCTGTTGTGTTGAGTGAGAACCCACCTCACTGCATCTTAAGTACCTTTACTGTTCAGTGAACCCAGCTCACTGCATCTAACTACCCAGTACCTGTTGTGTTTACTTAACCCACCTCATCACTGCATATACCTAGCGTTGTGTTGAGTGAACCCAGCTCACTGCATCTAACAACTTGTTGTGTTGAGTAAGAACCCACCTGGCCACCTCACTGCATCTAACTACCTGTTGTGTTGAGTGAGAACCCACCTCACTGCATCTTAAGTACCTTTACTGTTCAGTGAACCCAGCTCACTGCATCTAACTACCCAGTACCTGTTGTGTTTACTTAACCCACCTCATCACTGCATATACCTAGCGTTGTGTTGAGTGAACCCAGATCACTGCATCTAACTACCTGTTGTGTTGAGTGTGCACCCACCTGGCCACTTCACTGCATCTAACTACCTGTTGTGTTGAGTGAGAACCCACCTCACTGCATCTTAAGTACCTTTACTGTTCAGTGAACCCAGCTCACTGCATCTAACTACCCAGTACCTGTTGTGTTTACTTAACCCACCTCATCACTGCATATACCTAGCGTTGTGTTGAGTGAACCCAGCTCACTGCATCTAACTACCTGTTGTGTTGAGTGAGAACCCACCTGGCCACCTCACTGCATCTAACTACCTGTTGTGTTGAGTGAGAACCCACCTCACTGCATCTTAAGTACCTTTACTGTTCAGTGAACCCAGCTCACTGCATCTAACTACCCAGTACCTGTTGTGTTTACTTAACCCACCTCATCACTGCATATACCTAGCGTTGTGTTGAGTGAACCCAGCTCACTGCATCTAACTACCTGTTGTGTTGAGTGAGAACCCACCTGGCTACCTCACTGCATCTAACTACCTGTTGTGTTGAGTGAGAACCCACCTCATTGCATCTAAAGTACCTTTACTGTTCAGTGAACCCAGCTCACTGCATCTAACTACCCAGTACCTGTTGTGTTTACTTAACCCACCTCATCACTGCATATACCTAGCGTTGTGTTGAGTGAACCCAGCTCACTGCATCTAACTACCTGTTGTGTTGAGTGAGAACCCACCTGGCCACCTCACTGCATCTAACTACCTGTTGTGTTGAGTGAGAACCCACCTCATTGCATCTTAAGTACCTTTACTGTTCAGTGAACCCAGCTCACTGCATCTAACTACCCAGTACCTGTTGTGTTTACTTAACCCACCTCATCACTGCATATACCTAGCGTTGTGTTGAGTGAACCCAGCTCACTGCATCTAACTACCTGTTGTGTTGAGTGAGAACCCACCTGGCCACCTCACTGCATCTAACTGCCTGTTGTGTTGAGTGAGAACCCACCTCACTGCATATAGCTAGCATACCCCCGAGATGGACAAAATGGACAAACCAGGTAGAGAAAGAGGTAGAGGCAGACCCAGAGGAAGGCCACCAGGCACCGGCAGGTCTGTGGCTGTGCGAGGTGGTGTTGCTCTGATTTCTCGCGGACCTGCCCCAAAATACAGTGCTCAGAAGAAGGCACGTGCCATCACTTCCCAAAATCGTGAGGAGGTGATTGAGTATTTAACACAGAACACCTCATCTCCCGCAGCCACCAGCGCTACAACAAGCACCACATCCGCTGCATTTGACACTTCGCGGGAGTTATTTGGTGGTGGTGGTGAAATCTCTGATTCCCAGCCACTACTGCAACAACAACAAGAAGGCGCAGGTACACCACCTCATACGTCTGAGTTAAGTGGCGATAGTATGGACGTAACGTGTGTGGATGGGGATGATGGTGGACCACCTGAAGTTGGTGCACTTGAGGAGGTGTCTGAGGAAAGCGCAGCTGGCCAGGAGGATTATGATGACGATTATACGGATACCACATATGTTCCCGGTAGAGGAGATGACCAGGGGGACAGTTCAGAGGAGGAGTCAGAGAGGAGTAGGAGGAGACGACTCCATGATAGAAGCAGAGGGAGTTCGTCCTCAGAAACAGCTGGGGGCAGTGTCCAGCGCCATGTATCAGCAGCTATGGCCAGCCAGCCAACATGCCCTTCAACGTCAGCTGCTGATGCCACCCTAGCGCCATCACCCCAGGGGGGTTCAGCGGTTTTGAAATTTTTTCACGTGTGTGTCTCAGATCGGAGCAAAGCCATCTGTTGTCTCTGCCAGCAAAAATTGAGCCGTGGAAAGGCCAACTGTCACGTAGGGACAAGTTCTTTACGAAGGAACCTGGAGAGAAAGCACAAACAGCTATGGCAAGAACACCTGAGGAAAAGCAGCACCCCTCAAAAGACAAGCTGCGGAGAACAACCGCGGCAGCCGTCACAGGGGGCTTCTGCTTCTCCACGTTCCCATGGTATTGTTCGTGGCTGGGGGGAGGAAGAATGGATACACTTTTAAACAATTTAAAAATACAACCATCTAAACTTTCAAACAATTTAAAAATACAACCATCTAAACTTTCAAACAATTTAAAAATACAACCATCTATCATTTTCAAAAATTTTTAAAAAAGGGCAAAAAAACTTGCCCTCCGTAAAACATTCTTGGCAAATGCTTTCGACTTGGGTTGTCTTCCGCTGGCTCAAGGGTCCATCTGACCATAGATGCCTGGTCTGCAAAGCACGGTCAGGGCAGCTACAGCATGGGTCTCAGCAGGCTCCCACTTCGGGCCGGAATCCAACCTTCATTCCCCGCAGTGACAATGGCAGACTTGCCCTCCATAACGGATTCCCGTTAAAGGATTTAAAGTTAATTCATTTCAAATACACAGCAGGGCCTCGAAAGTCCTCCTCATATTGTTATTTTTGGTCACTACCTCGGGGCGGGTGTGCATGCCTGCCTGCTGCCCTCCTTGGATGTGTAGTGGTAGCCGTTTCTCAGGCTCCACACCGGATTCCATCCCTCATTCCCCGTCCATTACCCGGGGCCACAAATGGCAGACTTGCCCGCCTCCATATGATTCTCGTGAAAGGAATGTGGTGTCATCTTTGCCCGCCATAACTGGTTCTCGTTAAAGGATTTAAAGTACATTCATTTCAAATACACAGCAGGGCCTCGAAAGTCCTCCTTCTGTATTGTTATTTTTGGTCACTACCTCGGGGCGGGCGGGCGTGCATGCCTGCCGGCTGCCCTCCTTGGATGTGTAGTGGTAGCCGTTGCTCAGGCTCCACACCGGATTCAAACCCCTCATTCCCCGGCCATTACCCGGGGTCACAATGGCAGACTTGCCCGCCTCCACAGGATTCTCATTGTAGCGGTACTGAACAAGTACACAGCAAGTAGAAAATGTAATTTAAAAACAAAACGTAAGCTTTTTAACAATGCCATGGAAAGTTGAGAAGGAAGTCACACATTACCTGACATCATTGAGTGAGGAAGAGCAATCTCGCCATGTTGCGCAGTAGTCCAGCATGGCCGTCACAACACACAACAAACAGCTGTTTGCGGTGCGTTACACAGTGAGTTTGGTGTGTCAGTGTGAAGCAGTACTCTAATTACACTCCCTGATTGATGTATACACATGCAAGATGTTTGAAAGCACGTTAGGCCTGCAATTTAGCATTCAATGTGATTTCTGCCCTTAAAACGCTGCTTTGCGTCACATCCAGATTTTTCCCCGGGACTTTTGGCATGTATCCCACTCCGCCATGCCCCCCTCCAGGTGTTAGACCCCTTGAAACATGTTTCACCTCACTGCATCTAACTACCTGTTGTGTTGAGTGAGAACCCACCTCATTGCATCTTAAGTACCTTTACTGTTCAGTGAACCCAGCTCACTGCATCTAACTACCCAGTACCTGTTGTGTTTACTTAACCCACCTCATCACTGCATATACCTAGCGTTGTGTTGAGTGAACCCAGCTCACTGCATCTAACTACCTGTTGTGTTGAGTGAGAACCCACCTGGCCACCTCACTGCATCTAACTGCCTGTTGTGTTGAGTGAGAACCCACCTCACTGCATATAGCTAGCATACCCCCGAGATGGACAAAATGGACAAACCAGGTAGAGAAAGAGGTAGAGGCAGACCCAGAGGAAGGCCACCAGGCACCGGCAGGTCTGTGGCTGTGCGAGGTGGTGTTGCTCTGATTTCTCGCGGACCTGCCCCAAAATACAGTGCTCAGAAGAAGGCACGTGCCATCACTTCCCAAAATCGTGAGGAGGTGATTGAGTATTTAACACAGAACACCTCATCTCCCGCAGCCACCAGCGCTACAACAAGCACCACATCCGCTGCATTTGACACTTCGCAGGAGTTATTTGGTGGTGGTGGTGAAATCTCTGATTCCCAGCCACTACTGCAACAACAACAAGAAGGCGCAGGTACACCACCTCATACGTCTGAGTTAAGTGGCGATAGTATGGACGTAACGTGTGTGGATGGGGATGATGGTGGACCACCTGAAGTTGGTGCACTTGAGGAGGTGTCTGAGGAAAGCGCAGCTGGCCAGGAGGATTATGATGACGATTATATGGATACCACATATGTTCCCGGTAGAGGAGATGACCAGGGGGACAGTTCAGAGGAGGAGTCAGAGAGGAGTAGGAGGAGACGACTCCATGATAGAAGCAGAGGGAGTTCGTCCTCAGAAACAGCTGGGGGCAGTGTCCAGCGCCATGTATCAGCAGCTATGGCCAGCCAGCCAACATGCCCTTCAACGTCAGCTGCTGATGCCACCCTAGCGCCATCACCCCAGGGGGGTTCAGCGGTTTTGAAATTTTTTCACGTGTGTGTCTCAGATCGGAGCAAAGCCATCTGTTGTCTCTGCCAGCAAAAATTGAGCCGTGGAAAGGCCAACTGTCACGTAGGGACAAGTTCTTTACGAAGGAACCTGGAGAGAAAGCACAAACAGCTATGGCAAGAACACCTGAGGAAAAGCAGCACCCCTCAAAAGACAAGCTGCGGAGAACAACCGCGGCAGCCGTCACAGGGGGCTTCTGCTTCTCCACGTTCCCATGGTATTGTTCGTGGCTGGGGGGAGGAAGAATGGATACACTTTTAAACAATTTAAAAATACAACCATCTAAACTTTCAAACAATTTAAAAATACAACCATCTAAACTTTCAAACAATTTAAAAATACAACCATCTATCATTTTCAACAAATTTTAAAAAAGGGCAAAAAAACTTGCCCTCCGTAAAACATTCTTGGCAAATGCTTTCGACTTGGGTTGTCTTCCGCTGGCTCAAGGGTCCATCTGACCATAGATGCCTGGTCTGCAAAGCACGGTCAGGGCAGCTACAGCATGGGTCTCAGCAGGCTCCCACTTCGGGCCGGAATCCAACCTTCATTCCCCGCAGTGACAATGGCAGACTTGCCCTCCATAACGGATTCCCGTTAAAGGATTTAAAGTTAATTCATTTCAAATACACAGCAGGGCCTCGAAAGTCCTCCTCATATTGTTATTTTTGGTCACTACCTCGGGGCGGGTGTGCATGCCTGCCTGCTGCCCTCCTTGGATGTGTAGTGGTAGCCGTTTCTCAGGCTCCACACCGGATTCCATCCCTCATTCCCCGTCCATTACCCGGGGCCACAAATGGCAGACTTGCCCGCCTCCATATGATTCTCGTGAAAGGAATGTGGTGTCATCTTTGCCCGCCATAACTGGTTCTCGTTAAAGGATTTAAAGTACATTCATTTCAAATACACAGCAGGGCCTCGAAAGTCCTCCTTCTGTATTGTTATTTTTGGTCACTACCTCGGGGCGGGCGGGCGTGCATGCCTGCCGGCTGCCCTCCTTGGATGTGTAGTGGTAGCCGTTGCTCAGGCTCCACACCGGATTCAAACCCCTCATTCCCCGGCCATTACCCGGGGTCACAATGGCAGACTTGCCCGCCTCCACAGGATTCTCATTGTAGCGGTACTGAACAAGTACACAGCAAGTAGAAAATGTAATTTAAAAACAAAACGTAAGCTTTTTAACAATGCCATGGAAAGTTGAGAAGGAAGTCACACATTACCTGACATCATTGAGTGAGGAAGAGCAATCTCGCCATGTTGCGCAGTAGTCCAGCATGGCCGTCACAACACACAACAAACAGCTGTTTGCGGTGCGTTACACAGTGAGTTTGGTGTGTCAGTGTGAAGCAGTACTCTAATTACACTCCCTGATTGATGTATACACATGCAAGATGTTTGAAAGCACGTTAGGCCTGCAATTTAGCATTCAATGTGATTTCTGCCCTTAAAACGCTGCTTTGCGTCACATCCAGATTTTTCCCCGGGGCTTTTGGCATGTATCCCACTCCGCCATGCCCCCCTCCAGGTGTTAGACCCCTTGAAACATGTTTTCCATCACTTTTGTGGCCAGCATAATTTTTTCTATTTTTCAAAGTTCGCCTCCCCATTGAAGTCTATTGCGGTTCGCGAACTTTTCCGCGAACCGAACCTTCCGCGGAAGTTCGCGACATCTCTTACTACAAATGGAGAGCCACTTATGGCAGAGGGGAGCTGTGCATGAAAGCAGAGTGGCTGCTGTACATGTATGTCACCCATGGGAGTAGGGGCTGCACATGGATAGGGAGGAATGCTGCTGCACATGGAGAAGGAGCCACAAGGAAGATCGGCTAGAGGAGAAAAATGATAAATCCATTCTTGATGCTTCTGTAGCTATGGGAATGGGATGGGAAGAGGAATGATGGCATGGTGAACAACAGAGCAGGAGAAGTAAGGAGGGGAACAATGCACTCGCAGGTTGCTGACCAGTAGAGCAGAACGCATTGCATATAATGTATTGCATTCTGCCCTACTCATCATTTACTCACATTATTTAGCTTACTGCAGTTTAGTGAATCCGCCCACTGTTGCAAGTAGTTTAAAACAAATTAAAAGCACAAACTTCATGTTAACATTTATTACTAAATAGTGTGTTATTTCATAATGCAGGTATGGCGTAACGCCACAAGCGTAACACCACAAGCGCTATCAGCAAGTGCGGTAGAGCGCGTTCATTAGATAGGGATTGATAGTGAAATAATCAAGAGCGGTGATGTTTTCAATGCGCATAATACTTAGCACCATTAAAGAATTACGCGCATACAAAATTATGTGTTATTAATTTAAATAGTGTGTAGTTTAATAGTGTATGCTTAAAATACATAGCAAAGTTAGCATTCATTACCTAACATGCACTCATCCAGCCAAACCTCAAATGGTTCCATCACTGAAGGAAAATGTAAACAAAAATATTAAAAAAGTATTTGTCCAGGACTATTCATATTTTTTAAATGTCATAAATACTAATTTATGTGATCAAGCACATTTGAGCATCTGTAAGGGCTCGTTCACACTTGGACGTTGCGTTTGATGCGACGTTAAGGTCACATAACGTGCCCCTAACGCAACGCATGTTAGCTTTGAAGTTGGACGTTACATTGCACTGCGTTATGTGTCTCTTGATGCGCTCGTGATGCATACTTTTTGACGCATATGAATCAAACGAAAACGGCGCATGCGGCACATTTAAAAAAAACAAACAAACATTGCTGAGCATGTGCAAACATCCGAACGCAGCTACATACGAGTATAACGCACAGCAAGCTGCACTTTCATTTAACGTGCTGCGTTATACTCAAACGCAACGTGGGCACTGTGAACCAGCCCATTGATTTTTCATTGCCGTGAGTTGGGCTGCATTACAGGCTGCTGTAACATGCGGCTGTAACGTCCCACTGTGAAAGCAGCCTTAGGGGCCAACAACACTATGTAAATACATGTACCCTATGGTGGGGAACCTGGGGTGCAGGAGGAGGGAGAGGCAACTTGGGGTCCAGCAGTGCAGTATCCCCTTCAGAGCTCAGGGGCCCTGGGCCAATTGTCCCCTTTACCTCTATGTCAGCTCCAGCACACACTGTGTCCCAGCTTCACAGTGTCCCCAACAGTGTGCTGCAGTTTCCCAGAAAGCACACATTACACAGCACACAACACAAGTCACACTACACCGTATCCACGTGTTACAATGCATACAGTGATATACAAGTAATAAAAGTTATGGTTGCTTGGCATTGTACATATGACCAACACAATTTAATTACTACTTTTAAAAAATGAAAAACTACACAGAGGCCAAAAACAGGAGAAAATTGTAAAGGACACATACACACAAATAACACTTACTTGCCCAGTCTCACACTATTCTGAAGCAAGTGCTGTTGAGGAAAGCTTATATAAGCAAACAGCTGACAAATGTTAACATGAAGTTTTGCGCGCACAATGATGCGTGTAATTCATGTAGCGCTATTCAATAGCTAAGGAGCGTGCCTTCCTTAGTTATGTGCGTTGCTTATATAGCAACAGGCTTAACGTTAAATGTGGGTGGTCCCTGTGAAGTATCGCCACCGCAATGCTTCACTAGCGGCCGCTACTGTGTTAATTAACATAGAAGTGGTCGCTAGTGAAGTATCGAGTCGCAATACTTCACAGGGACCACCCACATTTAACGTTAAGCCTGTTGCTATATAAGCAATGCACATAACTAAGGAAGGCACGCTCCTCACATAGCAGCCATTGCTATGTAAGGCGTGCATAGCGGCCGCTCCTTCATTTTAAAGGACAACTGTAGTGAGAGGTATATGGAGGCTGCCATATTTATTTCCTTTTAAACAATACCAGTTGCCTGGAAGTCTTGCTGATCCTCTGCCTCTAATACTTTTAGCCATAGACCCTGAACAAGCCTACGCAGATCAGGTGTTTCTGACATTATTGTCAGATCTGACAAGATTAGCTCCATGCTTGTTTCCGGTGTTATTCAGACATGACTGCAGCCAAATAGATCATCAGGGCTGCCTGGCAACTGGTATTGTTTAAAAGGAAATAAATATGGCAGCCTCCGTATTCTTCTCATTGCAGCTGTGCTGCTTTAGCTTTAATGTGCTGCTGCTTTAATGTGCTGCTTTAGCTTTAAAGGGAACCTTAAAGAGAAACTCCGACCAAGAATTGAACTTTATCCCAATCAGTAGCTGATACCCACTTTTACATGAGAAAAATAATGATTTTCACAAACAGACCATCAGGGGGCGCTGTATGACTGATTTTGTGCTGAAACCCCTCCCACAAGAGGCTCTGGTACCGTACGGTACTCTGGGCAAACTGTCACAATGTAACAATGTTCAGACAGGAAATAGCTGTCTGTTAAAGCCAGACCAGCTAGAAACAGCTCCATAATCTGCCCACAGTAACAATGTCACCATGTAATACAAGTCAGAATGTGAATCTGGGAGAGGAAAGATTTTACAATGAGCAAACACTGACTAAATCATGTATACATAATTATTGTAAAAATGAAGCACTTTTTTTATTACATTATTTTCACTGGAGTTCCTCTTTAAAGTGAACCTCCGGACTAAAAATCGACTCAGCAGCACTGAAAAGGCCTGTTGTTTCTTTAACAGTTTCACGGCATTAGAACTTTGTTTCTCTTAGGGTGGGTACACACGTCAGATAAAAGTCTTTGGAAAATGAAAGATCACAGACCAATTTTACCCCCTTCCATGTAGTATGAGAGCCATACTCTACACAGTCTTTTCTATGGAGCTGAGCTTCCCATCAGATAAAAATCTTTGCAAGATGCTGCACACAAAGATGCTGTACACATGCAACAGATCAGTATCTCAAAAGATCCGTTCCTGCAAAATGCATTCAAAGCCTATGATATCTGCAGATCTCATACACACCTTGTTTAACGGACCATCATCTGCAGATAAGACAATTATCTGCAGATCTGAAGATCCAACCTGATGGATCTGATCTGCAGATAATTGTCCATTAAACAAGGTGTGTATGAGATCAGCAGATATCATAGGCTTTTAATGCATTTTGCAGGAACGGATCTTTTGCAGGAACGGATCCTTTGCAGATACTGATCTGTTGCATGTGTACAGCATCTTTGTGTGCAGCATCTTGCAAAGATTTCTATCTGATGGGGAGTTCAGCTCCATAGAATAGACTGTGTAGAGTATGGCTCTCATACTACATGGAAGGGGGTAAAATTGGTCTGTGATCTTTCATTTTCCAAAGACTTTTATCTGACGTGTGTATGCACCTTTATCCAAGCCTCATTTTTAGCTGCACAGAAGAAAACTGCCCGGGCATTTTTCCCCTGATGCTGTGCCAAGCATGATGGGATTTCTGATGTTGTTGCTCTCGTTCTGTTTTGGTGCAATTTTTTTTTTTTCATTTTGAATTTGACATTTGAAGCCTAGCATGTGCAGCTGGGAGGGGTTATCAGGACACAGGACAGTTGGAACTGTCTCCTGCTTCTTGTCACCTCCTTTCAACCAAAAAGATGGCTGCCCCCATGACAAAGATGGCAGCCCCCATGAATCACAAGCATTTGCCTGTTCTTTTAAAACAGGGTGGGTAAAAATTTATATTACCTATTTATTCTAATTAACATAACTAATGTAACTTAATGACAGTATGTTTGTTTAGGCTGAAGTTCCCATTTAACTGAGAGGGATATGGGTATTTCCTTTTAAACAATACCAGTTGCCTGGCAGTCCTGCTGCAATAGTGGCTGAATCACACACCTGAAACAAGCATGCAGCTAATCCAGTGTGACTTCAGTCAGAGCACCTGATCTGCATGCTTGTTGAGGGGCTGTGGCTAAAAGTATTAGTGACACAGGAACAGCAGAAGAGTCAAGCAACCGGTCCTATTTTAAAAGGAAACATCCATATCCTTCTCAGTTTAGGTTCCATTTAATGAATCAAGCCCTATATTTCCAAATCCAGAGTTGGCCAAATATAAATGTATACATGTTTCACCATATAAAACACATCATAATTGACTTTATTCACCAAGTATGACCAAAGTCGCGCCCAGAATAATTTGTGGCACACCCGGCATTGGTAATAGTGCAATTGACAGACTGAGGACATACAATTATACATAACAGAAATATACATTTATACAGAATACATGCAGAATTACAGAGAGAGTCTAAAGGAGGAATGACAATAGAGAGACACCTGAGTGTCTCTAGGGGAGAGTATGGGTGCTAGGGGATATTGCCGGGGATAGAGTTCAGGAGAAAGACAGCCTGTGGGAAGTAGGTGCTCCTGTGCCTGGTGGTTCTGGTGAAGATGGACCTGAAGGGGGTGCTTGAAGTAGCGCCTTCCTGGATGGGAGGGGTTGTTCAAAATCCTTCTTGCCCATGACTTCTGTAATGATCGGCTGTGCTGTCTGCACAGGCATACAGCTGTTTGACCATTTTGGAAATCTGAGTGCGGCAGGTCCCTGGAAAAGAGACAAACCCACAAAAGCTACCAAGCCAGTATATGTCACACACTACTAATATGAAAAGAAGTACCCTGCAATAAGATCATGCAAAAATATAAAATTCTTTATTTTAATTAGAAAAAAGTCAAATAGTGCTAGTATAGACTTAAATCAGTGAGTGCCAGACCAGACTAGAGCCCACCCATATCACCCATCCCATCATAAAAAAAACCCTCGCCTCAAAAATGGACCATATTGGTACCCCACACTACCTCCAGTAATCGTTTCGTGAGGTATCCTGAGCCCCCCTAATGGGTAATGACCAGGTAAACAACAATTATAATACTCTCACAGAGGTAGAAAAAGTATAGGACCAATATGATCACGCTTATATTGCCGCCAGCTTAAAATTCAACCAATGTGCACATGGTAAATCTGTCACATAAGAATCATATTCTAGTAAAGTCCATTGTGACTACCAATGGTAACAATCTATGGCCTGCTATTCACTAATGTCCATCAATAGAGCTGTGGTACCATCAGAAAAAAATATTATATATATAGCATGCTTTCAAAAAAGTATATATTTCAAGACACAGTGAGTCTAATATTCCGGCTATATATCAAAGAGAGCAACATCAGTGCATAGATGATTGTCTTCGCTGCAGCAACAAGTGTAAAAAGTAGCTACCATCAAGTTAGACCTCCTTATTCAGTGAGGTAGTCTATATATCTATATTATGATGGGATGGGTGATATGGGTGGGCTCTAGTCTGGTCTGGCACTCACTGATTTAAGTCTATACTAGCACTATTTGACTTTTTTCTAATTAAAATAAAGAATTTTATATTTTTGCATGATCTTATTGCAGGGTACTTCTTTTCATATTAGTAGTGTGCGACATATACTGGCTTGGTAGCTTTTGTGGGTTTGTCTATATTTTGTCTATATATATATATATATATATATATATATATATATATATATATATATATATATATATATATATATATATATATATATATATATATATATATATATATACACTGGTTTTGCCAGTGTCTGCACCTATTTTTTGATAAATACTGCATAGATATACAAAATTCATGCTAAATAATTAATCCATTTTTGTAGTAATTTTGAGATATTCCCCTGGAAAAGAGACCTGTCTCCACTCTGCAAGCTGCAGAGTTGCTGTTCTGGGGAGGAATTTGCATCCACTTGTCATGCAAATTGCTTAGCTGCTTCCTCTGATGGCTTGCAGTATAAAAACCATTTCTTCCCAGAATTCCTGGCTGGTCATGATGGTTTGTTCCTGCTAACTCACCTGGAGTATCAGCCTTTTGCTATTGTTTGCTAAGATGATCTTAGAGTAATTCCTAGGGACTGCACTAGGCATCCCTTCTAGCGTAGTCAGGTTGTATTATCTGTTTTGCCTTATAACTGTTTGTCTGTTGCGATTGTCTTGTCGCCAGCGGTGGTCGACAGGAAACCGTTCTGTCTGTAGGGGTGCAAGCCAGAGCAGCGGTTGCTTATGGTTGCTCCATCTGTTTGTTTGTCTGGATCGCATTCGCCCTAGAGGTAGTGGCGGTGGTTCCTTCTGTGCTCTGTCTGGGAGTGTAGGCCAGAGCTGCGGTTTCTGCTGGCTACTCCTTCTCTCTGTCTTGTCTGGTACGAACGCTTGCTGTAGGCTTGGTGAGGTAACCGTTTAGCAAGCGTTCGCGAGTTCTATTTTCGTGTTTGTGTTACATTGGTTAGTTAGGGTGGCACGCTTATTACTGGGCGCCTAACGCGCGGTGATCGTGTCTTTAAAGTGTTCGTTGTTGCGAATGAGTGCGGAGTTCGCGTTTAGCTAGCGTTTGTTATTTAGCGTTTGTTATTTTCTTTGACGTTCTGATCATTGTTATTTGCTATGTCTTTCTTGCTACACTTGTGCTCTGTCTGATTCGGTCTTGTGTCACTATTGGCAATCACCACTCTTGCGATTGCGTTCCCACTTCGTTTCCGCTGTTGTGTGTTCACCGTCGCTGGGTGGCGACTAGATTGGTGGACACACATACATTCTGTTTCTGTGCTCTCTCTCTCTTTAAGGGCTATCTTGCCCTGCATTGCTTCAACTCGTACAATTCCCATCTGGCATCTGTGGCAGGGCAGAGGCTGTGTTCCTCTGCACTCCACAGCTCCATCTGCCGGTGGGAATTTCCCTCTACAGGTGCAGAGCACCATAGCTGGGTTCTGTTAAATTACACGCTTGTGGAGGATTTCCGCAGTGTCAGCGCACATCTTGTGCGCTGACCATGGAAATAATTCTGCAATCGTTACAACTTCAGTCTTGAGGCATGTAGGAGATCCACAGAGTTGATGACTCTTTGACGTTTGCGCCTTTCACTTGCAGTTGCACCCACATAACATGATAATGGAGGAGCAGTGGATGGACTCAATGGTGGCCGTGTAGAAGCAGGTCAACAGATCCCGCAGCATTCCAAACTTCCCCAGTTGTCTTAAGAAGAACAGCCTTTGCTGAGCCTTCTGCTGGGTTTTGATGGAGTTCTCCCCCACCTCAAGTCCTTGGTGATGGTGGTGCCTACGAGTCAAGCCCTAGACACTCTGGAGACTTCAATCCTGTCAATATAGACTGGGTTGAGTATGTGGGGGCTATTTATGAAGTCCACAGCCAGTTCTACTGTCTTTGCTGCACTAAGTACTAGCTTGTTTTCATAGCACCATTTGCAGATATGCTCTATCTCGTATGCTTGCTCTCCGTCATTGCCAATGAGACCGAGGATGAATGACATGACTCATCTTACAAACAAATTCAACTTACAAACAACCTCCTGGAACGGAACCTGTTTGTAAGTAGGGGACCGCCTGTATTCTGAAATGCACATCTAATGTGTTCCCAGCAAATGTTCCTGTATGACTTGCTCATGTTAAAACAGGTCCTTTGCTGGGTGATTCATGGTTGCGCTGCATGTCTCTGAAACACCGAGCTGTACATTCATTGTGCGTAAGGTTTGAGTCATCCAATTAGGAGTAGCAGCGTGTCTAATTGTTAGTTAATACAAAGACGTTGCACAAGTGTAGTAGGATGTATGCAATCATTTGGTAAATACAGTATCAGTCAACGGCAAAACAGTATCCCTTTCTGATACAATTATGAATATCTCATGAATATGAAGATTGTAGCCTATATTCATTAGTGTTGGAAGCACCAATAACAGATTGATTGATAGGTTTTATGCACAAATTATTACCAGACCAGATACACCTCACCAGCCCAAACACATATAACAAGCCCTACTGATATGTTACAGACTTGGACAGGTTCTGTGGAATCTGCCACCAGTTATGTTAGCCTAAGGCCCTTTTCACACTAGGATGTTTTCATTGTGTTACCCTTTTTTACCACATGGTAACGCTGAAGCAATTAAAGTCATTTTGACATTGCAGATCGGATGCGATGCGCCGAAAGCATCCAACCTGACGCAAAAGCATCAGTTACTGTTCAGCATGCGCGGCAAGGTGGAGTGAATGGATATCATGTAAGTCAATGGTGATGCACATATTTTAACATTGTTCACGTTGCAGTGCACATGTGCGGAAGCGTATTTTTTCAATACACTTCCGAGCAATTCGTAGTTCAGCCACAGGACGTGAGGTCCAGTGCACACCAAAAAGCAATAGCGTAATTGCAAATGCTCAGCGCTTTTTGAAGTGATTTTCTAGGCATGTGCCTAGCGATTTTCTAATCACGCCTAGAGATTTTTGGAGCGTTTCGGTGTAGCTTTTTTTATTTTTTGTTACAGTAGAGCTGTTACTGAACAGCTTCTGTAACAAAAATGCTTGGAAAATCGCTCTGATCTAGCGCTTTTCAGAGCGATTTTCCACTTTCCTATACTTAACATTGAGGCTGAATCACCTCAGAAATGAGCTGAAATGCTGCAGGACATGCATTTGCTTTTGGGAGAAAAATCACATCGCTCTGGTGTGATCCATCCCATTCAAATGCATTAGCCAAGCGCTTTTCAAAGCGCTGGCATTTTTAACAGTGCTCAGAAGCGCTCTTGGTGTGCACTAGCCCTCAGTGCTAGGGAGCCTCACTTATAGTTTGGCTTGCAGCCATAAACTACATTACCGCGGATATCTCTGAAGCCTATTTTGAGGGTTGCGGTGCAATGCAATCATTCGATTGCACCAAAATGCAGACTGCTGGTGTGAAACCGGCCTCAAGCTGGCCATACACATATAGATTTCCATCCAATGTTCCACAATGATTCATTCCTTCCTGAAAAGATTTCATTCAGAAGGAATCGATTTGTACCACACACTGCACACCAGTTTCCAATAGAATCCAGCAGGAAATCTATTGAAAATCTATGGAACCGCTGCATCATACTGCCCAATGCAGAGCAAAGCTATGGGCCATTGATCTACCGATGCTCTCACCCCGCCATTGATCTACCGCTATGGGCCATTGATCTATTGATGGTCTCACCCGGCCTCCAATCAACCTAAATTTTCCATCCAATCGATACTTTAGATGAATTTTTGGTCAATTGATCTGACATTTGAGGTATTGATTCCTGGCAAATAATTCAAGTCTGTAGGAAATTGAATAAGAAAATCGATGCGTGTATGGGCACCTGTAGAAGGGGAAAATTGTTTAGTGTTATGGTGCCCATACGCGGTACAATAAAAACTATCGATTTTCCGGTTTATTCAACCAAAACGATCGAAACAAATGAAAGTAAAAAATAATCTTTTTTTTTTTATCAAGAACGATTATCCTGTTGTTGTTTTTTGTTTTGTTTTGTTTGTTTTTTCTTTTATAAAAATCCTATCGAACATGTTGGAAATATCTTTATATTTGATGTAATGGAATAATCAAACAAAATTATCTAATTGAAAAAAAAAGTGAAAAAATTGTACCATGTATGGCCACCATAAAGGTGGCCACACACGATACAATAAAATGATCCGATTTTACGGCAATTCGATAAAAACGATCAGATCTCCCAACAAATCGAAAGCTTTTTTTTTCATTCGACTGAAAAATCCGATCGGATTTCCCGTTTTCTTCGATTTTTATCGATCCGGAATGCCAGATATTTTTCTTCAATCTTTCTAAAGATTGTATGGTGTGTGTTGGATTGTCAATTTATTAATATACACACCCTAGCAATTTTCTCAGAGTTTCCAATCATTTTTATCATAATTGGGGAAAAATTGAACATACGTGTGTGGTGCATTGGTCATATTTTTGAAATGTTTTTAAAAACGCTGGTTTTGTTGCATATTTTTCAAAAGCATCATAAAGAACGCACATAATAAAAGTCAATGGTGACGCAATGTAATGCGCTTTGTATGCATTTTTAATGCGTTTTTATATGCGTTTAAAAAAACAAAACAAAAACAATGTTTTCTGATGTATTTTCGCTTCCTGTTGTCTTCCTAGAGATTTGCATAAAGCGCAATAGAAAAGCGCATATGCGTTTGTATATGCGAACCGCAAACGCATTAAAACACAGGCAAAATGCAAAAAAACTTGTGTGAAAACAAAAAACGTAAAACACAAACGCATAGAAAACACAATAAAAACGCAACGTTTCCCGCACTGCTAAGTGTGCACCCAGCCGAAAGGAAGAGTTGTGATAGGTTTGAAACATTGAAGAATTGAGCACCAAGGGGACATTATTTATGTTCAGGGGGAGGGAAGCAGTTGTCAGTAGTGATGAGCAAGCGAGAATCAAGTTTAATCTCGTGGCGATTCGGTCCTTTCTCGCTTACCAAAGTGTCCCACAAGAATTCCCAGTGATTTTCCATGCAGTCTATTCTCACTGAACGGTCGCAGGCAAAACATAGGGGCAGTGGTGTAACTACAATTCATGGGGCCCTCCAGCTAAACATTGATGGGCCCACCACCAATGTTCCCTTGCTTCCCCTTGTTGCCCTTCAAGGCCTTGGGGTCCATCTCACAAGAGTCATACGACAAGTGAGGCCATCATGATCTTTGCACCCATAACAAGTGAAGCAGCAAAAACACCGGATCTAAAGGATAGTCCACTGTATCAGAAGAAGGGATGGTTAGTAATTGGGGCCCCAAAACTGCTCTGGGCCCCTTGCGATCGCTGGGACTGCTCCCATCTAGTAACGACCCTGCATAGGGGGATTACGGCGCCTACATTTTGGTGGAAAGCGCAGAATGGGAATCTGCTGAACTAATAATCTGCTCCCAAGATGCACATCAAGCCTTAGCAGCCAATGAGGACAGATCCCACCACAGGCAGATATAAAGGGGGGTGGAGGGAGGAGTTTATCACCCCATCTTGCGTCGTCTGAGTGATAGGAGGTAGAGAGACAGGGAGAGAAGTGTATGCTTCAGGGAGAGATCGCTGTAGTTACACTAGATCTGTTTTACCGACTTTCAGCTGTTACTTAAAATGTGTATTGTGTGCTGTTCAGAAATTGTATAGATGTACATAGTTTAAAACCTGTATGCGCTTAGTTACAGCTGCTATCTGTAGTCCTCCAGCTTGTTTTGGATGGTGCCAATTGACAACAAACGATCTATGTATCAGTTGTTTCTTTCCAATCACAAAATTATCAATCATTTCATCGATTGTTTCCTTTCAATCACAAATGTATAGATCAATTCAGGGATCGATTAATTTGTGATACTGTTTTGGTGATAATTTGTAGAACCAGATGAAGTTTGAGGAAATATCTTGCAAGACTGCCAGGGGAGTTAGCTCTCAATCCTACTTGTCAGTAGGGATGATCAGTAAAATGCAGTTTATACAAATTTCTATGCAAATATATGCAGCTTGAAAATGGATCAATCAAGTCTCACCCAGGTTTAAATTGATTGGTCCATTTTCAAACTGCATATATTTGCTTACAAATTTGCATACATTTGCATAAACTCTGAAAAAATTGCATCTCATTGATCATCCCTACTTGTCAGCTTTTGCCCACAATTCATCTACAGACAGAGGCATTGGCACTTTGGCAGCGCAGTGATGAAAGCAGATAGCAATGAGCTGTTAGGGCTGGTGCACACCAGAGCGGTTCTGGAGCATTTTAAAAAATTCTAGCTGTTTGAAAACAGCTTGGGAAATGTATTTCAATGGGCTGGTGCACACCAGAGCCGCTCTGAAAAACACTAGATCAGAGTGGTTTTCCAGGCGTTTTTGTTACAGAAGCTGTCCAGTAATAGCTTTAATGTAACAATATCTGATATCTGCTACACAAAAACGCTCCAAAAAATCCTAGGCATGTTTAGAAAACCGGGCCCTTTTCCACTAGCAGTCGCTAGCGTTCACGCTGAACGCTAGCGATTGCTGAATCGAAAATCTAAAAAATTACCGTCAATTTCCCGACGTTTGCGGCCGCGATTTTGCTATGCTATGCACTGCATAGCAAAATCGCGGCAAATATCGCTCCGCCGCGCGTTCGCGTTCCTGTAAAAAACGAATCGCGGTAGTGGAAATGACCTACTGCGATTCCTATGTTAAAAAGCAAACCGTAGCGATTGTAAAATCGCTAGCGGTTTGCGACTTTCCGATTCAGCCAGCGCAAACGCGCTAGTGGAAAAGGGCCCCAGAGGACTTTTTCGGCGTTTTAACGCCACAGCCGAAGTTGGCGTTTTCTAAGGTAAAATGAAAGTCCATAGACTTTCATTTTACCTTTCACATCTAACTCAGCGTTTTTGAGCTTTGCGTTTCAACGCTCCCAGGAGCTTTTTCAGGGCTGTTTACAGCCGAAGTTGGCTGTTGGCGTTTCAATGATAGTCAATGGAAAACGCCAACTTCAGCGTTTTCAAAAACTTTTCAAAGCGTTTTACAGCTGACTTGTTCACTTATTTTTATAGAAAAAACAAAAAAAGGATGTTTTCATATGAGCTGTAAAACGCTTTCAAAACGCTTTGAAAATGCTATGTATTGGCGTTAAGCAAAAGGCTGACTTTCAGCTTTTTCTACCGCAGCCTCTAGTGTGAAAGAGCCCTAAACATGCTCTTAAAATCTGATTCAAAAACCTCTAGCGTTTTGCAGAACTGCTAGAGGTTTTTGGTGTGCACTGGCCCTTAGAGTTGAAAGGGGGGGAAATGATGTGGATGCCCCTCCCTTTACCAAACTGTGCATAATAATGGGCTTCATAATTCAATAACCTACGATATCTCTCCATACTATATACTTCCTATTCATTGCATCAGTTGTAGGGTAAAAAGTGGAGCATTGTACAACTGCATAAACAGGAAAAACATTTCATGTGATCTTTACATAAGCCACTGTATTGCACAGGATTTCGTAAAGCAGAACAGTGAGCAAATAGTATTACCAATTATTACCATTCACCAGCTTTTACCAAGTATGGTCTTCTCTTTAAGGTGGGAAAAGGAGAAAAATGCTGATGGTAATGTTTACAGTAGAACTCCAGCTAAAACAGTTTATTGAATTAGTTAAAGTGTACCTGAGATTGGCACACTAAAGGATTGTATACTTATCTGGGGTTTCTTCCAGCCCCATATGCACTAATGCGTCCTTCGCCGTCCTTTCAAATTCCTCCATTCACGTGGTATCCGATCCGGTAATCTGGGTCAGTGGCACCAGTCGGTTCTTTTGTGTATACATAGCCCCTCCGCCCATGCGCAGAAGAGCTGACTGGCGCGACTGAGCCAGATTACCGGTACCAATACCAGGCGAACGGAGGCACTCAGTAGAGGGACACATTGGTGCTCATGGGGCTGGAGGAAGCCCTGGGTAAGTATACAATCTTTGACATTGCCCATCTCAGGTTTACCTTGAAGCGGAATGAAACCCAGCATTTGTTCTTTGCTTTAATAGATTATTTACAGCATATTATATACAACCAGCATTTTTTTTTACTAGAACAACATTCAAAGGGTTACACACAGGACTTACAAGTTCCCTGCCAGCAAAGCTGGACTCATCCGAAGTGTAGATAATGTTATCTTGTATTTAATTGTATCAAGTGAGGAATGTAAATAAACACTTCTCTGACACTGCAGGCTCTGCTGAACAAAGTCAGACAATCAGAAAGCATTTCTGAAAAAAGCAGTTATAAATAAAATGCAAAGTCAGCTCTCAGAGAAAAAAAGTGTACTTTGAGAACGTATAATTTCTAAATGATAAATTATAAAAATAATACTTATGCACAAAAAGGCAAATATGATACAATAAAGACCCCTCACAGAATGAAGAAACTTTCCTTCAAAGCCAAAGCAGCTCAATACCTTAAACAGGTATGGCCACAGAAGTCTGTCGAAGACCTTCTCCGCATACAAACTAAGGAGCAGAGAAGGCCTCCGACAGACCCCCAACCAGTCTATTATATCTATCGCCCTCCTTGTGTTATCACCCGCCTGCCTTTGTAAAATGAAACCCACCTGATCACCATGTATCAAATTGGGAAGTATAGGGTTTAATCTGTTAGCTAGGATCTTAGAAAAAATCTTCAAATCAGAGTTAAGATGTGAGATTGGTCTATAATTGCAATCATCTTGGGTCTTTACCTTCTTTATGTATCATGGTGATCAGGGAGCGTATCATATCAGTTGGGATTGGAGAATCCTCCATATAAGAGTTAAACATAGACACCATGGGCCATATGCAATTCACCTTTTCACCTGAGTTTTTTCCTAGGTGTTAATCTTTCATCTTCGATTTAAAATAACTTTTCAGCAATTTTCAACTAAAAAAGTACCAAAAAGTAGGTGAAAAAGTACTATCAAAATTATTTTGAGTATGTTCTTGCTTTGTGCTGGCTTAAAAAGCATTTTATTGACAAGTTTAAAATTATCAACTAGGAGAAAACTCAGGAGAAAAAGTGAATTGCATACCTAGGAGATAATTTTCCATCTTGTATTTAAAATAACTTTTCAGCATTTTGCAATTGAAAAAGTACCAAAAAGTAGTTGAAAAACTATTGTCAAAATTATTTTTAGTATGTTTTTGCTTGTTGGTAAGTTAGAATGCATTTTATTTACAAGCTGTGAAAATATCACCTAGGAGAAAACTCAGGAGAAAAAGTCAATTGCATATGGGCCCGTATGTGAGAGAAGGGCTCCTAAGAATTTTTTATAGTAAGCGTAAGAAAGCCCATCTGGACCGGGGGTTTTCTTCAATGGGAGAGATTTTATCACTAGACTAATCTCTTCAAGGTTAATTGGTTCATTAAGTTCCTTGAGTTGATCTCCATTTAAAAATTCAGTCATTCTATGATTGGTGGAAGCACTGTCTGCATCAGTAGTCAGGTTATATAGACTTCTATAGTAGTCTTGAAAACCTTTGGAGATATGATTTGGATCAGCAGACAGTATCCCTCTATTGTTCCTAACAGCATAGATTGATCTCTGATTTTTGAATTTTCTTAATTTTCTAGCTAGCAGTGTATGGGGTTTGTTTCCTATCTCATAAAATAATTGCCCAGTCCAGGATAGTGCCTACTCCGCTTTGCGAGATTGTAAATCAAAAACCTTAGCTATAGCTGTCTGCCATTTTGCGAAGTTAGTGTTTGTAGGGTGTGATCTGTATCGACTCTCCTCTTGCTGCAATTGAGACTTATACCAATTCAATAAGGCAACATCACTTTGCTTCTTCCGGGAAGCCTCTTTGATAAAACATCTTCAAATGAAGGCCTTGTGGGCCTCCCACAGAGTAGACACCTGAGAAACAGTGCCTTTATTAAGGCGGGAATATTCAATGCGGGATTGTAATATAGAATGACAAATCTCTTCATCTTTAAGCAGAGTATCATTGAGTCTCCAATAAAACGCACCTTTTAGTTGACTCTTAGTAAGTATAGTGTCAGGTTAGTTGAACTCACGTACCTGAATCTTCGAATACCGAGACGTGGAGGACAGCTTCTCTTGCAGGTCACTGCCAATTGCCCCTGAAGTTGGAACAGGAAGCGCAAGGCAGCGAATGGCAGGAGAGCTGGAGATGCAGATAATCCGTGTACTTCAGTGGCTGATGAAGTGTATCTCTGATGAAGAAACGGTGGGCCGGCTGAACCAGCACCAGGGAGTCTTAATGTTAAAACGGGTAGTCTCCAGAACAGCTCTCGGTCAGTTAGTTTAGCAGAGATTGGCAATGGATCAGGAACTCGGACACAGCGTAGGTCAGCAACAGATCGGATCCTCAGACAAGCCAAAGTCAGTACCAGAGCGGGAAGTCGGACAGAGCACAGGTCGGCAACGGATCGGATTCTCAGACGAGCCAGGATCAATACCAGAGCGGGAAGTCGGACAGAGCAGAGGTCGGCAACGGAACGGATAGTCATACAATCCAGGATCATCAACAGGAATCAGGGCAGATAACGATCAGGTCACTTAACAACACAAGCTGCAATACTACAGCAAGTTGTGAGTGCTGCTTCCTGGTTTAAATAGGCCTCTAGGCACCAAAGTGGTGTACGCATGCGCGTACGTGCTTACGCGTCACGCCAGCGCATGTGCACAAAGAATCTGCGTCCAATGCGGACCTCCATACGCATGCGTCAGCGGACGCGACGTGCATCAACGCGCCCCCCGGAAGGAGAGCATGTCAACACACACGCACGTGCTGGACCCCCATGTGTACCTGCCGCCAGACCAAGGTTAGTGACCGTGACAATAGAAAGGGTAATAGGGGCATGGCCCGACCAGGTGATCAACTCTATGTCAGAGCTAATGAGTCTACTAATAAATGTCTTTGAGGCCAATAAATAATCCAGCCTGCTGTATGAGGAGTGGGGGTTGGAATAAAATGTGAACTGCTTAGAGAAAGGATGCTGAATCTTCCATAAATCAACCAAGTGATGTTGCCTTACCCACCTTCTAAATTCTCTAGATAATAGGTTTACTTTTGCTTGAGCAGTGATATTAGTGATATTAGATCTGTCATATTCAATTCCGCTGAAAGAATTCCATTAAAATCTCCACCCAATATCCAGTTACCATTTGCAGAACCTTCAAGTTTTTTCCCAAGTTTTCTAAGAAAATTCACCTGATCTCCACATGGAACATATACAAAACCCAAAACCACCTCGAGAGAGTCGAGGAGGCCTTCCAGTAAAATGTAGTGGCCTTTAGTATCTACAAAAGATCTTAAAGGAACTGTAGATTTCATTAATATAGCTACTCCCCCCTTTTTAGCTGGACTCGATGAGTAATACATGGTAGGATAATGTTTAGAATACAATCTCGGGTGTGATAACCATTTAAAGTGTGTCTCCTGGACTAAGATAATGTCAGCTTTCTGATGAGCAGCCTCTTTAAATAATAGTTGACGTTTCCTAGAAGAATTTAGACCCTTAGCATTGATTGACATAATATTCACCATCTCAGTATATAACAAGTTAAAGCTATGTTGAAATCTCCTGTCTCACTACAAGAGGTAACAGATCCCAAAGTAGGTATGCGGGGGTGTGTGCAGCTATCAAAATGTAATATAGTGGAACCAGCCGGCCCTCCAGGGCAGGCGAATCTGCAGTGCTCTTCATACCCCACATAATTCTGCGGAGTGGCACCAAGCAGAGTAGAGAGGAGCAAACGGCTTGCACGAAGTGCCAGGACTAGGCCCTCTCCATTTTGTAGAGGCTTGGGGAAAAGCAAAGTTCTCCAATAGTAAAGTTTATAAACAAGGTAGAATGCAGTGTGTTAATCCGTTTGCTCTTCCAATAGAGGTGGTGAATTTGGAGGGGACATTGTGCTAGCTCTTGAGCTTTGCCTTTGTGGTTTGTGGACAGTCCAGTCTGGGTGTAAACGTGGCCTTACAGATTCCTGAAAGGATGAGGCCCTCCGATCAGACTTCAGCTGAGAGAGAGGGATAGTTAGACCCATGCTTTGCAAGAAGGTCTGGGCATCGTCTATGTCCTGAAGGCTGTTATTTTTCGTAGCCAGCAAGCAAAAGGGGAATCCCCATTTGTACTTTATGCCCGCATCTCTAAGAGCCTGTGCCACCGGTCGGAGCCGTCGTCGTTTTTCTAATGTGACCGGGGATAAGTCACTAAAGACTCCTAGTATGTCTCCATCAAATTCAATACGAGGCATGTTTTGTGTAGCCGAGAGCAAGGCCTCTTTGCTTCCATAGTAGTGAAATCGTAAGACTATGTCTTTCGGGGCTTGAGAGTTTTTAGGGAAGCCTCCCAGGGCTCTGTGGGCCCTATCCATACGCCACATTTCAGATGGCAGATCTGGGACCATAGCAGAGAAAAAACGAGTCAGGTACTCACGGAACTCGTCCTGCTCCACCGAATTCGGGACCACACGTATTTTGCCATTCTGCCATCTGTCTCGGAATGTTCCTGTGCTAGCCCGAAGGAAGCGGATATCTGCCTGCACATTTGCGGAGTCATCTTCCAAAGCATTGTGGCGAGTGATAAAATCATCCACTCTGGTTTCAAGTGAGTTTTTTCTCTCACCGATAGCCGCAATGTCTGCTTTTAGCTCTTTTGTGGAGGAGTTAATCATATCTTGCATGCTCGCCAAGAGTTCCGTTTTATGTTTACCGAGAACCTCTTCGATATGTCCAAGAATGTCAGACTTCTGTGGGCTTTGTTGTGTAGCTTTTGTCTGCTTCTCAGTGGAACGAGATGGCTGAGGTGGACTTGTTTGAGTAGCCTTATTCTGCTTTTCAGCGTTGCGTGGTGGTTGTGGCGTGCTTTGGGTGGCCTGGGCGCCATCTTGGCTTCTTGTGTCCCGGAGGAACTTTTCCATCTTACCGGCCTCTCCCTTCTTCGAAGTGGCTTTTTTCACCTTGTCTTTAGCCATCTACAGTTCCCAAACCCGAGAATGGAAGACTCTTGCTCTTATAGTTAGTGGTTGCTCGTCTGGGAGTCAGCTTACGGAGCTGTCAGAGCGGAGCTCAGTCACTCGAGGCCATCTTGGTTATGCGCGTGCATGCGCCTCCTTGTGCTTTCTTACTTTTAACGCTAAGTAATGGCTTTTTTATGGCCACTCTCCCATAAAGTAGAGAGTACAGCATATCGTGGTCCTTTATGCTGGATACACACCATGCGTTTCCGCGTTCGACGCGTCCGTCGATACGCGTCGATTCGATTATTTCCGACATGTCCGATTCAAGCTTCGATGGATCGTTAGGTCGATTTGCCATACTTTACATGGCAATCGACCTAAAAATCAACGAAATTCGTTCGGAAATGCTCGGAAATAATCGAATCGACGCGTAACGACGGACGCATTCGACGCGGAAACTCATGGTGTGTATCCAGCATAAGACACGCTAATCGAGTGGAGCCGTGAGTACAAGGAGATACACTTAAGTGGATTTTGATGTCTTATGCTATCTACCTAGGGATAATGGTGTTTACATATTGTGAATTTTATCTTGATTTAGGAGCCAGAAGGAGACTCTATCTACAGGAAGACTGCAGGAGCGATCCCTGTGATCTGTCCAATTATCTGTGCGAGATCTCGCAGTGTGTATGGTGGTGTGGATGAGGTGTGAGATTGCTCGCAGGATATTTTGCTAGACAGCTAAGGGTGTGTTTTCTAATATTTGGTAGAGGCATCTTTGAGCATTTTTTACTGTGAATTGTATTCATTTAATTGATTTTATTCTAATAAAACAAAAAATTTATCTTTGCATAGTGCGCAGGAGTCCATATATTTATATTTAGACATATACACAAGATAATAACTCTGTAGGCAAATGTATTCAGATTGAATTACACATGCCATCCGGAGTATATACAAGTAGATCTCCCTGCATAAGGAGTAATTCTGAGCTACCCAATGTATATATACTATTGTGTGCACACAGACCCCGGAACCTGGTTAAATATACACAGTAGATATTTACAAATAAATACAAGAGATAATTTGCAGTACAGAAGGAGCAAGCTAATTAGCAGTCATACAGGCAAAACATGAACCAGGATATCAAACCATACAATGTAGTCGCTTAGGCAAAGAATCGTCGAGAGCAAGGCTAGAGGTCAATCATACACAGGACAGCAAGAACACAGGATAAACAGAACACAAGATTCAAGGGCCAGTAACTCAGGCTAGGAGGGCCAGAACAAACGATGAGCTAGCACTTGAGTAGTCCTCCGGCTTGGCTTATATCCTTGTGCAGAGACCAGGGGCGTAACTAGAAATCACTGGGCCCCCCTGCGAATATTTGGATGGGGCCCCCCCATAGGTGCCAAATAATCGTAATGGGGCAGCGTTTCACTGTAAATTAATTGTAAAGTGGGCAGCATTTTACCAGACAATCGTAATGTGGGCCAGAAAATCGTAATGTGGGCAGAGTTCACCAGAAAATCGTAATGTGGGCACCAGTCACCAGAAAATAGTAACGTGAGCAGCAGTCACCAGAAAATTGTAACGTGGGCAGCATTCACCAGACAATCGTAATGTGGGCAGCGTTCACCAGAATATCGTAATGTGGGACAGAAAATCGTAATGTGGGCAGAGTTCACCAGAAAATTGTAACATGGACAGCATTCACCAGACAATCGTAACTTGGGCAGTGTTCACCAGAAAATCGTAATGTGGGCCAGAAAATCGTAATGTGGGCCAGAAAATCGTAATGTGGGCAGCGTTCACCAGAAAATCGTAACGTGGACAGCATTCACCAGACAATCGTAACGTGGGCAGTGTTCACCAGAAAATCGTAATGTGGGCCAGAAAATCGCAATGTGGGCAGCAGTCACCAGAAAATCGCCATGTGGGCAGCAGTCACCAGAAAATTGCAATGTGGGCATCAGTCACCAGAAAATCCTAATGTGGGCAGCAGTCACCAGAATATCGTAATGTGGGCAGCAGTCACCAGAAAATCCTAATGTGGGCAGCAGTCACCAGAAAATCCTAATGTGGGCAGCAGTCAGTCACCAGAATGTCGTAATGTGGGCAGCAGACACCAGAAAGTCGTAATGTGGGCAGCAGACATCAGAAAATCCTAATGTGGGCAGCAGTCACCAGAAAATCGCAATGTGGGCAGCAGTCACCAGAAAATCGCAATGTGGGCAGCAGTCACCAGAAAATCCTAATGTGGGCAGCAGTCACCAGAAAATCCTAATGTGGGCAGCATACACCAGAAAATCGTAATGTGGGCAGCAGACACCAGAAAATCGTAATGTGGGCAGCAGACACCTGAAAATCGTAATGTGGGCAGCAGACACCTGAAAATCGTAATGAGGGCAGCAGACACCTGAAAATCGCAATGTGGGCAGCAGTGACCAGAAAATCGCAATGTGGGCAGCAGTGACCAGAAAATCGTAATGTGGGCAGCAGACACCTGAAAATCGCAATGTGGGCAGCAGACACCTGAAAATCGCAATGTGGGCAGCAGACACCTGAAAATCGCAATGTGGGCAGCAGACACCTGAAAATCGTAATGTGGGCAGCAGACACCAGAAAATCGCAATGTGGGCAGCAGACACCAGAAAATCGTAATGTGGGCAGCAGACACCTGAAAATCGTAATGTGGGCAGCAGACACCAGAAAATCATAATGTGGGCAGCAGACACCAGAAAATCGCAATGTGGGCAGCAGTGACCAGAAAATCGCAATGTGGGCAGCAGTGACCAGAAAATCGTAATGTGGGCAGCAGACACCAGAAAATCGCAATGTGGGCAGCAGTGACCAGAAAATCGTAATGTGGGCAGCAGACACCAGAAAATCACAATGTGGGCAGCAGTGACCAGAAAATCATAATGTGGGCAGCAGACACCTGAAAATCACAATGTGGGCAGCAGTGACCAGAAAATCACAATGTAGGCAGCAGACACTAGAAAAAAAATGCACCTGTGAAAAAAAAACAATTCACTTACCTGACAGAAGTCTTCTCCTCTCCCGGCATCTGGCTCGCAGCTCCCCGACGATCCTCCTGCAGCACATCTCCCGTGCTGACAGGCAGAGTGCAGGGCTACAGCAAGATGGCTGCCGAAGCCCTGTACTAGAGACACAAATAGTCTCCAGTGCAGGGCTTCTTCGGTGGCCATCTTGCCGTAGCCCTGCTCTGCCTGCCGGAGACTATGCAGGCTGCTGAAGCGGGGCTGCGGGGAATGAACTGGCGCAGCGTCTATTAGACGCTGCGGCCAGTTGAGCACCTTGCTGGGGGGTCCAGAGCAGCGCTCCCCCCACGGACAGTGAGCGGGCCCCAGAGCAGCCCCGGGCGGCCGGGCCCCCCTGCGGCTGAGAGAGTCGCATCCCCGGTAGGTACGCCGGTGGTGACAGCCTTTCCTCCTCCGGGCCCCTGACTTGCTAGGGGCCCCCCTGCAACTGCAGGGGCTGCAGGGTCTATTCCTACGCCCCTGGCAGAGACATCAGGTGATCATCCAAATCTCCTTCCAACAATAGTCTGTAGAGAAGTACAAGTTCTGGAGGAGTGAGCCCTCTGCTGGCAGGCAGAGAAACAACATGATTCAAGATGAGTTTATACTGACATCTGCTGGTGAAGAAAGGAAGTTCATGAAGCGTATTTACATAGATGTCACCAGCAGAGACAGAGCCTGACACAGGGGTACCTTTGGTCTCTGTGCTGCCTCTCAAATGAATACCGTCCTTGCCTGGTCTGTCAGTTTTGGTGGGCGTCCCTCTCTTGGCAGGTTTGTTCCAGTACTATGTTATTTTCATAAACTCCAGCTCACGTCTCCGGGAGCTTCCTGCGCAGACGCAGTATAAGAAAACTTCGTACTGCGCCTGTGCAGGAAGCTCCTGGACACTTGAGTGGGAGCAAGGACGCAAGCAGCCATGGCCACGTAGGGCCATTTGCATTCGTCTAACTAGACAAATAATTGGACGGTGACCAGCAGTAGGGGAACGGGGGATCATCCAGGATGGCATGGGGCAGGACAGCTGCAGGGGGCCAGTAGATGTCCCAGGTAAGTGTCAGTTTTTGTTTTTATAATACCCTACAGAACCCCTTTAAAGGACCACTGTCGCGAAAATCTTAAAATTTAAAATACATGCAAACACATAAAGATAAGAAGCATGTTTCCTCCAGAGTAAAATGAGCCATACATTACTTTTCTCCTATGTTGCTGTCACTTGCAGTACTGACATTACCAACAGGTGTTGGGCTAGTCCATCTCTATATGGGGATTCTCAGCATAGCATTAATTCTTTATAAAGACACTTCTTGAAAAATATTTATAAAAAGATGCTGGCCAGCCACCCTGCTCACTGCACATTTTTTTGGCAGTTGGACGGAGCAACTGCCATTCACTAAGTGCTTTTGAAAATAAAGAAAACCCTGAGAATCCCCCGCGAGTAGATAGGCTAGTCCAAAATCAGTTGGTTCTGTCAGAAAACTACTGCTTTCTGTAAGTTACAGCAAAATAAGATAAAAGTAATTTATGACTCATTTTACTCTGAAAGAAACATACTTCTTATTTGTATATGTTTTTATATTGTCACAATCTGCATCTGCTGGTGATGTCATGAATAAACTACCTTTGTTTCACCAGCAGATGTCATCATTCTTCTAAGGGATTTGGCAGCATGAACTTCTCTCTGCCCACCAGCAGAGGGCTCACTTCTCCAGGAATGGTATTTCTCCACAGACTGTTGCTAGGAGGAGGTCTGGACTGTCACATGATCTCCCATAATGGTATTTAACCACTTCGCCATATCTGGACGCATATATCCGTCCAGATAGGCAGTGGTGCTGCAGCCGTGTGTTGCGCGCGATCGGGCGCGCGCCCGCGCGCGCCCCCGCTACCTCCCGCTGCCCCCCCGATCAGTGAATGGGAATATAATTCCCATTCACCGATCCAAGTCCCCGGCAGAAATACCGACGCTTTCTCATCAGAGAGCGTGGTATTTCTGCCCCCAGGAAACAACTTCTCTTCATTTTAGTTCCTAGATGCGACATCGTTCGCATCTAGGAACTTTTTGAATGTGGCCATCTTGTGGCCAAATAGTAAACTGCACCCACATACCTGTATTGAATAAAAAATACATTATTTTACATCTAAAATTGGCTATTTACCTCCCAAACTAAAATTACCCAAATACATTTTTGTATTAAAAAAAATAATAAAAAAAATTACAATTAAAAAAAAAAAAACTACATAAATAGTTACCTAAGGGTCTGAACTTTTTAAATATACATGTCAAGAGAGTATCTTATTACATTTTTTAAAATTATAAGCTTGTAAATAGTGATCGACGCAAATTGAAAAAATGCACCTTTATTTCTAAATAAAATATCGGCGCCATAAATTGTGATAGGGACATAATTTAAATGGTGTAATAAGCGGGACAAATGGGCACATAAAATGCATGGGTTTTAATTACTGTAGCATGTATTAATTTTAAACTATAATGGCTAAAAACTGAGAAATAATGTTTTTTTTCCATTTCTATCTTAATCTTCCTGTTAAAATGTATTTACAGTAAAGTGGCTCTTAGCAAAATGTACTACCTAAAGAAAGCCTAATTAGTGGCGGAAAAAACGAGATATAGATCAATTAATTTTGATAAGTAGCGATAAAGTTATTAGCGAATGAATGGGAGGTGAACATTGCTTGGATGCATAAGATTTTCGAAGCTGTAGGCTGAAGTGGTTAAAAAGGAACTCCAGTGAAAATAATGTAATAAAAAAGTGCTTCATTTTACAATAATTATGTATAAATGATTTAGTCAGTGTTTGGCCATTGTAAAATCTTTTAAATCCCTGATTTATATTCTGACATTTAGGGTCTGTTTCCACTACATGCAGATTGGATGCAGAATGGATGCAGAAAAACTGACTCCAATGAATGCCTATGGGCCTGTTTCCACTAAACGCTACACTAAACTAAAGTGAGCTATAGGTGCTGCAGTATAAGTTGCCAGGTGGTGCCCTAGTATATGTGGCAGAGTGACTTACCTAACTCCGTTCCAATGTGGACTCCTCTCGCCGGGCTCTCCTGCTCTCCCCGCGCATTTCTCCTGTTGCTGCATCCTATGACAATGGTTACTTCCGTCGGCATCCTGACATCATGAGAGGCGCTGCAGGGTAACCATGGAAATAGGACGCGTTCCCCGGTGTCGTTGATAGAAGGATAGAGCAGGCCCGGTGACAAGAGAATAGTGTGGCGGGAGGAGTCTGCGCAGGAACGGGGTTACGTGAGTAACTGTGGAGCCCCAGGGCCGCATAGGGCAGGTCGATGGGCGGCCGCCAGCAGCAGAGCACCAAGCGAGGAGTGCCTCGCTTGTACGCTGGTGGTGCCCCTGCTAGCGAACTATGAAAAACTATATAATAAAGTCTCCCTGCCGTCCCAAGAGAGGCCTGTAACTCTGTCGTGGCAATCTGTGTCCGGTCCAACAGTCAGATTGGCAGCTGACAGCTTTCCTAGTACCAGGGACAAGGGATCGCGGTGTTGCTCCCATGTCAGGCGGAACACAGTGATGTCATCCGGGTAAGCGACTGCACAACTGTGCTTGCCTTCCAACAGGGCTTTCCATGCCTGTTGAAAGGTGGCAGGGGCATTCCTCACACCAAAAAGCATCCGCATCAAGGCGTCAAGGCCAAATGGCATGATGAATGCAGATTCCTTGCGTGCCTCAGACACGAATGGAATCTGCCAGTATCCGCGACTCAGATCCATGATCGTTAGATAGTTGATAGTTGGCAGACCCCAGCCAATCCAACAGATCACTGATTCGATATGACATACTGAAGGCGTCACAGTCGACATATATGCATGAGGGTGGTGAGTGCTGCAGACGCAGCATGGTTACATATAGACTTTCCGTTGTTCCTTAAGCCTGTGGATATACATTTTGCAGCCTTGTTGGATACATAGAAGGAATTGTTTGTATTCATTGCTGAACTGTAAGTAAAATTAAGGGTCTGCTGACCGAATATTGACACGATGAAGCAATACTTTGAGCAAAAACAGTTCTCATGCTTTATAGCACATGCCTGGCAAGGACTGCGTAAACGATCATTGCAGTGTGTATTGAGAATTGTACTCATGCAATGAGTGAAGACCCCTCCAACCAAAAAGCTGATATTATTTAATGGGGGGGGGGGGGGGGGGTTAAGTCCTGTGTGTTTAAAGTAATGTGCCATGTGCAAAGTTTTCATCTTCGCTACAATCTCTGAGCAGCAGGTTAATTGTTTGTATAGTATTTGGCATTCTGATGGACCCCATATTCCAGAAGCAGCACCTTGCACAAACTGATTCTTTGAAAAATGAGTTGAATTGATTCAAAAAGCCAGAATTGCATGCATATATAGTGCATATATAGCTGAATTGCGCATGTGCAGTTATTGATATTGGTTAACATAACGTTTATTATCCAGTTGTCTAATAATTACTGCTTCTTTTCTCTAGCAAATGAAGAGTGTGTTGCTCTGGAATTTTGTGACTGTATTGTCCTTCACCTTAGGAATAAAAACACGTATTGCAGGGAAACATACAGAGGCGTAACTAGATGGAATAGGGCCCCCCTCCAAAAAATGATAGCATGGGGCCCCATTGGTCCCCGAACCCCATGAGGGTCACGTGATCGGGAGCCGGCAAATGGCAGCAGAAAGTGTTCTGCTATGAAGCAGCGTCTGGAAGCATGAAAAAAATGACAGACACTCCGCTACTTGCTACTCTGCATGGCAGGAGGAGGTGGTAAGGGTGTTTTTTGTGAGTGAACGGGGTGGGTTTTTTTTTTTGCGAATTGGCTGCACTTGCGGTAGGGAGAGACAGGAGGAGGGGCCCCCAAAGCCTCCGCACCCCCCCCCCCCCCCAATGGCAGGGGTCGCAGGGATGATTGTTACACCCATTGAAACATACACTCTGTTTACTATATCAGATGTTTACATGCCATACAATGTATATTTATTTACTTACATGCATTCTGTTGCCACTGTGTCGTCACTAACATGTTGTTGACTTTGAAATGGCTCCTCCGCCGATCAGGAATCGGCGCAACGTGGTAAGTGTGCCAGATCTCATTGCTTTGCATTGTCATTGCGCTACCCTGTGGCAAAACAGGGTAACGCATTGCACGCTTGCAAAGCAAGTGTAAAAAGGGCCTCTACAAGTCATGTCATGCAGCATCCCTTTCTCTGCTGGGAAACGGATATCCAGATGAAAACAGGCACTTATGTCACCAGCTCCATTTACTAAACACTTGTGTTTATTGTGATATTTTTCATTTTCCATTTGCATGATTCAACATAGAACGATAGATAGTAATTAAATTCACGTCATCAATCACATCAGTACAACAAATATGTAGCCATCTTGGCTGTCTGTCTTGTACTGAGTTCAGTTGACCGAAAAAATGGGTACAAATGTCGCTTTATGGAGTAAGTCACAGAAAACAGTTGAGTTGAATTAAAAAAAAAATTCCTGGAAGTCCACAAAGCACACTAAGGCCTCGTTCACATCTAAAATCGTAATCGCAAATGCAAGAGTTTTGAGATTTTGTGCAGGGTTTTTTTCCCCCTTCCTGGCGCTCCACTGCGCCCTGGTTTTTCGGTAAAAGCACTTTTTGAAGCGCTTTTCCAGTGCAGTTTTTAAATTCACTCCCTGACTCAAGTCAGGAAGTGAACTCTGACCCGGAAAAGAATAAATACAATGTATTTATTCTTAAAAACGCGAACGCAATCCCTGCACAAAGCGATTTTGTGAGCGTTTGCATTTTTCCTATACCTTCCATTGAGGCAAAATTGCCTCAAAAATGGTACAGGCACCTCTTTGCTGAGCGAATCGGAAACAAACTGCTCAGATGTGAACTCTCTCATAGGCAGTCATTGCACAAGCATTTTTAGGGCGATTTTGAAAATCGTCTGCGCTTGAAAAAAGGGCAAAAACGCCCTTAGTGTGAATGAGCCCTAAGGGCCCATTCACACTTAAAATCACAAAACTCTGAGCGAGTGATTTTACGCGATTAGCGCGGTAAAAATCACTGGACACTTTTGCAATTTCAGAACCATTCCATGTCTGGAATAAATTCAATATCTCTTTGAAAGGGAAGATAAATGCAATAAAATGATGCTGCTACTTAAAGGAGTACTGTATAGGCCCTTAGGGAAAAAGAGTTGCACTTACCTGGAGCTTCTAATGGTCCCCTGCAGACGTCCTGTGCCCGCGCAGCCACTCGCCGATGCTTCAGTCACGGCTGACAGTTATTTCCGGAATCTGCAACTTTAAAGTCGCAAAACCACTGTGCCTGCGCGGCCTCCTCTTCACTCACGCGGACGTCCCCGGGAGCGTACTGCGCAGGAGCAGGCCAGCGCAGTACGCTCCCGTGATGTCAGCGAGAGCAAGAAGAAGGTCGCGCAGGCACAGTGGCAAATTCCAGAAGTAACCGGCGGTGGGGACCGGAGCATTGGCGAGTGGCTGTGCAGGCACAGATCGTCTGCGGGGGACCATTAGAAGCCCCCGGTAAGTTCAACTCTTTTTCCCTAAGGGCCCCCTACAGTACTCCTTTAATACCTTAATTTCTGGAGTCCTACCAATTACTATTAACTTATCCAATACAGCTGAGAAGTAAAGGAATATATTCAAACTTACTATAATATGGATTGGAACTGATTCTGCAGAAAAGGAACATCATGAATGTGGGCCAAAATAATGTCCATGAAGTTATCACTAGTCAATGATGTCTTTAACTTTATTGATCCTTCTGGGATCGGTCGGAGTAAAGGCAGGCATAAATGAGAATCCATACCTTGGGTAGAAGTAAAGAAGCCTCATGAGGACAGTAATGCTTACCTTTAGGCCTAAATACAGGCACCATGGATGAAGTCATGTACTTTTCTTCTAATTACACTATCTCAGGTGCAAGTTGAGCTGTGTAGGGAGGACAGTTAGAGCATCCAGGGGATCAAGTGTGTCTAACATGGGCATTGCTAGCCCCAAAGATCAGTGGCACGTGCCCCGGATCTATTCTGGGGTGCCCTGGATGTCCCTTAGTCTGGGTGAGCTGTGGTGCCTCAATGGCGGGCATGCTGGAAGCTGTGGTGGATCAATCGGGGGTACGCTGGGTGCTGTGGTGCTTCTATGTGGGCATACTGGGTGCTGTGGTGCCATGCTGGGTGCTGTGATGCCTTTATGGGGCATGCAGGGAACTGTGTTTTTTCTATGGGGGCATGCTAGGAGTTGTGGTGCCTCAATAGCAGGCCCGTGGGAGCATGGGAGGGGGTCCACTAGATGGTTAGGGAATGCTAAGGGGGAACTCGTTATGTTTAAATGGCACTGCCTACGTATGTGATATGCTGCATATTTGTTTGTTTTGTATTAATGCAGATGGGGCTTCATCCATCATTTTGCTGGGCAGGCCTATTTAGCCCGCTGTTAAGTTAATGTAAATTTGGCTTCCATCTAGAGTGCCCAAAAGTGCCCTGGATCTCTTAGGATCCTAGCAACGCTCCTGGTGTCTAACCAGGCAATTGTATCCTTATAGAACCTCTGTCGTGAAAATCCGAAAATGTAAAATATATGTAAACTTATACAAGTAAGAAGTACATTTCTTCCAGAGTAAAATGAGCCATAAATTACTTTTCTCCTATGTTGCTGTTACTTTTAATAGGTAGTAGAAATCTGACAGAACTGACAGGTTTTTGACTAGCCCATCTCCTCGTGGGAGGGTTCACAGGGATTTCTTTATTTTCAAAATGCACTTAGTGAATGGCAGTTGCTCCGTCCAACTGCCAAAAAAAGTGTACGGTGAGCAGGGAGGCTGGCCAGCATCTTTGTATAAATCTTTTTTCAGGGAATGTCTTTATAAAGAATAAAAGCCATGCTGAGAATCCCCTATGGAGAGATGGACTAGCCCAAAACCTGTCAGTAATGTCAGATTTCTACTACTTACTGTAAATGCCATTAACATAGGAGAGAAGTAACTTATGGCTTATTTTACTCAGGAAGAAACTTACTTCTTATTTGTATGTGTTTTAAATTTTAAGATTTTCGCTACAGTTCCTCTTTAAGCTAGTTCAAGAAGCCTAAGTGATACTGATAACAGAGGACGACAGCGATCCATAGAGGATGTTGTGCTTACATACAATTATGCAAATCAACAGTGAAAATTGAAACATACACTCTGTAGACAGTGAATCCCACCACTTCTTGGCTAACCTATAGAGTACAAAATGTGTGCCCATGTGCTTCTAATTCTAAAGAATCCTACATATTATGAATGAATACAGTGGTAGGAAAATAAAAACGCGTGTTTTAACCAGGCATGTAACAATAGACCCAACAGTTGTGGGGGGACGCCTTCTCTGCCCATGTCTAATATGAAGAGTAGTGCAGGGTTGCCCAATTCAGGTGCTGGGTCACAGCCACTCTCCTCCACAGCCCAGTATGCAGCTGCACATGAAGGAACACCTGCGAGCCGAATGGAGCTATGTGGCTGCACACCGAGCTGTGCTATGAAGAGAGAAGAGTAGATGGTATCCATGGGCATCCGCACATAGAGCCAGGGGGGTGCCACTGCCTCCCCCTGGCCGCCCGCTGCCCCCCCCCCCTGGCCGCCGCTCACCCCCCTGTAGCTGCCGCTCATCCCCTCCTGGCTGCCGCGTCAGACCTCGATCAGGCGGCAACCAATCGTGCGGGCGCTAGGACCCAGCGCCCGCACTGATATGCGGAAGTGACATCACTTCCGCATATAGAGCGGGTGCGTCCGGCGCACGCATTACTGGTCGGGTTGCCGCTGATCGAGGTCTGAAGTTGCTGCAAGGTGAGGGGGAAGAGCGGCGGCTAGAGAGAGGGGGCACCTGTCACCCGCTGCCTAAAGGGGCTCCCTGTCACCCGCTGCCTAAAGGGGCTCCCTGTCACCCGCTGTCTAAAGGGGCTCCCTGTCACCCGCTACCTAAAGGGGTCCCTGTCACCCGCTGCCTAAAGGGGCTCCCTGTCACCCGCTGCCTAAAGGGGCTTCCTGTCACCCGCTGCCTAAAGGGGTCCCTGTCACTTACTGCCTAAAGGGGCTCCCTGTCACCTGCTGCCTAAAGGGGCTCCCTGTCACTCACTACCTAACCTGGGGGGTCCCTGTCACTCACTACCTAACCTGGGGGGTCCCTGTCACCCGCTGCCTAAAGGGGTCCCTGTCACCCGCTGCCTAAAGGGGCTCCCTGTCACCCGCTGCCTAAAGGGGCTCCCTGTCACCCGCTGCCTAAAGGGGCTCCCTGTCACTCACTACCTAACCTGGGGGCTCCCTGTCACCCGCTGCCTAAAGGGGGTCCCTGTCACCCGCTGCCTAAAGGGGGTCCCTGTCACCCGCTGCCTAAAGGGGTCCCTGTCACCCGCTGCCTAAAGGGGTCCCTGTCACCCGCTGCCTAAAGGGGTCCCTGTCACCCGCTGCCTAAAGGGGTCCCTGTCACTCGCTGCCTAATGGGGTCCCTGTCACTCGCTGCCTAATGGGGTCTCAGTCACTTCCTAACCTGGGGGTCCCCTGTCACTTCCTAACCTGGGTGTCCCCTGTCACTACCTTACTGGGGGTCCCTGTCACTACTTTACTGGGGGGGTGTCCTTGTCACTTCCTAACCTGGGGGTGTCAGGAATATATTGGGGTGCTTAGGATGTAAGGAACAGGAACATATTCTTTCATTTTTCTGCCTGTGTTCCATGTAGGTCTGCTAGAAGGGAGCTGTTGCCGTTGATTGCTTGGGGCAAGGAAAAGGGTATTGTCTTGACCATATGAGGTGCTTTGAGTTTCTGCTAATGGGATTATCTGCCTGGCTTTTTGAACTCAGGAGACGACCCATTGTCTCAATACACAAAGCAAGCCTAGTCAGGAAAAGTCTAAAACATGTCAGCTTGTGGTGAAGAAACCCTATTTCACTGTGAGGAAATTAAATTATTGGTGGAGTTGAAAAGCCTCACTTAACAATCTCTTGATGTAAAGACATTGTAACCTGGGGAAATTGGGCTAAGGAAGTCTTTTGTTGGGTGTGGGTACTATAGTGGATGTTGGATCTCTGAATATCCAATTATGACTGAGGATGTAATTAAATCTAGTCTCCCCCCGTCCACACAGGCTTACAGCCTCGAGGCGAATATTTCATTATAAAAACCGGGGGACAGCTACCTCAAATCAGTTCTCTTCTGACGGTAGCTGCGGCTGGTCTCCTGGCCCAAGCTAGTGGACTCCTGATCTAACCAGAATTGTGTCCGTCCACAAAAGTCCAAGATTCTTCTATCTGGATTCCTGTATTTTGGTAAGCAAAATCGCTTTGTGTGTTATCTTTGTAACTCTTAATTTTGTACCTTTTTTACTTTGTTTTTGGTAATCTTTTGTATATATTCTGTTCTGCATTGTCCCATGTGTTTCTGGAATATTAAATTATTATTTAATAAGCTTGACTTCTGCCGTACTAAACTAACACTCATAGCCTAGAGGAGACTGCAGTGTAGCTGTGTATAAGTCCGTGCCTAATTATATGCTTGAGCAACACTACCATATGAAGTTGTAATTGCATTGTGTGTGGGGGCGTTTGTCAATACGTTGGCCTAAAGCGCGCAGCTGACCCAATGTACGAAACGCCAGTGCGAGTAGCTAACAGTATCGTTCGGAACAACTGTTAGTGGTTTTGCTGCACGACAGTGTAACTTGCATTACAAATCATTGTCTGATTGTGCTGTGTTACTGTACAACTGTACTGTGTGTGTGAGTGCGTGGCGTTCTCGTATTCGGCCTGAGTGCAAAGCTGACCCAAATACGAAAACGCAGATTGCTTGTTCAGCCCTCAACAGCTGAGGGGACGTGTCTAGCAAAGCTAGTGGTGGCAGTGGGAAGTGTTTGAGGGGTTCCAGCCTTGTTTGTAGCTTAAATAAGGCTGTTCCCCGCTTAATCTGGTCAAACCCGCAGTCGGGAACCGTATACGCAGGCGTGCCGCGGGCCGGTTCCTGACATAATTGGCTGGCAGTGGTGGGAACGTTTAGTACATTAGTACGCAGTTTAGCTCGCTATTCTGAGTACTAAAGGCTGGAAGCTTGCTAGAAGCAACTAGCCTACAGAAGTCTACTCAGTGCAGAATCTATATACTTTTTTTTGTTCAAAGATACACACTTGGTATTTGCTTTCCCTTCCCCCCCCTTTTTTTTTTCTCTTTTTTTTTTTTTTTGCAACACGATGGCTCAGAAAGCATCCAGCTATGCAAGGCAAAACAAAGAGATGCTACTCAACCTGTGTGAGCACAGAGGCATCGAGACGGTGAGCGGCCAGACGAAGGAGCAGTTGGTTCGTGCCCTCGAGGAGTATGAGGCAGAGCAAGCCCGTGCTTCAACGTCAGCGGATGCAGCTCACGACACGCCAGAGGAGGAATCGCTCCCGCCACAGAATGCGAGTGGAGATGATGTCCTGGACGATCCACCGAGCAGGGAGATGCCATCTCTGGAAGCTGATCTATAGCTACTGAACTCGGCTGATCCTGAACTGCGCCTAAAGCTGATCCTACTGCACCAACAGGCAGAGGAGGGGAGAGCTGAACGGCGACGCCAGGCCGAGAGTGAAAGACGCCGGGCAGAGGAGGGGAGAGCTGAACGGCAACACCAGCTGGAGCTGGCTAAACTTCAGCAGCAGAACCGGTCTGCTGGACCCGCAGAACGCGAAGGTGAGCAAGTCCACAGAATCCCCCTGGATAAGTTCCCCGCTATGGACAAGGACTCTGACATCGACACTTTCCTACAGGGGTTTAAAAGGACTTGTCGGCAGTATGGGGTGCCCCGTGAGCAGTGGGCAAGATACCTCACACCAGGGCTGAGAGGCAAGGCCCTGGAGGCGTTTGTGAGGCTCCCCCAGGAAGAAGAAACAGACTTTGAGGCAATTAAGAAAGCCATTATTGCGCGATACCACCTCACGCCAGAGGTGTATCGCAAACGTTTCAGGACAGTGCAGCGAGGTCCTAATGACAGTTACCTGGATCATGCTTGCAACCTGCGCACTGCCTTCCAGCAGTGGCTAAAAGGACTGTCAGTGAAAACCTTGGATGCCCTGCAGGAACTGATGATAAAAGACCAGTTCCTCCACACGTGTCCTGTTGATGTCCGGCTGTTTGTGCTGGATCGAGAACCAAAGACAGTGGATGAGGCTGCGGAAATGGCCAATTCCTACACGGCCCATAGAGCACCCGAGTCCCGGAGGGCTACTCCATCCAGCTGGAGGGGAGAGCAGATTGCTAAACCTGTTTCACCCAGCACCCAGAGGAGGCAAGCACCGCTGTCTCCTGGATTCAAGCAACCATCCACTGACACTCGGAAATGCTTTGTATGTGACAGGGTGGGTCATATCAGCACGACTTGCCCAGAGAGGAAGAGGGAGGCCCCAAAATCCAGTGAGGCCTCAAACCCCCGTGAAGTCCCAACTGCTTTGTGTGCTACCAGGAATGCCACTGGCTATGCAGAGAATCTGCAGCTGGTCACGGTTGGGGGTACAATTGCCACTGGGCTGACTCTCATACATCCCCTGCTTGTGAACCCGGAGCAGTACATACCTGGGAAAATGATTGCTGTCAGAGGAATTGGGGGTGTCGCCCCTGCAATACCCACCGCCTTGGTCCACCTGGATTGGGGGGCCGGCAGCGGATTGAAAGAAGTTGGGGTAACCGACAAAATCCCCACCAACGTTTTGCTGGGTACTGACCTGGGACGGTTAGTGGCCCGGTATGAGCCTACTCCAAACCCTGTGGGGCCTGCATCCCCAGCAGACGTTCAGGACTCTTGCAAGGTACTGTGTGATAATGCTGTGCAAGTGGGGAATGCTGGCGAGGCCCCAGGGGCTATGGACTGTGTACTAGGAGCCAGCCCTAATGAGTCTCCAGTGCCTAGGCCTGGAGTGGGACCTTCTTTGGATGTAAAAGATAGCGCTCCACACAATTTCCCGTTCTTATATAAGTGATTACACTCACCAGATCCTGTTTGACCACTATGAGACTGGTCAAAGAACGCACTCTGCGATGTCCTACTCGATCACACCAGACCTCCCTGATTGATCAATCTGCTCCTCCTCTCCTTCTTCCTTAATGCCACCGTTATTCCATGTGCAATTGTACCTCATGAGATGGGAAAAACCTCACATAGTACAGCTCCGTTTGTAAAAATGACGTTTAATACTTTAAAAATACTCACAAACTTGGGGTCATATGACTGCGCACAGAGTTTTAAGAATGGGCTCTCCCCCGTGCCTCCCGGTCAGGCCCGTTGGTGCCGCTCCAAATCCGCCGCCAGTCCGTTATGCAAACATCCCTTGCTTCCGCACTGTGCGCTCGTAGTGTCCTGACAGTCCGAGGTAGCTCCACCCGACGCGTTTCGTCACAGCGTGTGACTCAGCAGGGGCGTGGCTTGCTACCCGGACGTCAGGTTAAATATACGCTAAAGGCCCTCCCTCCAGCTATAATGCTGGTAAGCTGCAACCTCCTCTCCACATATTACCTCCCCATAGGCAGTAAGATCTGCCCATCCGGGTGTGCGCACGCAGTGCGTTCCAACAAGTGCAGCAATGTGGCTGCTGGATCCCCTAATTGTGCAGCATAAGGGAAAGCCCGCATTACATTACGATCATAAAATACATAAAAGCACATAAAAATAGTATCACATACATTGTCAGAGTTTCATTTCCATGCTCTTCATGCAGATAATCTGTTTTTATTACGTCTATCCCAGATTCAATCTACATATCTTTATTTATCTACCAAATTTACATCTCCCTTCTCTTCAGGGTTCTTTGTCGGCATCTTGTGGCCAAATGGTGTGGGACCTGTTGACACAGAGAATGCAGAAACTGATGATGTAATTTATGACGCACGGACTATCGAGGCGATTGATGCAGGAACTGTTGATGATAATTGTGAAGTGCTGAGTAGCAATGTGTGTAATGATACAGATAATGTGGATGTTTTATGTGATGTTCTAAATGTCAATATGTATAAGACGGATAATGTTGATATCATATGTGTTGTGCTACATAATGATGCTTGTCCTGTGGACACTCCGTCGGCTGCAGGAGCAACCAGCAGTGGTCGCTGGGCTGCAGCAGGTGGACTGTCCACTGAAGGGGCAGATGGCACCAGGCCAGATCTTTCCCCTTCAGATGGTTTCAAGACCAAAGGTGATGTGGGGTATGATATGTGTAAGGTGGGCGCTCCCTCAGCTGCCGTGGTAACCCGCAGCGCTAGCGAGTCTACAGCAGAGGGACTGTCCACTGAAGTGACAACTGTCGCTGGGTCAGCGACATCCACTTCGGAACCTGGCCCTGAGGGCCTAGGAGCCTCTCCGTCTGCAGCCTTCCTGGAATGTGTGACAAGCAGCACTGAGCTCTCTGGGGCTGTTCGATTTGACAGCAGCCTGGAAGAGCTCAGGGGGCTAGCCAGCAGGTCACCAGCTGGGAGGGGCAGGCTGAGAGGGTTCTGGGAAGTTACTCCCTCGGAGCTGTCCGAAGTGGAGGAGGCAGTCCGGCAGATACTCGTTCCCCAAAGGGACCGAGAGATAGCTCCTGCCACTATAGAGAGAGTGCGTGTAGCGACGGTTGGAACCCTTCCCCAGTTGCAGCACTGTCTCTATGGTCGCGAATTCACGGTCGTCACTGACTCGCATTCCCCTGGTTGGTTACGTCAGGTTGCCAAGAGCAACGACACATTGCAGCAACCTGACCAACTTTTCCATTCCTGTAGCTTGGAGCTAAGGAGTTACCCCCCCAGGCCCGGCCGTCAGTGTCAGCTTTGGCAGGACGATTCGTTAGAATCATCTGCCGGCGCCGTCTGGAAGAGGGGGCGTGTCAGGAATATATTGGGGTGCTTAGGATGTAAGGTACAGGAACATATTCTTTCATTTTTCTGCCTGTGTTCCATGTAGGTCTGCTAGAAGGGAGCTGTTGCTGTTGATTGCTTGGGGCAAGGAAGTGGGTATTGTCTTGACCATATGAGGTGCTTTGAGTTTCTGCTAATGGGATTATCTGCCTGGCTTTTTGAACTCAGGAGACGGCCCATTGTCTCAATACACAAAGCAAGCCTAGTCAGGAAAAGTCTAAAACATGTCAGCTTGTGGTGAAGAAACCCTATTTCACTGTGAGGAAATTAAATTATTGGTGGAGTTGAAAAGCCTCACTTAACAATCTCTTGATGTATAGACATTGTAACCTGGAGAAATTGGGCTAAGGAAGTCTTTTGTTGGGTGTGGGTACTATATTGGATGTTGGATCTCTGAATATCCAATTATGACTGAGGATGTAATTAAATCTAGTCTCCCCCCATCCACACAGGCTTACAGCCTCGAGGCGAATATTTCATTATAAAAACCAGGGGACAGCTACCTCAAATCAGTTCTCTTCTGACGGTAGCTGCTGCTGGTCTCCTGGCCCAAGCTAGTGGACTCCTGGTCTAACCAGAATTGTGTCCGTCCACAAAAGTCCAAGATTCTTCTATCTGGATTCCTGTATTTTGGTAAGCAAAATCGCTTTGTGTGTTATCTTTGTAACTCTTAATTTTGTACCTTTTTTACTTTGTTTTTGGTAATCTTTTGTATATATTCTGTTCTGCATTGTCCCATGTTTTTCTGGAATATTAAATTATTATTTAATAAGCTTGACTTCTGCCGTACTAAACTAACACTCATAGCCTAGAGGAGACTGCAATGTAGCTGTGTATAAGTCCGTGCCTAATTGTATGCTTGAGCAACACTACCATATAAAGTTGTAATTGCATTGTGTGTGGGGGCGTTTGTCATACGTTGGCCTAAAGCGCGCAGCTGACCCAACGTACGAAACGCCAGTGCGAGTAGCTAACAGTATCGTTCGGAACGACTGTTAGTGGTTTTGCTGCACGACAGTGTAACTTGCATTACAAATCATTGTCTGATTGTGCTGTGTTACTGTACAACTGTACTGTGTGTGTGGGTGCGTGGCGTTCTCGTATTCGGCCTAAGCACAAAGCTGACCCAAATACGAAAACGCAGATTGCGTGTTCAGCCCTCAACAGCTGAGGGGACGTGTCTAGCAAAGCTAGTGGTGGCAGTGGGAAGTGTTTGAGGGGTTCCAGCCTTGTTTGTAGCTTAAATAAGGCTGTTCCCCGCTTAATCTGGTCAAACCCGCAGTCGGGAACCGTATACGCAGGCGTGCCGCGGGCCGGTTCCTGACAGGGGGTTCCTGGCGCTACCTAAACTAGGGGGCAGCATTTACTTCAACCAGCCAAGCACAGCCACAGCATCACCGCCAGCCAACCCAGCCACAGCATCACCGCAAGCCAGCCTGGCCACAGCATCATGCAAGGCCTTTCAGCCCGCACGTCATCCCCAATCCAGCCAAAAACAGTATTGCCAGGCACAGCAGCCAGTAGAGGACAATTGAGAAGCCATTTTAGAGGTGTCTACCATATTAAGGGGGCATTCTGCCTATTTATGTGAAATGCTGTCTATTTATGTGCCTCATGACTGCTGAATTTGTCTTGCTGGGGGCCTCATGATTGCTGAATTCGTCTTGTTGAAGGCCTCATTATTTTTTGGGGGCCTCAAGATTGCTGAATGTCTTGTTGGGGGCCTCATGATTTGTTGGGGGCCTCATGATTGTTGAAGTTGTCTTGTTGGGGCATCATGATTGCTGAATTTGTCTTGTTGGGGGCCTCAAGATTGCTGAATGTGTCTTGTTGGGAGCCTGATGAGTTGTTGGGGGCCTCATGATTGCTAAATTTGTCTTATTGGGGGCCTCTGGGAAAAGCTGAATCATCATCCTATGAGACAATAGCATTAAACCTACTTTTTAGCTTTTTAAAACGGAAAATAAAACTGGGAGGTTCTAAAAAAAGAATACATTTTTCAGGAGTAGGATGAATGAAACTGTTTTTCTTCACAGTTTATTTTCAACTTGGATTTTCCATAATGTTCATGTATGAGTTAAAACGTTTGTATGAAGTTTAAATTGCTGTTGCCACTTTGCGATAGATAAAGTGACTTTTGGGTTGCAGTTTGGGCACTCGGCCTCCAAAAGTTTCGCCACCACTGTCCTAATCTAATGTCCCACATTGCTAAGTTAATTAAAATTTGTCACCACCCATGGCCACACCCACATTCTGGTCCATGGCCGCACCCATTTTTCGGCGCGGCGCGCTACGCACGCCGTACAACATAGCCCTCAGGTTTTTCGGCGTACACATCTTCTCAAAAATTTGCGGCGCGCTGCACCACTTCTTCCCTACCTTTTTGCCCCCCCCCCTGGAAAATTTTCTGCGGACGCCCATGATGGTATCCATTGCCGGAAGCATGTAGCATATGCTTCTCCGCGCACATATGGATGGCACATACTGTTAAGTACTCAATTCTAGATGGGAGGGTTAAAAAAGGTTGTCTAATGTAGTAGTTTGGCCTGGGAGGAGAAGGGCCTAGTCATGTCTAGTTTTACACCTGGTTTGATTCTGAACTATGCTGATACTACACATTTCTATACATTCAGGTTACCGGAATAACTTACAGATCCCAGTTACTGGAGTGCCCTCAAAATTAGGCCAATAGTCAACTCCCACCCAATTTAAATACAGCAGGAAAGTAGTACATTTGTCAGCTTAGTGAAGCCATTTTGAACCCTGTTAGAGGGAGGTCTTCATGTCCTGTGCACAACACACTCAAAGTGCTGTTACTCTTGTTTAGCCACAAATTAGAAAACCCAAGTTTCTCTTCATTGTGGTCAGAAGCTTTTTGTATCTCTATGCGCATCAGATCTTCATAGTTGCAGAAGTCACAAGTGTTGCACTGCAACTTGTTTCAGTCCTTGAAATCTGAAGATCATAACTGTCCCAAAAGATACTGGGTGCAAAACATCCATTGTATCGATGCCATCTATTCCATCATCATCATCACTTGATGAGTTCAGGTATAAACCCACTTCACTTTCATCTAGAAATTCTGTTCATTCCGGATCATTCAAGATTGCATTGGCTTGGCTTATGCAAGTATCCAAAGCGGGCCTTGCTCATGTGTAGATTTTAGTTCGACACCGGCTTCCTTGCCGCAATAGCAGTATAGGGTGCGATATTGTGGCTGGGAACGCGAAGAATCACTCGCGTTCCCAGCCTGTCGGGTCCTGACGGCGAAACCGGAAGTGGTCACCGGCGGGCACGGGAGGATCGGAGAGACACGGCAAGGGCACCGATCAGCTGCAGGGGGCTGAGGGAAGCCGCAGGTGAGTAAAACTAATTTTTTTGTGTGACTTAAGTGCCTCTTTAAGACACTCCAAGCATGCTCCTACCTCTCCAACACACTCCAACCATTTCTCTACATGTGCATTTGATAAACTGTCCAAGTTGGTCAGTATCTGTTTTGAGTCTTTGGCCCATATGTAATTCACTTTTTCTCCTGACTTTTCTCCTATGTGATATTTTTAAATTTGTCAATAAAATGCATGTTATGCCATCAGAAAGTAAGAAAATGCTCCAAATATTTATGATAGTCCTTTTATATTTACTTTTTGGTACTTTATTTTTTAGATGAAAAGTACTGGAAAGTTGTTTTAATTTGAAGATGAAAAATCTCCTAGGAAAAAACATCTGGGCCCATATGCAATTTACTTTTTCTCCTTAGTTTACTCCAAGTTTTCACACCTTGTCATAAAATGCTTTTTAAACCACCAGCAAGCAAGAAAATACTCAAAATAGTTTTGATAGTACGTTTTCACCTACTTTTGGGTACTTTTTCAATTATAAAATGCTTCTGTAATGATCTGCTCAGCTGCCTGTGCAGGCAGGCAGCTTTTTGACCATTGTTCAGGTCTGCATTCTGCAGGTCTCTGGAAGAGAGACCTTTTGTCAGTTTTTCAGCTTGCTGTTGCTGAGGAATTTGCATACGTTTGTCATGCAAATTGCCTAGCCACATCCCTTGTAGGCCTGCTCTATATATACCATGTGATATCACAGACCGTGGCTGGTCATAACGATTCCTTCCTGTGAAACACTCCTGAAGGAGTGTCAGCCTTACTCTTTGTTTGAAGTTCAGCTTAGAGCAATCCTAACTGCACTAGGGGAACCTGCCTAGCGCAGTGTCAGGAATTACTCTGGTATAGAGCAGTCCGTCACTAATTACAAGCCCATATATACATATATGCAACAGTAATACGCCATACAAAAGTGTAGTCCCTAACGTAACTATTTATGTATTAATATTATTATTATTTTTTTTTTTTTGAAAATGCGGCCGCTTTTTATTCACAAGGGTTTTATTTTGGTAACGCGCGCGTTCTAAGCATAGAGACAGTGAGTGTGAGGAAATCTAGTATTAAAAAAATACACACATAAAGTGTAGTGTAAAATACATGCTTCTCCTCCGCGCACTGATTCTTTGCACAGCGGGGAAGAATAAATGCAGCAGGCACAGACTCACCTACTAATGGATCCAAGCTCTGCCGGTCCATCTACTACTGCAGAGAGTGCAGGGTGAATAGAAGGGAACTGCAACGCCTGGAACCATTATTAGGTGAGTCAGTGTGCGCCGCCTTTATCCTTCCCCAATGTGCAGCGCGGGGAGGAGGGGTAATGCGGTGGCGGCAGATGCGGCAGGAGTGTGGATAGGGGGCGGACATGACACTGGAGGAGGGGGCCGAGGACAGAGAAAGGAGACAGCCTCTGGTCCCCCTCCCTGCACCCTAGCTCCTGCTGCGACCACCACAGAGAAGGGAGGCCAGGTGGCCAATAAGAGAGGTGAGTGATAGAGGCTTCAGCCAAACAGGATGATTCAGCATGCCATGTCACTTCTCTTTTGCGTCTGCGTACGAAGTTAGAGCCTGGGGGCATGGGGAGAGAAAACCTATTTGGAAAAAAAGTAAGATTGATTTTAAACTTTTGAATTGTCTGGTTAGCATCCCTTTTACCCATGTAATAGCCTACCTCTGTAAGCCGATTCCTCCAATCTGCTTACAGGGGCAGGGAGGGAAGGGACACAGGCGGGGAACGGCGCTATACAGGCGGCGGGGGAACGGCGGTGACTGACAAGCAGAGGTAAATAGCAGGCTAGCGACAATCTGCGTGTCGCTAGCCTGGAGCTTTTTTTAATGGGGGACAGCAGAGCCCAGGGGGAAGGGCTGGATGCAGAATGAAAGGACACAGAGGCTGGTCATTGTATACAGAACATGCTTCTGTGTCCTAATATGATTTCACAAGCCCACCTTGGGTTCTCTTTAAGGTAAAAACAAAGCAAAAATCGCTCTTTATTTTGAAGATAATTTAAAGAAATAACAGCAGAGGGTGCTGTGCTACAGGACAGAATTCATGTGCAGCCTGATTATCAATCCCAGAATGCATTTGTTACAGCATTACACAACTCTTTACTTGTCTTTGTCTTGCAGAAACTAATTCATTGCTCGGCAGTGGAATTTTAAAATTTGAAGCCATCTTTAATATCACTTTCACACTCTTCAGACTGCAGCAAAGCTCTTTTACTGAAGGATGCTTTTTTGAATTTTATTATCTGCACTATTACGTCCTATTGGCACAGTTTGAAATGCTCTGCATATTTGACAATTGTATATTTTTTGGAGGGTCAGTCCTTCTTGGGGAATTAAATCCCCCTGTCCCTCTTTCTTCTTCATTTGTCCCTCTCTCAGGACTGCTGAACAGATCCATATAAATACATTTATTTTTCTACTGAAAAAAGTGTTTAATTGATTCTAAACTTTATTCCTACCCTTTAAATTGATATATTTCTTATTTTCAAATATTAATATAATAAACATTACATTGTTATTATAATTATTATTTATGAATATAGGAGTATGTCTTTTGCTTCTGAATTCTTTGTGGTATGTTTGATTAGGGGTGTGGTTCGGGTGTTATTAGAGTTGCGGCAGGAGGGTTGTACTAATCTATGCAAATGAACTTCTCTGAGCTAGTCGACCGACTTGGCTGAAGCCAATTCTGTTTTCTGAAACAGTAAGAGACAGCTTGAGTTAAGGTTTTGCTATAGGAAAGTTCAAAGGCTCATTACTTCTGCTTTGTTTTACAGCTTATAGGGAATCTGAAGTAAAAATAAACTTGTGATATAATGATTTGTATGTGTAGTACAATTAAGAAAGAAAACATTAGCAGCAGAGATATGAGTCTAATATTGTTTCCAGTACAGGAAGAGTTAAGAAACTCCAGTTGTTATCTATACAAAAAAGCCACTGATCTCTCTATGACTTTCAAAGTCGCAGAGAGCTCTGTCTTCTGAAGCTTATTATCTCAAATGTCTGACACTGTATTTTGTTTTGTTTTTTCTGCAGAGGAAAGTTCAAAAGTTCACTAGCTTGCACTGTGAAGTCATTTATAATGCTGAGTGTAATGTGTAAATTGCAAATATTAGAGAATATGCAATGTTTAAAAAAAAACAACTATATATGTGAAAATAAAAATATGAGAATATTTTCTTTTCTACTAATGTTCTAGTAATTATCCGTACTATACAACCAATTCATTGTATCATCATTTTATTTTCGCTTCAGTGTCACTTTAAAGGATGCCAGGGTCAATATGCAATTCTCTTTTTCACCTGAGTTTTCTTCTTGGTGATAATTTTTCATCTTCTCTTTAAAATAACTTTTCAGCATTTTACAATGAAAAAAGTACTAAAAGTAGTAGTAAAAGTACTATCAAAATTATTTTGTGTATTTACTTGCTTGCCGGGGGTTTAAATGGCATTTTATTGACAAGGGGCCAATTCACTTTTTTACCTGAGTTTTCTCCTAGGAGATCATTTTTCATCTTCACATTAAAATAACCTTCAACTAAAAAAGTACCAAAAAGTAAATGAAAAAGTACTATCAAAATTATTTTGAGCATTTTCTTGCTTTCTGATAGCTTAAAATGCATATTATTGATAGATTTAAAAATATCACCCAGGAGAAACTTTTTTCCTGAGTTTTCTACTTGGTGATATTTTCACAACTTGTCATAAAATTTCTTTTAAGCCACCAGAAATCAAGAAAATACTCAAAATAGATTTGATAGTACTTTTTCACAAATTTTAAGGTACTTAACCACTTCAGGATCACAGGTTTTCTTCCCTTAAAACCAAAACAACTTTTACATTTCAGCGCTCCTCCCATTCATTCACTGATAACTTTATTGCTACTCATCACATGTGAATGATCTATAGCTTGTTTTTTTCGCCAACACATTTTATCCGCCCACTTGTCCCGGTTATCTGTTCCTAGTACAATGTATGGCGACAATATATTATTTGGAAATAAAGGTACATTTTTTCAGTTTTCTGTTTTCTGTTTTTTCATTGTACTCTATCAGTAATTAAAAGCCCTTATCTGTAAAAGTAACAGTAATATACCATCATGGCATACATATTTAAAAAGCTGAGTGACTAAGGTAGCTATTTATGTATTGTATTTTCAATTATGTCACTTGTGGGTTTTTTTTACAAGCGTTTTATTTTGGTGACGAGTATATGAAAATAACAATTTTATTGCTTTTCATTCAGTTTCTTGCTAAAGAAAATTCACATGACATAGGTTTCAGTTGTCAAATATCCCAAATTATATTCTCTCGCTTGTCACGGTTAAAATGATACCCTATATACATCATCAGATAGCTTCTTGCGCACACCGCACACTGATAACCACAAGTAGCACCATTGGATTTTTCAAGGCCATTTTTTGCAACAAAAGTAATACAGTCATCCTTTCTTGGCAAAGCCCCTGGTGTCTCAGAACATTCAGTACAGGTCATAAACCAAACCATTCTGAAAACTAGAGACCTAGGCCTACTCAGATAAACATATTTTGTAACATTTGGATTCATGCCTTTTTGCTGAAATTGTACCAGAAGTTTGAAAATAGCATTTTTTACAGTTTTCTTCAGTTTGGCGAGAAAAAAAAATCACATGACATAGACTTCAACAATACTACATCCCAAATTATATTCTCTCGCTTGTCGCGGTTAAAATGATACCCTATATACATCAGATAGCTTCTTGGGCACACCGCACACTGATAACCACAAGTAGCACCATTGGATTTTTCAAGGCCATTTTTTGCAACAAAAGTAATACAGTCATCCTTTCTTGGCAAAGCCCCTGGTGTCTCAGAACATTCAGTACAGGTCATAAACCAAACCATTCTGAAAACTAGAGACCTAGGCCTACTCAGATAAACATATTTTGTAACATTTGGATTCATGCCTTTTTGCTGAAATTGTACCAGAAGTTTGAAAATAGCATTTTTTACAGTTTTCTTCAGTTTGGCGAGAAAAAAAAATCACATGACATAGACTTCAACAATACTACATCCCAAATTATATTCTCTCGCTTGTCACGGTTAAAATGATTTCCTATATACATCATCAGATAGCTTCTTGGGCATACCGCACACTGATAACCACAGGTAGCACCAACAGCTTTTTCAACGCCAATTTTCTCCCCAAAGTGTCATTCTTTTTTTAAGTCCAGTACACACTTTCAATTAAGATTGGCCAATCACTGACCAATTGTACCACCTTACCATGTAGTATGAGAGTCAACAAATATTGAATAGTATGAGCAGATTGTGTAGGTAAACGCTCATACTGTAGTATGAGGGTTTACCTACACAATCAACTCATATTATTCAAGATTCAATAGTAAAATTGATCAGTGATTGGCCAATAATCATACTTGAAAGTGTGCACAAGGCTTTAGCAAAGTATACTGAGGGCTTCAGAATGTCTCTAAACATACACAAATTGGTACTCACCATTGTAGAAGCTGTAGAAAGGTGGAAGTCAGGAGGTCCGAAGGTGTTTGGCAGCCATGCCAAGGGTCAGAGTTTGGTAGATCAGCCATGCCAGAGGTCAGAGGGTAATTCGGCAGCCATGCCAGAGTTCAGAGGGTGGTCGTTAGTTATGCCAGGGGTCAAATTCCATAGAGTGGTTGTCAGCCATGCCAGAGGTCAGATCCGGAGAGTCAAATACAGTTCAATGATACCATAAAAAAAGGGCAGTGAAAGGGTAAAAAAAAAAAAAAAAACTAATAATGAAGGACTGTATGATAGGTCTCAAAGTAGGGATTAAGGCATAGTGCTGCTTTGGACGGACATTTCGGACAATAATACCGTGTGTCCCTTCGAACGTGATTTTTCCTGCAAACTCTGCACCTTTTTTGGGGGTATGGTTTTGATGCAGTTGGGGGTAGTGGGGCAGGAAAATGATTTCCCTCAAATCTGGCAACATTTTCTGCACGAAGTTGGTCTGGGTTTGGGGCAGGTTGTCCAGATTCAAAAAGGAGACATGTAATTATTGCCTGCTGGAACTGTAAAAAAGAGTCCTTGTTACCTTATTTTTTGTACAGGACAAAGGCGTTTTGGAGGCACACCTGGAAAAAATATAGAGCCACTTTTTTGTACCAGATCTTCCTCTTCCTGTTGAGCCTGTATGGTGCCAAAACCTGGTCTGACAAGTCCACTGCCCCCATGAAGTTGGTGTACTCAGCGATAGCCAGTGGTTTTACTACTTCCCGACTATGAGTCCTCACAGTTGTTGTTGTCTCGGAGTGGATGGTGGTGAGGGCTAAGACATCGCGCTTATCTCTATATTTTAAAGCGAGCAGCTCGTTGCTCCGTTGGCTGCAGGTCTCCCCCCTCTTCAGTTTTTTATGAACAACCTCTGATGGCAGGCCTTTGAGATTTGCCCTGACAGTTCCGCAGGCTGGAGTCTGGACTGAAAATAAATGTTTGAATAGTGGGACACTCGTATAAAAATTGTCTACGTAAAGGTGGTAACCTTGGTGGAGTAGAGGGTTGAGGAGGTCCAGTACTATCCTCTCTGTTGTACCCATGTAGGGAGGGCATCCAGGAGGCTGTATTAAGCTGTCCTTCCCTTCATAAATTTTTAGTGAATAGATATAGCCACTCCCACTTTCGCACAACTTGTACAGTTTTATCCCGTACCGTGACCTTTTGCTGGGTATATATTGTTTGATTGCCAGCCTCCCGTGGAAAGGGATTAAGGACTCATCGATGGCTATTCTTTGCTCTGGCATGTATTTTTCTGCAAAAGTTCTATTTAAATGGTCGATGAAGGGCCTTAATTTAAATAGTCGGTCATGGGCTGGGTTGTCAGGTGGGAGGTGGTCTGCATTATTGCTAAAATGCAAGCAGGTTAGCAGCATTTGGTAGCGGCGTCTGGACATTCTGGACGAATAAATTGGGATGCAGAGGATTGGATTTTTTATCCAGTACAGTTGCTGTTCAGGTAATGGACAAAGGGCCATATCGAAAGTCAATCCCAAAAAAACTCTCAAATCGCGGGTAGTTGCAGGGGTCCAGTGGGAAGCTAACACACAGGTGGGATGGTCTGCTATGCGTTGCTGGGCATAGATATTGCTCTGATCACAGACATACTGCAGGAAGCTCTCTGGCAAAAAAAGTTTAAAAAAGTCAATCGGGTGCATGTTGCTGGTGTCCACTAATAGGCCACTCCTGCCTGTGAAGGGAGGGAGGTTAGGGGTCTCCATATTAGATGCCGACCATTGTGGGTGGCTTAGATCATAGGGTAGCGGTTCCCTCTGTGGTACCCTTGCTGGCATGCTCTGCCTTGGCCTGGCAGCCCTCTGACCTCTTGGGATGGCATTGCTGCAGGTAGCTATAGGTGACCCTCTTTCAGAAGCAGTGTCAGTGTCACTAATGCCCCCTGCCTGCCCCTCGCTCCTAGATGGCTGAGCTGTGGATGGCCCAGAAGACTCAGAATCGCTGTCCGTTGAGTCGCTTTCTGACTCGGACGGCAGCCAATCAATATCTGTGGACTCCAAATCATCCTCAAATTTGCTGATTTGCTGCTGCTGTCACTGTCACTGTCACTGTCACGCTCCAGAATGGCGAACGCCTCTTGCAAAGAATACATTCTCTTTGCCATCTTTATAGAAAATGTATATAGGCTATACACTATATAATTGTATAGAGGCAAATTGTAAAAAAAAAAAAAAAAAAAGAAAGAAAAAAAAAAGAGTCCACAAAAATACAGCACAAATAAGTATGTTATATATAAAAAAAAAACAGCAAGGGAGGCAAGGATTAGATCAGGGTTGATCAGGGTTGATCAGAGTTGATCAGAGTTGATCAGGGTAGATCAGGGGTATATAGTCCTGGTATATTTATAAAATCCACTAGGTGGCAGTCAGAATATAAGTAAAGAAGATCCAGTTACCTTGTAATCCTCTCAGGAGTGATTACAAGGTAACTGTATCTTCTCAAGTGCTGGCAACATTGTTTGTAAACCTCACAAATGAATGAGCACTGCTATTGGCTTATAGCAGTGCTCATTCATGGTTACAGGCATCTGATTGGTGATGGGAGTAATTACTCCCATTCATCAATCCCTCCCAGAGATAAGAGAAGCTGGTGCGCGCGCATGTGCACGCACGGGGGCGCGCACCTGTGGGCGGGCACGCGGGGGCGCGCCCGCAAACCACAATAGCGGCAAGGGCGTTTATCTACGCCCCTGATCCGCTCATTAAGTTAATAGGGGCGTAGTTATGCGTCTGTGAAATCCTAAAGTGGTTAAACTTGCCTTTACCTTTAATTGTAAGATGCTGAGAATTTACTGGTAGTTTAAAAAGAAGATTAAAATTGTCTCATAGGAGATAACTCAGGTGAAAAAAAAAATATTACATATGCACCCAGATGGAAAAAAAAATGAATATGCAGTGGGTAGGGGAGTATAAGCTAATACTTACTGTTACTTCCTCAGTGTCGGACTGGGAGCTTGCAAAGCTGAGTAAATCCCCTTGCTGGCCAAGCAGCAAATAATGTGTTGCTGCTCACAGTGAAGACTCGCTGCAGGTTTCTATTGGGAGTAATAACACAGGGTTACTGCTGCTTGGCCAGCAGGTGGATTTACTCAGTTTTTCCACCTCCCAGTCCGACACTGTACTTGCTGTTCTCCTGTAATCCTTCCCAGTCTTCTCCGCAAGTTAGATGACTCTCCTGGTTTGTAGTCTGGACATACTGCGCCGCACATAGGCAGTATGTCCTTTCTGTTCCCCCGTGGCCGCACATAATGACGTAGCAGCGTGCATGTGCGACGCAGTAACAGTAACTTCCTTAACGTAGTAGTAACTTAACATAGCAGTAACTTCCTTAGACTTTATTATCCTTGTATGCATCTAAGGTACTGTACATTAAAATACAGACAATGAACAGCAGTGGGGGTGCATCTTTGGCCTGACAGCCATTTCGCAAAAAAGTTCTGCGTTGTCAGAGGCACATACAGTATGCAAACAGACTGTTTACATACATGACTCTGACAAAGCAGAACTTTCCATACAAGGATAATAAAGTCTAAGGAAGTTACCGAGTGCCCGGCTCTCTGCTGCTCCTTTAACCACTTGAGGACCCACCCTTTACCCCCCCTTTAGGACCAGAGCTGTTTCAGCTGATCTGTGCTGGGTGGGCTGTGCAGCCCCCAGCACAGATCAGGGTGCAGGCAGAGCAACCAGATCGCCCCCCTTTTTTCCCCACTAGGGGGATGATGTGCTGGGGGGGGTCTGATCGCTCCTGCCTTGCCTGGGTGTTGCGGGGGGGGGCACCGCAAAGCCCCCCTCCGCGGCTAAATTCCCCCCCTCCCTCTCCTACCTTTCCCCTCTAGCAATCTGGGCTGCACAGGACTCTATCCGTCCTGTGCAGCCAGTGACAGGCTGTCCCCTGTCACATGGCGGCGATCCCCGGCCGCTGATTGGCCGGAGATCGCCGATCTGCCTTACGGCGCTGCTGCGCAGCAGCGCCGTACAATGTAAACAAAGCGGATTATTTCCGCTTGTGTTTACATTTAGCCTGCGAGCCGCGATCGGCGGCCCGCAGGCTATTCACGGAGCCCCCCGCCGTGAATTGACAGGAAGCAGCCGCTCGCGCGAGCGGCTGCTTCCTGATTAATTAGCCTGCAGCCGGCGACGCAGAACTGCGTCGCTGGTCCTGCAGCTGCCACTTTGCCGACGCGCGTTATGAGTGCGCGGTCGGCAAGTGGTTAATGTTGTATTTATCATCTGTACTACACATATAATTAATTATCTTATAAGTTTATTTTCACTTTAGAGTTGCTTGAATTACGATACAAAGTGAAGCATTGCCTTCTTAAAATATAGAGTAGGTACTCACATATAATCGCTTCCTCTTGTACAAAGTTTAGCCACTACAATGTGTCACTTCAGGAAGGTGAAGAACGGTTTATATGGCCGGCTGCCGGCAGTTATTTCGGCATGCTCAGAAGCATTTGGCATCAGTTGCCATCATCCCATCACGTTCTGGGCCTGAGGGGGTACAGAACCACAAACCTACATGCAGCATCTCGGAAAAATCAATCGACTTTGGCACTCGCGCAACTGGCTGCAATAGTTGATAAATGCATTGAGATGATCGCCTCTATTCCCTTCAATGTGGGATGTGACGGATCCTGATGGTAAGCGACGGGGAAAATTGCCAGCTGTCTGAACCGGCCCTTAGTGAACCCTTGCAAATCATATTTTTTTGCCTCTGGCTCTGTAAGCCATATAGAACCACTAATTTATAGCACACCTATAGCTCATCACCATAACTTTACAGCTTAGGCTAGGTTCACAGTGGTCAGTTGCAGGGGCGTAGCTAGAAATGACTGGGCCCCATAGCAAAAAAAATGTATGGGCCCCCCCCCCCCTGACCTTCCAACCCCACGGACCTCCCACCCAAACATTCCTCCAGGACCCTCCACCCCAACATTCCCACACCCCTCTAAGTACAGTATAAGTAGCCAGGTCTATAGGTGTCCCCAGTTTAGGTAGTAGTCAGGGGCGTAACTAGAAATCACTGGGCCCCCTTGTGGCAACAGCAATTTAAACTAAATACTGTACAAACGTTTTAACTCATACATGAACATTATGGAAAATCCAAGTTGAAAATAAACTGTGAAGATAAACAATTTCATCCATCCTACTCCTGAAAAATAAATTCATTTTTTTACAACCTCCTAGTTTTATTTTCTGTTTTAAAAAGCTAAAAAAGTAGGTTTAATGCTATTGTCTCATATGATGATGATTCAGCTTTTCCCATAGTCTCACAGTTAGCAATCATGTGACCCCCAACAAGACAAATTAGGCAATCACGAGGCCCTATCAAGACAAATTCAGCAAAAATGAGGCCCCCAACATGACGAATTCAGCAATCGTGAGGCCCCCAACAAGACAAATTCAGCAATCACAGCAATCATGAGGCCCACAACAAGACAAATTCAGCAATCTTGAGGCCCCCAACAAATCATGAGGCCCCCAACAAGACAAATTCAGCAATCATGAGGCCCCCAACAAGACAAATTCAGCAATCATGAGGCCCCTAACAAGACAAATTCAGCAGTCATGAGGCACATAAATAGACAGCATTTCACATAAATAGGTAGAATGCCCCCTTAATATGGTAGACACCTCTTACCTGGCTTCTGAATTCTCTTGTACTGGCTGCTGTGCCTGGCAATACTGTTTTTGGCTGGATTGGGGATGATGTGTGGGCTGAAAGGCCTGGCAGTGATGCTGTGGCCTGGCTGGCGGTGATGCTGTGGCCGGGTTGGCTGGCGGTGATGCTGTGGCGGATGCTGTGGCTGGGTTGGCGGTGATGCTGTGGCTGGGTTGGCTGGCGGTGATGCTAGGCTGTGCTTGGCTGGTTGAAGTAAATGCTGGCCTGACTGGTGGTGATGCTGTGGCCTTTTTGACAGTGATTCTGGGCTGGTGGTGATGCTGGGCTGGCTGGCCTGGATAGTTTAGGTAGTGACAGGTGCCCCCTAGTTAAGGTAGCGCCAGGAGTCCCCAAGTTTAGGTAGTGACAGGAGCCCCCCCCAGTTCAGGCAGTGACAGGAGCCCCCCAGTTCAGGCAGTGACAGGAGCCCCCCAGTTCAGGCAGTGACAGGAGCCCCCCAGTATAAGTAGTGACAGGTGACCCCCAGTTCAGGTAGTGACAGGGACCCTGCAGTTCAGGTAGTGACAGGGACCCCAAGTGTATGTAGTGGCAGGAGCCCCCAGTTTAGGTAGTGAGTGACAGGGACCCCCAGTTAGGTAGTGATGGACCCCCAGGTTAGGTAGTAAGTGACAGGGACCCCCAGGTAAGATAGTGAGTGACAGGGACCCCCAGGTTAGGTAGTGACAGGAGCCCCCCAGGTTAGGTAGTGAGTGACAGGGACCCCAAGGTTAGGGTGTGAGCGACAGGGACCCCCAGTTAGGTAGTGAGTGACAGGGACCCCCAGTTAGGTAGTGAGTGACAGGGACCCCCAGTTAGGTAGTGAGTGACAGGGACCCCCAGTTAGGTAGTGAGTGACAGGGACCCCCAGGTTAGGTTGTGAGTGACAGGGACCCCCAGGTTAGGTTGTGTGCGACAGGGACCCCCCAGGTTAGGTTGTGAGTGACAGGGACCCCCAGTTAGGTAGTGAGTGACAGGGACCTCCAGGTTAGGTTGTGAGCGACAGGGACCCCCAGGTTAGGTTAGGTTGTGAGTGACAGGCGCCCCCCCAGGTTAGGTTGTGAGTGACAGGGACCTCCAGGTTAGGTTGTGAGTGACAGGGACCCCCAGGTTAGGTTGTGAGTTACAGGCGTCCCCCAGTTAGGTAGTGAGTGACAGGCGCCCCCCAGGTTAAGTTGTGAGTGACAGGGACTCCCAGGTTAGGTAGCGATTGACAGGCGGCACCCCCCAGGTTAGGCCACCCCTGTCCCCCCCCCCCCCCCGGGCCTGCTCAGGGCCGTTTTTGAGGGCTGGAGGGGTCGCAGCCTGACCCCTCCGGTATAAACAGGAAGTCGCGTCAGAGGCTAGAGAGAGACGCATCGGTGAAGCGCACGGAAGGTATGTATATGCCCTGCCGCCTCCGCCTGCATACAATGTTTATTCAATGCTGGGGGGGAGCGCAGAGGGGAGAGCCCGAGGTGAGGGAGGGGGGGGCCATCCCCCCTCCCCACCGACGTGCCACCAAGCTCTCCCCTCATGCTGCGACCCCTCCAGCACCTAGCGGGGCATCCTGCTGCGGGCCCCCTGTGAGGTAGGGGCCCCATAGCAACTCTATGGTTGCTATCCCCATTGCTACACCCCATATAATGAATGTGAACTGCAATGGAGACTGAAGATAGACATTCATACAAAGCTTGCATACAGCGAGTTAGAATAACGCAATCTGTTATTGTAAACAGGTCCATTGAATTGTATGGGCAGTGAGTTAACATGTGGAATTATTCTGTAATGCAACTGACCACTGTGAACAAGGCCTTACTCTGTATTAATCCTATTGCAAGCCTTACCAAATACAGATACATGCAAATCAATACCTTGTACTGATGAGAGGCAAATACCCCAGACAACTGTATGTAAGCGTGTCTAATACAATGATCAAGAAATTATTACAATATTCTAAAGCCAGACTGTGCAATCCTGGAGCCAGTAAGAACTGTTAAAGGATATCCCTGAGCAGAGGAATAAAATGGAAATCTGAACTTACCTGGGGCTTCCTCCAGCCCGCAAGGTCCCTCAGCAGCTCAATCACGTGCCCATAGTCGTGAGTGTTCTGTGCAAGCGCGGTTCTCGACAGGCCTGTGATCAAGCTGGTTGAGCGGACAGGCTGCACATGCACAGTTGTGCACAACATCGGCTGAAGTTGCGCACCCAATGCAGCCAACAGCAGGACCATGGAGGGGACCCAGAGTACGCTAATGGACTTCGCAGGCTACAGGGTGCTGAAGAAAGCCCCAAGAAAGTTCAGATTTCCATTTTGTTCCTCTGCTCAGGGTTCTGAAAAACTTGGAGAAAAACTCAGATGTTAGGCATCTGCTATCAATTTTAAGCAAATAGTTATGGATGTTCTGGCACATGGAGGGAACAGGAATTATTTAAATGATTAAACCCATTGTCCTGCACCGAGGCACTATTAGTGTTGCACTTTCTACAAAGACAAGTGATCACATACCTTTAAGAAAGCAGTGCTTCAATTCACTGGAAAGTTGTCGGTACTTTCATTTTTAGTCTTAAAAAGGGCTGAAGAAAAAATTCAGTACCGAACAGTAAGGCCTCGACTCATAGAGCATGAGGTAATGCAGAAAACATCTGACTTTCCAAAGCACTTAGCAAAATGTCAATTCATAAAGGCTGTTACCGCATGGCATGCAGAAATTACTGAGCAGCGAGGTAAATTACCGACTTGTACAGTAAATACCTCACATATCGCTAAATGTCAGTAAATGTTAATTCATAAAGACTAGACCATGCGGTAAAGCTCAAAAACATTACTGGCAGTTCTGGTATGTTGAAAACAGTGCATAGACTGTGCGGAGTCGTGACTCACAGAAGCAGAGAGGGATTACCTGTGGCTGACAGGAGCAGAAAGCCAATAGAAACAGCCTCCTGCAAGTCCCTGTGATAGGATCCGAAGCCTTCTGGGGAGGGCCAAGCTTTTCTACCCCCAGGCAGCGGAGGAGAGAGAATGGAACAAAAGATATTTCCCCTGCGGCCCTTCAGATGTTTAACCCTTTAGGTTCCTGTTTGAAGATGCAGAGGAGCTAGTGGGGAAATCACCTAAGCAGGGCATGTTTAAAGTTTCTTGGAGTTCATGTAAGCTGTGGCAGTAAAATAAAATGTTAAGAAAGGCTAATGACATGTAAGCTGTGGCATTAAAATAAAATGTTAAGAAAGGCTAATGGACAGATTCAGAGGGAGCAGAGGCAGTATAACAAAGGGATGTCAGGGATGCCCTCACTGCAGGAACAGCATGTAACAAAACAGAGATAACTCCACACTGCTCTGCTGTTACCGCACAGGTTTTTTGGGGGGTAAATTACAGAACTTCTACCGCACCTGTGAACAATTTTATGAACTAGCAAACAAAAGTCTAAAATACCAAATGCAGTATTTTAACAACCAGATTTTTTTTTGTGTGCACAGCCCTTTAAGAATTGAGGCCTACGTTGCAAATGCAACATACCCCTAGTGACAACTGCTGACTTTGAAATAGTGACTTTTGTAAAATATCGCTGCCACAATCTCTGCTTCTGGCCGTTTGCATGTGTTATCTTTGAGAGAAACGCGTCAGGAAAGATTACCCTCCGCTCTGTGCATGTGTGCTCAATCTACCCAAAAGCTTTTTGAAATCTACTAGTAGAATGTGATAGATGCAATGGTCATACCAGGTTCCCAGCTGGCAACAGCAAAAGGTTTTACAAAGAGGAGGTAGCCCACACTGTTAAATATGTGCACGCACAGTAGATTGTTACCTGAAATCGCCATGAATTATCATTTTTGGCAACAACAGTTTACACAACAAACTATAGAGTGACAGGGATCAAAAGCAGAGCTGGCAGCAGGCAGAGCATCCTTCTCAGTGGTCACTATTCTGGCTCCTGCAGTTGTCTCTGGGCTTTCCAGGAACAGAGGTGTGTTTGGTGTACATATCTGACAGCACTGCCACTGCCAAGAAGGTAAACACAAAGCTTTTCTTTTCACTGGCTTTATTTAAATTTATCCCGCAGCTTTCTATTAAATAAAAGGCGCCAAACCTCTTGATTTCCCAACGATGATTACTCAGCACTGACAGCAAGCATTTGAAATGTGGAAACAATTTCTGAAAGTTTTTTTTCCCATTCTACAGTCATGTGATCTTTTTTTTACTTCTGAAAAGTTTTGTAAATCTATAGGGAGCGAAATCAGGAGCGTGCTGTACGTAATATACAGTATTTAAAAAATTCCAACTCCCTGGCAATCATACTGATCTTTAGAAGTGTCTGATCCACCTGCAACAAGTCTGCAGCCTGGGGATTATGCTCTAGATCAGGGTTGTCAACAGTGGGCCCTGTGGCCCCAGTGCAAGTTTAGCATTGGGGGCCCCCAAGCATGCTATAGATAACAATTGATACATTGTTACATAGTTATTTGGGTTGAAAAAGACATACGTCCATCACGTTCAACCAGTACAACACACCAAAACCAATCAAGGACAACCACAGTGTCAGAGGTGCAAGAAGGGCATGGGAAACTGTGTTTTAATGATCACTACTATTCAAATCAACTATAGAAGTGAATATTATCAGCACAGGACCAATAAAGAGCTAATACTGTGTTTGAGTCTTTAGCCCAAGCGCCCCGATGCGGTCGCTACTTCTGCACCCCCTATTGCTATGCCACTGGTTGTCAACCTGAAATACAAGGTGGCCCAAAATTGAACACTGGGACTAAGTTGCAGGCCAACCTCAATATCTAGTGGTCACCTCCCTTCCTTAAAAAGTTCCCTGTTGTCTAGTGCGCCCCCCCCCTTCCTCCCCTCTACAGTTCCCTGGAGTGTAGTGGCCCTCCTCCCTCCCCTATACAGTTCCCTGGTTTCCAGTGGTCCCCCATCAAGCCCTATACAGTTCCGTGGTGTCTAATGCTTTCCTCCTCCCTCCCCCATATGGCTTCCCTGGTAATCTAGAGGTTCACCTCCAATATAGTTTCCTTGGTGGTCTGGAGAGGGCCAAACATAATGCAAAGTGGGGAAACCACTTGAGGGCCAAATTCCATGGCTCTGCATGTCAAATGTGGCCCGCTGGCCAGAGTTTGACATGTATACTCTAGATCTCTCACACTACAAGTCACTAAATTAAAAAAAAACAATTAAATAGGCTAGTGTCAACTAGTCAGGTGCTGCCATCATTTTTATTTTTTCACCTTGCACACAGGTGGTGATATGACTGAGGGGGCATCATCAGGGCCGGATTTGTACTTTTCACCGCCCAAGGCCCGCTGTCTCCAACCCGCCCCCCCCGGCCCCCTTGTCCAATAACAACGTCACCAACTACCAGTGGCGGCTCCAGGATTTTTTTGGGGGGAGTGCTATGCAGATGCTGGGTCAATTTCCGGGGTAGCTGATGGGCGTGCCAAAAATGGGTGTGGCTACAACATGCAGCGCGCAAAGCGCGCCGCGGCAAGAAGAATGGGCGTGGCCATGACCGGATGAGCTATATTAGCTAACTGTAATTTAAAGTGAACCCGGGGTGAGAGTGATATGGAGGCTGCCATATTTATTTTCTTTTAAACAATTCTAGTTGCCTGGCAGCTCTGCTGATCTATTTGGCTGCAGTAGTGAACTGAATTACACCAGAAACAAGCATGCAGCTAATCTTGTCAGTTCTGACAATATTATCAGAAACCCCTGACCTGCTGCATGCTTGTTCAGGGTCTATGGTTGAAAGAATTAGAGGCAGAGGACCAGCACGGCAGCCAGGCAACTGGTATTGCTTAAAAGGAGATAAATATGGCAGCCTCAATGTTATTCTCACCTCGGGTTGCCTTTAAAAGTGCAACGCAAAGACAGAGGGCCCAAGTTTTGGTGACCCTTTCCCGAGAAAATTCACATAATTGTGCAGGTTTTCTCAAGAAAATACACGTAATGTGAGCAGATTTGAACAAAAAACACGTTCAATAATTTGGCAGATCTGACCCCAATATGCACAATCCTCGGCAGATCTGACCCCTAAATGCACAATCCTCGGCAGGTCTGACCCCAATCTGCATAATCCTCGGCAGATCTGACCCCAATCTGCACAATCCTCGGCAGATCTGACCCCAATCTGCACAATCCTCGGCAGGTCTGACCCCAATCTGCACAATCCTCTGCAGTTCTGACCACAATCCGCACAATCCTCAGCAGTTCTGACCACAATCAGCACAATCCTCAGCTGTTCTGACCACAATCAGCACAATCCTCAGAAGTTATGACCACAATCAGCACCATCTGTTGAAAAAGATAAACCCATTTACTCACCTACAGTCAGAAGACCTCCTGTCCCAACCTCCTTGTGGCGTGCAGCTCCCACGATCCTCTTCCTTCCCGACATCACGTGACTTCCTGTCTGCATTACCCCGCGCTGAGAGCAGGGCTTTCGAAGTCTGCAGAGCAGGGCTTTCGGAAGCCATCTTACCATAGCCCTGCTCTGCTGCTTCGGGCTGCCGCTGTGAAATGACTCGGTGTCTCTTAGACGCCTGAAGTCAGTTCAAGCCAGGGGGTGCTTGGACAATTGTAGGGGGTGCTTGAGCACCAAAAGCGCCCCCCTGGCGCCGCCCCTGCCAACTACACCCTCCACAGAAACATTCTCCCACAATATAAGCTGAAATTTTTTAAATTAAATATAATACCCGCGGGGAGGCTACAGAAGTAATGTTGGATCATTTGACTTCCATATCTCCCATGGGGCATTAGAGGTTATGACACCCTTTACTATAATCTATGCTTTCTGTACAGCAGTGTAGATCTCTAGTTACCCCGGAGGGAAGTTAAAAGATCTGCTGTACTCTGCGTCATCCCACACACCCATGCAACGCATATTGCATATGTCAGTAATTGGCACATGCACATTACGCAGTGTAGAAAGGAAGGAGTGGCCAGAGCTGAGCTTGTAAGTTTCCCATGGACACAGAGAGCTGCACTGCTATATGGGCAGCAAAGCAGACAGTAAAGGGGGCCAATTCTCTAGTGCTCCAGCGGGAGGTCTGGAAATCATTAAAATTAATGTTACTTCCATAGCCTCCTGAAGGCATTCTGTTTTACTCTGGGAGAATGTTCTCTACCAAAAGTGCGTCAGGAAATAAAACTCATGATGATAATTAACAATTAATTTACTTGTTCTACACATATTGAATTGTGAGTTTTTTTTCTCTAAAATGTATTTTAATATTCTTTGTGTAAAGCAAACCTAAAGAGAATAAATACGTTTATATGTAGTTACTTACCTTACCAGTGGGAAGCCTCAGGATGGTTGAGAGGTTTCCCAGGTCTTCTTGGACCGCATCATGCCAGTGCTGGGCCTCCTGGTTTCTTCAGTGTGTGTGAGCGCTGGCATGGACAAGTGTGCCTGTACTGGGCATGCACAAATAAGGTCCGTGCATGCCCAGTAGAATAAAGGCACTTGTGTGCACAGGCACCTTTCTTCTACTCGTTATGCACAGACTTAAATCTCGCATGTCCAGTATGGATGGCCACACATGCACACTGAGGAAACCAATGCGACCATAGAGGGGGGTTAACACTGTAATGGTGGGGTACGCGAAGATGCAGGAAACCTCAGGACTACCCATACAGGCATCCCACTAATGAGATAATTGTCCATATATCTACATTTTTTTTGTTATAAAATAAACCTGAGATCAGAAGAAATTTAAAAAATATATATTTACCTGTGGCTTCCTCCAGCCACCTTCAGGCTGATCGGTCCCACGCCATCCTCCTCCGCCACCTGCATCGTCCCCAATTAACCCCAGTAATTCTGCCAGTCGGGTTGGGGGTCGGATTGCTCAGCCGCATATGTGCCCCCAAATCATGCTACCAATGCCTGGACCATGCAGAACGCCCCTGGTGACAGGAGCACGATGGGGTAAAAAGCGCCGGCGGACTGAGCGTACACGGACTGGCTGCATTACCAGGGCTAAATGTGGATGATGCAGATGGACCGACCAGCCTGAAGGGGGCTGGAGGAAGCCACAGATGTATATATATATATATATATATATATATATATATAATTTATTTATTTCTTCTGACCTTAGGTTTACTTTAAGGGTGTGGGGGGGGGGGGGGTTGTTTTCTTTAAGCAATGCATATCTCCCTTTGCTAAACAGGCAGGGGGAACAGGCACTGATGTATCTTACCAAGCCTTTCTCCTTCCTCTACTGCGTGGATCACGAGTGTTGGCCCAAGCAGCAAGGCAGCTTCCTGACCTCTGACCTCAAAGCTAAAGGCACAGGGGACAGAGGTGACAGAATAGCGTCCTGACCTGTGACTTGTAGAAAACTGGGCATCGGCAGCATAAGGTACGGAACGAGAACCACTCCACACTCCTGGCTGGGCGGGCTCAGGGCTGACACTGGACTCTGGGAAAAAGCATCTGCTTGCAGCTGCCGAGTGTACCATCGTTACTGTATGAACGTATTCACACTGACTGCTGCACGCTGTCTCCATCCTCAAAGTCTGCACTGCTGGCTCCACTCGTATCCAGCAGCCGCCCCGCCAGCTTAGCTGTAACACAGGCAACGCTAGAGACACAGCAAAGCAGGGCGGCTGGCTGCGGACTTGTAGTGGCTTTCAGCTATGGCGGGTGACAGCCAGATACAGTTAAGCTGTCACCCGCCCCACATATTCTGGTGAATTTTGGCGCCCTAGTCCCAGGCTTTGGGTGCCTGCCCCCAAATCCGGCCCTGGGCATCATCAAATCTTATTGGGGGACCACATGGGTTATGGTTATGCCCCTTACAACATAACACCTTGACACTCCCACCAACAATGCATGTTTTGCAGAAAACCACAGACATTCACAGGTGGGCTGATTTGTGTCCCAGAAGATGATTAACTACCTTCATAGATTTCCCCACACGGTTGGGGAATACTGCTTGAGGCAGAATTTTTCAGCGATTCTGGAGCAATCGCAATACAGTGTTTAAAAAAGCACTGATCGCGATCGCTCCAGAATCGCAAGAGTGTACAGTTATTTTACCGCGCTAACCACGGTAAAATCACCCGTGCAAAACGGTTTTGCAACGTCAAGTGAGACTGGGCCCTTAGGCCTTGTTCACATCAGGCCCGTTTTTTGTGCGCTTTTAACGTGTGTTTAGAAAGGTATTGACTTTCCCATGTAATAAAATGTGCCTGGTTCACATCTATGCGCTGAGCTGACGTAGTGCTGCATGCATTCCTGTGCGTTGAGCTGTAAACTGCACATCAATGCAAGTGAATGGGTGTGCTTTTTTAGCGCATAGAAATGCATAGAAGCGCATGCGTTTTTTTATCCCAATTTAAAAAAAAAGCACATTTTTATATGAAAACTTTATTGACAACTGCTACAGTAAGCAAAAGATGCGTAAAAAAAGCGCACCGCAATGCGCAGTAAAGCGCGCACAAACACATGCGTTTTTATCATGCGCTTTTACACATTTCTCAACGCACCCATTGTGAACGAGGCCATACTCTACTGCCTAGAGATTAGAGAACAACTTACATACACAGCTGACATGCAGGTTTGTATGTTGAAATTAAGTTCCCACATTTTTGTTGTAGAAAAATGTACTCAATATGATGTCACATAACAACCAGCCAGCATTTTTCACCAATTTGAATTCTCTGTACTGATAAACAGTGAAGTCTGGTTGCTATGGAAAGTTGGTCTACGTTCATTAAAATTGCTCTTTGCAATGACTTATTAAATAAACCTGATAGTGTTTGCTTAATGGCATCTTAACTATTATCAGGGTATCCTTAGGTGTTGGCCATCACAGCAAACATGACAATTAAGACATCCAGTTATCCGATCCCCTTTAAACATTGTAAAAGAAAGAAATCTTTCTGATGTTAGACCGGCGCTCATATGAATAAGTAACGTGTTTCCAGAAGGCAAGGCTGCTGTAATAAATGAGTCTCTTTGATATCCAATCTTGTCTGCTCCCAGGCAGAAGTACTATGGTGTAGTGCTTGCGGTTAATGAGAATCATCTTTGACCACCCAGAAAACCTTTTATAATTAACAGAGGCTTCTCTGAAATGTAGGCCTCTGTGTAATGCTGAATACACACCATGCGTTTCCGCGTCGAATGCGTCCGTCGATACGCGTCGATTCGATTATTTCCGAGCATTTCCGAACGCATTTCGATGATTTTTAGGTCGATTGCCATGTAAAGTATGGCAAATCGACCTAACGATCCATCGAAGCTTGAATCGGACATGTCGGAAATAATCAAATCGATGCGTATCGACGAACGCATCGAACGCGGAAACGCATGGTGTGTATCCAGCATAAGGTGTCTTGAAGGCACACGCTTCCTTTTCAGAGAGAATACCTGTTGGGATCATTTGATAAGATTCCCAATTAGGAAAATTACCAGTTGATTCAGCATTTCAACTGGCTGAAGCAAGTGGCAACAATAGATTACAATGATATGGAAATATCAAAGAGCTCTGGAAACCAATTACAAAACATAAATCTTATCTATCTTTAAAATCCAAAATTGCAAAAATACATCAATAGTGTCTTCAATAGTGAATAGTATCTCCATTCAATTACGGTAGTAAACAACTCAAGCCCATTGAGGCTATAGAAAGATATAAGACTTGTATTCTTAGGCAACAACACCAACTTGTTTCAGGTTTGACAACCCTTCTTCAGGCCTGATAAATACAATGTATATCTGGAAAGTACAAGAGTAATACAAAAATTAATCTGGACAAGACAAAGCCACTAAAAAAGCCACCCCTGAGAACAACAACCGGATCCACAAGGAAGCAGAATGACCAAGGCATGAGTTGTTTACTACCGTTATTGGATGGAGATATTATTCACTATTGAAGACACTATTGATATATTTTTTGCAATTTTGGAATATTAAAGATGAAGACGATTTTTTCATAATTGGGTTCCTGGGCTCCTTGTTATTTCCATTTGCTTGTACCATAATACTGTATATTGATATAACTATAGGTGTAGTGGAACACCGCTAAGGTGTTCCACTACACCTTAGGACACCTTAGGACCTTATGCTGGGCATACACGAGGAGTTTCTTCCTTATAAATCGAGCCGCTGATGGCTCGATTGATAATATCCGACAGGTCCGATGACCCGCCGGATAGATTCCCCGCTCGATCCCCGCGGGCGTACAATAGCTGGGAATCGAGCAGCTGATAAGGAGCGCTGGCGGGGACGAGTGGGGATCGATCCGCGCAGACAGGCGGGGACGCGGTGGTCCACCATCGGAAAGTTGTACTACTACATAGCACATGAACTGAGTGGCTTTCATTAGGCAAGGCAGGGCAAGGTTAAGTTGGTCCTGTGGAGCCCAGCAGTGGAGTTTTGCCGGAGAGGCTGAGGGCTGGCCAATACCCCTGACGTGCAGACGGGCCCAGCATAGGCTGCTCCATCTGGTGAGTCACTTCATATTTGGGGGACGGACACTGCAGTGTCACTCTCTGTGAGATGAACTTTAATCTGTATAATCTTTGTGAGATCAACTGGGAAGTTTGAAGTGTTTTTGACTTCTTAAAGTCATAGGACTGGACTCTTAAGGCTTCTATATCTGCTTGAGATTTTACCAGTAGTAGTACCGGCTTCCCAACTAACCCTGCTTCAGAAGGAGTTTAGCAACAGGCCTTCTCTCAACCAATATCTATGGAAGACTGGGACTGTTTGGTGAAATGCCAAAGATTCTTCCATGCGTCCAAATTAAAGAACATATCTATAAAACATTGTTCAGATTGTATCTGACTCCAGCCCTCCTCTCAAGGATATATCCGGACACTTCTGAACTATGCTGGAGAGAATGTGGGTATAAGGGAACGATAGAGAATATCTTTTGGTACTGTCCCATTTATTTCACCTACTGGCAGGAAAAAAAAATATTATCTAAAAAATTAATCCATATAGTTGTAGTAGTTTCATTACCAATGGATCCCTTAATTATGATATTGGTTATAAATCTACTTCTGATGCTCATAAATTTGATAATATACTAATTAACTGCATGTTTATTGCAGCAAGGCTTACTACTGTATATTCTCCAACTGGAAAAACAATTGTTCAAAATGGAGGTGCCAGATAAGGATAAAATAGTTAAAAACCATTTAAAAAAGGGGGAGGTAGTGGTGTACTTACCTCCCACAAGTAGACACACGATCAGTTATTCACTGAAAAATATACTGTATTTATTCAAATAGACTTTTGAGTGATAGCAACGCATTTCATGGGTTACATCCCACTTCATCAGGCAGTATATGGAGTTTGTAAAGATCAAGACCAGGTATGAGCGCCTCCCTTTTTTTGAACAGTTTTTAACTATTTTAGCCTTATCTGGCGCCTCATTTTAAACAATTGTTTATCCTGAGTGTCCACCCTTGGTGGAGGGGTGTTACACCCTTTTCTTCTACTTCTAGGGAGAGCTAAATTTTTAACTTGAGTGGGGTTGGGTCTTATCTACCCACCTGCCTACTGAGTGGTTACCAGAGGTAACTCACTTTTGTGAGTATATTCTGATATATTTATTCTTTTGACCAATTGGTTTGACATATTGCACTATTGGGGCTCTCCATCTGCTTTGTTTTCCAACTGGAAAAAAGGTTGCCCCTCCAAAACTGTCAGCGATATTAGTAAAAACCAAATTGATAGACCAAATTGATAGAAAAGCTTACGGCATCTCTGCGGAATCCTGAGGCCAGATGACAAAAAGATGGGAACCATGGGAAAGTAATATTGGGAGCTATAGCATCCTCAATCCGTAGCCTTCCTAATCTGCACGATGTGCCTGAGGACTAGATTTCTAACAGTATCAAAAATATATTATTTATCTATATTGGGAATTATCGTGACCCTCCTGATTTACACAGGCTATACATTATTTTATTGTTCTTCTTTTTTCTCTCTCGTTCTTCATTTCAAATTGCTGTTTTGTCTTTGCTAGCATCTGTATTCTGCAGTGCAGTGATTGTGGTGCCGATCCTGTTACCTCTTGTCTATTAAAAGCTTTTATTTACCTGAACTGTCTTGGATGATTACACAACAGACCTGGAACGGGAAATTTTTTTTAGTACTGATACGCAATTGAGCAAGCAGTGTTCTCACAAAGGGGGGACCGTTTTTTGTGGCTTCCTGATGTTGGGCACATCCCGGTGGAGTGCCGTGTATGCTGGTTTCAGGGTCCTCCAATCATACAGTAGTTAGCTCTATGTGTAGTTTCTTTCTTTTTTTTTTTTTATTGCAGGTTAAACCAATGATACCTCTGTTATTGGGGATAAGTGGTTTTAGAGCGCAGCAACATATTTTTATTTGGAATATAAAGCAAAGAGCTGGTGACTTTTCAGAAACTGCGAACCCTTGTGATTTCCAATTTGTATTTGGGAGCACAATCTTTTATTTGACTCTTTTACTCTATTGTAAGTTACAGTTCCTCAGATGCTTACCAGTGAATTTCTTGTTGGCTTGTTTTTTGGGGATCATACCATCGACTGTGTTCTTAACGTGTAACTGTCAGGCATAAAATAAAAAATCAATTCTTTATTTTGAACTTGTACACAAGTAATAAGGATGCTAACCAGGCAATCCAAAAGTTAAAGTCAATATTACTTTTCTTGTTGATAAATGATCATTCCCCAGTTTACCTGACTCTTATTTGGTACACACAAAATGTGGTACACAAAAAGGAAGTTGCAGGGCATGCTGGGTTGTCCTTTTTTGCTTCTCTACTTCCCCTCAGACTTAACTAATGCAGCCTGATTGGCTGAAGCCTCTTTCCCTCCTGTTTTCCCCTCCCACACCTCTGTTCCTCTCTGATTGGCCAATATTTCTTATGCTGAGACAATGCGCTTTCTATAGTGAAAGGCGGGCAAATCAGGCAGAGGAGACTAAGGGAGGAAATTACATCAGGATTGGCTTCAAAATAGCCACACTTTAAATGGGAAATGCTAAGAAGGATTTTCTCTTTTTTACTTTAGAAAAATCACTAAAATCGAATTTTGAACAGTGCAATACATATGTTATACAAGCAGAGCAAGTACTTATATATGTGTTTTTTCTGAGATAGTATGGCTGACAGCTACTCTTTTAAAGGCAACTTTAAGTGAATAAAAAATTGGCCAGGATGACCCAAGAGAAAGAGGAAGATAACACGGCAGAAAAAAGCGTGCAACAAAGGGCTTCAAGAGAAGAGCGGAGGAGAAAATCAAATTACAGTGAAGGAGTGTAATGTAACGTAACAAAGGTATATAGGGACAGATCGTCCATTTGAATCCAGGGTTGCCAAGTTTTAAGGAACTGCTTATGTTTATCGAGTAATTTACAAGTGAGTTTTTGGTATATAAATAAAAACAACAAAAATTAATTCTGGCTTTTACCTCTTTATAGGGGCCAACCACTGACTTCCTGTGTTTGGCAATGGTTACCTTAGCTGCTAAGAACAAAACAGTCACCAGCTTATCTAAGTGTTTTTTGAACAACCTACTAATTTCCATGTAACAGTGCGTCCCAAGGATCCTTTCCTATTATAATATGAAACAATATGAAAAATGATTGGATAAATCAGTCCCCCCTGCAACCTATACAGCAATGCTGGCAGCACTCATATATCTATTTCCAAAAGACAACCTCTGGAGTTACAACGTAACAGAATACCATATGACATATGGATTTGACATGGTGAGGCCAATTCTGAGAGGAACCTGTCTTCATTTAGGGTTGTGCTCACTTTTGCTGCCAGCGGGTTTAGACATTAATGGCTGCGTGTTCAGTTATTTTGATGGGATAGCACATTTACACTATTATACAAGCTGTACACTGATGAATTTACATTGTTATGCCATGAAAAGACAACATCATGTTACACAGTCTTCCTCCTTTAGAACTAATAATAATTCCATATTTGTATAGCTCTTTTCTCCTGTCTGACTCAAAGTACTTGTAAGGCAGCCACAAGAGTGCACTCAGTAGGCAGTAGCAGTGTTAGGGAGTATTGCCCAAGGAACTCCTTACTGAATAGGTGTTGGCTTACTGAACAGGTAGAGCCGAGATTCAAACCCAGGTCTCCTGTGTCAGAGGCAGAAACCCTGACCAGTACACTATTCAGCTGTGTGTGTAACATGATGATGTCAAATTTGTGTATACCCTACAAAATCATATATAAGCCTTTGTTACATCACTTTTGTACGGATCTGATTCAGTTCTGTATCATGCCTGAAGAAGAAACTTAAGGTTTCGAAAGCTTGCAAAGAACTTTTATACAGGAATTCATTAAAGGTATCACCCAAACAACTTTTGTTATTATGTCCTTGAATGCAACCAGTGATTTTTTTTAAATAATGTCTTCGGTTTGGATTGTATAGCTTTGTGACAGGTGTCCTTTATCACAAGACAGACCATTTTTATTAAATCAATGATCTTTCAGTAAATCATCTCTATGAATGTTGACATTCTGAGAATGAGGGGGCAACTATACACAAAAATCACAATTCAAATATCTCTCATGTGTTCTACATGGACACATTAAAAAGACATCTTTGACTGCAACGTGTTGTTTATTATTACAACCAAACTATGTGACCGTGATTCATCAAACTGATCCCTTGAGCAAGATAAGAGAAGTGAGTGACAATAAACCATATAGGCAAGTCCAGAAGTTCTCTGACTTTTGATAGGATATGCCGCCTTTTAGGCCTCTTGCACACTGCAAGTGATTCCGATTCAGATTCCGCTTTTTAATCAGTTTTTACATCCGATTCAGATTCCGATTTGCAGTGTGCAGGGAGCAAACTGCAAATCGGAATCTGAATCGGATGTAAAAACTGATTAAAAAGCGTAATCTGAATCGGAATCACTTGCAGTGTGCAAGAGGCCTTAGGCCTGTTTGCTCACTCATTCCTGACCCACCCTGCCTCTATGGAGAATACACAGTAGAGCATGCATTTTGTGTCAAGCTTTGATACTCACCGGGAGTCATAGTTATCGAGCGATTACTTTGACCAATGCAGGACCCTGGAGTCTTCGCTGTACTTCTTACTTCCCCATTGGGCACATGTGGGGCTTGGCTCCATTATTGGACTTAGCAAGCGATTTGGCTACAACACTGGCTCAAAAGCCAATGTTATTTAAACCCTGGGTAAACATTGCTTAAAGGGATCCAAGCAGCTTTTTTTTCTCTGCAGTTTGCCTGCTTTCTAATAGCTGTAGGAGCTGCCCCCCTCACCTTTCATCTGCCCTTATTTATCCAGGGGAAGGTGTTAACGTAATCAAGTGTGACGTCTCTAAACTGTTTGAAGTGCAGTGTTCTATATCCCCCCAACCCCAACCCGATATTGAAATGCTTTTGTTTGCACATTATACTGCTAATTACAGCCGTCTTTATCTACCTGCTCTTTCTGCAGACCGCAAGCCATGAAAGTAGGGCAATTAATCTCTAACAAACATTTAAATGTAAAAAGAAAAAATAAGAGGTTGAATGGAAACTTTTTTAGTTATGATCCACATTGTTAGCATGCATTTTTAATGTGCTTTTGAGATGCCCTGGGGGCTAAAAATGCTGCTCGGTTCATATGTTGTTAGCGTACACAGCTCCTGCATGATGTTCACCCGTTCCTCCTGGTCCTCAGCTACCCTGGTCTGCTCCTGTTTCGCTATTGCCTTCTAGCTGTAACCTCTACCTGTTCTTCCTGCCAGTCAGTTCTGCTATCATATCTTACCTGCGAGTACAGTTGTCAACCTGTCCCTGTCCTGCAAGACACTCAGTCTTGCTACCATGTCCTGCATACCTGGCCAGTCCACAAACTGTCCCCGTCCTGATATGTCAGTCTTGTTACCCAGTCATGTCTGCTAGACAGTCCACCCAGCCCTGTTCTCTCCTAGCTTTACTCCAGTTACTTTGGTCTGCAATGTTTGTTACCCTGTCTGCCTTGGTATTCTGTTACATTGTAACTCACATTGTTTAGCGCACTGTAATGTGGTGCCATTGAAAGTCTATGGACAGTTTACACCTCATGAGTTGCATTGTAATGCAACTGATTCCATTGTTACAAAGCATAACGTGGTTGTAGAAATGAAATTTTGTAAGATGTAGAATTGTCGATCCCGGTGTAATGAAAAACATTGCCACCTATAAAATTGTGTGACTTGCCGTACAGCGCATGCGCGCTGTAAGTATTGTGCATAACTGCGCATCATCTTTCACTTATCCCGACTGTAAGAATTTGCAACCACCGGTGTTTATTTCCCTTGGGAGGGGGGTGGGGACTGGGGAGGTATTAGTTGCTGACCAATAGAGGGGAGCTATACATCCCCTCTAAGGGGGAATATTAGTTGCCCACCAAGGGGTTGGTGGTGGTTATTACTTCCTTGGGGGGTTATTAGTTGCCATAGGAGGGTTCTGTGTGAGAATAGGGTTAGTTTGGGTTGTATTTTCTGATGCTAATACATTAAAGTCAATGGTTGGGTTTCACTTCTGATATTTATACCTATAAATTATTGCACCCAGATGCAAAAAAATTAACAACACTGGCACCAGCAGTAGGTGTTAGGGCTGTAGTAGAGTGGGTACAAAAATCTTCCGACTCCAACACCAACTCCAAGTACCCAAAATTGCTCCGACTCCACAGCCCTGGCAGGGGGGCTTCAGGTACCCTTTAATAGGGTTTCAAGCTGTCCTATGGGCCTTTTAATATTATGAATGGCTAACAGAATAGCAGGAGTCCAGATATTTTGACCCCTGGTTCTCCTTTCATGATCCTTATTCTCTGGAACAGCTGAAAATGTACTTTAGTTTTCACGCAGGCTCACCTTACTAAGACTTTCCATTGCCTATATCTATTGCTAAGATTTCTCTCCGTGTCACTTTAATGGCTAAAGGGCTAGTGTAATTTGCCAGTAAGAAAAATGGCGTCCCCACGTCTGCAATGGATGAATGAACTTCCGTCTTCCTCTCCTCCTCGTCCAACCGCTGTTTCCGCTCGCCCACTCTCGCCGCAAGAGTCCTCGCCGTCTTCCTGATTGGCCGTTTGGGCGGAGGCTGCTGGTGACGCGGCGCATCACGTGCTCCCACCTACCGGAGGAGAAGGAGAAGTAGTATTGGTGTCGGGCGGGGGAGGCACTTCCGGTCTAGTCAGTGACTGAGAGCTTGGCGGCTCGGGCGGAGGAGGGAGGCAGCGACATGGACAGCCAGGGCAGGAAGGTGGTGGTGTGCGACAACGGGACGGGGGTGAGTGAAGCAGCCGGGCGCACGCTGGGCGTTGGTTGTCAGTGCTGTCTGCGAGGGATGGGCTCACACCCACTGTCAGTGGCCATCTGCAGCACAGCCTGGGCTGGTGTCACCGGGCTGCTGCTATTCTCATGTCACACTGCCACAGCCTCTATTTCCGTGCTGTGTCCATACCAGTATTCATCGCAGTTTACTATGAATACATCCTCTGTATGTACTGGCTTATGTCTGTCACCCCTGTGCCCAGGCAGCACTGCTGCATCCTCCATTACTGGGCTGTGTCCCCCTCTTATCCCTGCCGCCCTGTGCTTATCATCTCTAAAATGCACAGCCTCTATGTGCCAGCTTTATTGGGGGACATATTTATGTGGTGCCTAGTTGTCACTGTCTCTCCAGTGCACTGGTGCATCCTCCATTAATGGGCAGTGCCCACTCTGATCTTAGCCACCCTGTGCCCACACTGATGCTCATTCTGTAGTATAACCTTTGTATGTGTTAGCACTGGGTGACTGCTGTAGATGATGCCTGGAGTCTCCTCTTATTTGCTTCATCCTCCAATGGGCAGTGCCCACTCTGATCTTACCCACCCAGTGCCCACACTCATATCATGTAGTGTACTCTCTGTAAGTTCCAGTGACGGCTGTCTATAATGCCTGGTGTCCCCTGTGCCAGGATTGCTTTGCTGCATGCTCCATTGATGGGCTGTGCCAACTCTGGTTCCTTACATTTCATGCCAATCATCACCTTTCTGCATCATTTATGCACCCTGTGTCTCTTTTTGGCGGTGAAGATTTTACTATCCCATATGCAGTGTCATCCATTTACTCCTGTCATTCATCTAAGTGTATTTGTGATTTCCTTTCTCTGTTTGAAGCATGTGAGATCTGCCAAGCAATCCTTTTCAGCACCAGGGTCGTTTGCATTGACATTTCCTTCATATACCAGTGGGGTTTCCCTGCATCTTCTGTGAGAAGGCCCAGGCAGGGCAGGGGTTAACGCCTTCCTTCATGTCCCCGCCTGCTGGATAGGGAGAGACGTTGCAGGCCCTAGCCAGATCAAAGGATCTGCATACCTTGACATGTGTTGAGGTGGCAGGGGGGTGCAATTCAAGTTGGCTCTTAATCAGAAATGATCAGAGATGCTTATTGCATACAGTCTGAAAATGACCCAATCAATCAGCAGCTTCTGCATTTGTTTGGCATTAGTAATCTGCATGCCATTTGCAAAAAAAAAATAATTCTATGAATTAGCATCCTGAAGGACTGAAGTACAGTATGCAGTAATATATTTTATGATATAAAGTATTGCATCTTGATAAATTATTTTGTCTCTTTTTTGCATTTATTACTGTAACACAAGCCCCGAAACTACTTATTGTTTGTGACAGGTAGCCATCCAGGATTTCACAATTGGGGATTGCAAAAGCACTCAAAACCACAAATATGAAAAAAAGTAGCAGCCAGATCTTTTTTTTTTTTTGTATGTTTGGTCTATAGATTTTATGTACTGTAGTGTTATACAGGCTTATTTCCATTACAAAATATAGGCTTAGGATTGTGCTGTGATCGTGCTTATGGATTATTGTGGTTCTGTACAATTAACAAGCTGACACATCATTATATTCCAGCGGTTCTGGAGGTGTGGTTAGTTTACAGGAACAACAAAAGATGATTAGCATATGCAGCAGTGAAGCATTGTGCAAGAAATCTCAGAGCTAACTACAATCTGAATTGTCGCAAATCTCTTCTGTTTTAAGAAGGCAAACATTTGTTTTGCTTAACATTTTACTAAGGAGGTTTTTTTGGTCCTTTGGAGCCCCTTACACACTCCTGAGTTCTAGTTCACCATGAGCTTTCTGGGGTAGTCTGTATCTCTGTATGATTGTGAGACTTTGAGCCACCAGGCTTAGCTTTTGGTTTTCACAATGACAGGAAGAGGCTAGATGGCTGTGTAGATAACAGTTCCCTACTTGCTGTGTAATCCGATTCCAGTTAAAATCATTTTAAAAGTTTTGAAAACGCTCAAGAGTGTTATGCATTGGATCAAATTGCTCAGGGAAGTGAAATGTGCCATTTTACATCTGTTTAAATGGTTTATTATCTAATTGTTAGTAAATTAGCTTGCGGGATATCCCTAGTGTGACATAGCAATTAACAATATGTAATAGAACATTGCATGTGGCCGGGAAGCAAGTCAGGATCTGCCCTTTTCCTATCAGGTATGCTTGGGCTGGGTTTATTTAGATTGGAGGAAAGGTGTTCATTTTATGAGGCTTTCACAAGCTAGTAGGCTTTGCTAACTCTCGTCGATGTTACTCCAAAATGTTATATTTTAAATCGTCTGACTTGTAAATGTGTTTATTTTCAGACTTCCTATTGTAATCTAAGCTTGCCCTTGCTTTCTGTAGTCATAAAGGAAGCATAGTGATTAAGAGGAACTGAATCTTTCAGTAAGCTCTTTTTTTTAAGTCTAAAGTGTGCTCGGGATTATAGTGTGTTGGCAGTCTTCTCTGGTAAACTTTTCTTTCCTAACTTTATAAATGATATTGCTCTTAGAGCTATAAGTAATTAACATTAAGCATAACTTAAACGGCTTCGCCCTAAATTGGCCTTGGACTACAATACATACACTACATGATATAGACATGACTGTGGTAAGGATTAGATTGTGAGCCCCTCTGAGGGACAGTTAAATGACAGGGCAATATATTCTCTACAGCACTGCAGAAGATGTCAGCGCTATATAAATACTAAATTAATAATGAATATTAACATGCGGATAGTATAACGCTGTGTTCACAGTGGGGTAGTGTGGTGAAAAGTAACAACGGCATTTTTTAAGGCACAGAATCGCTCTGCGATTGTAAGTCTATGCGAAGTTCATCCGGTGCGATGCCTATGTGGGAGCATGCATTAAGTGGCAGGGAAGCATATATTTCATAGACTGTATGCTTCACAACGCGCACATAATGTGTAATGTGACTCTTACCCTCCGTTGTGTTTGTTTTTTACAGGGAATGTAATGAAGCGCCCACTGTGAAGTTGGCATAAGTAGGAACTGCTTTGCATTTCCTGTACAAAAAGGAACACAACACGGGGAAAAGTCGCATCACAAATTGTGCAGCGTTGTGGCGCATATAATTATTATTATTATTATTATTATTTAGTATTTATATAGCGCCGACATTTTTTGCAGCGCTGTGCAGAATATATATTGTCTTGTCACTGTCCCTCAGAGGGTCGTATGCTGGGGATACACGGTACGTTAATGTACAGTGTATCGACCAGCTGATCCGGCCAGCTGATAATATTCAGCTGGCCCGATCATGCCGCTCGACCCGCGCCCGCTCGATTCCCGCCGGCGGACAATGACAGGGAATCGAGGGGCTGATAAGGACCACCGACGGGGACGAGCGGCTATCGATCCCCGCGGGGACACGGCTCGGGTCGATCCGGCGGCTAATCGAGCCGCCGGTCGACCCGCGTATCCCCAGCATTACAGTCTAATCCCTACCATAGTTATACGTCTATGTGTGTATCATGTGGTGCATGTATCAAAGTCTAGGGCCAATTTTAGGCAAAAGCCAACTAACTTATCTGTGTGTTTTTGGGAGGTGGGAGGAAACTGGAGTACCTGGAGGAAACCCACACAGACACGGGGAGAACATGCACACTCCTTGCAGATGTTGACCTGGCTGGGATCCGGCGACCCAGCGCTGCAAGGCAAGATCGCTAACCACTATGCCACCGTACTGCCCATACAATGAAGCATACAGTCAATAAAGTGTGATTCTATGCCACTATTAACGTATGCTGTAATGCATTGCATGTTCTGGGTTGGAGTACCTGAGTCTGTTGAATCAAATTGCACTGCATGCTCTCTGAGCGTCACATAGACTTACAATCGCAGAACTATACTGCATGTTAAAATGTCTGTTACATCGCGCCGCTCCACTGTGAACGTGGCCTTATGCAAACCAAACTTCAGGGAAACTATTTTACTTAAGATCACATTTAAGCCTACTGTTTATTGAGGAAACTGCTACATAAAGTATGCTGAGCATCTGAGTGCGCCAAATTGCAATCATTTTGGGGGATGGACACATAATTTGGACACCAGCTATATCGATATATTATTTTTGTTGTTAGTAATTTGTGCATCACCCGGCTGAAACTCCAGATGCCAAAATCATCCACGCAGCACTGGTGCCCGGAGTTTGGCGCAGCACTGTGCCAAACTCAACTGCCTCGCGTTATTGATTAGGTAGCAGCAGTTTGGGCCAGTTTAATATATTTATTTATAAGTGTAGTTACCCTTCATATATGGACTGCCAGTGTGTTTGGGGGGGGGGGGGCTCTTCCCATAATTGAGCTCCTGGTGTTCTTGGGACAGTGCAGGGAAGGAAGCAAACCACCCCAGTAGAAAGATGGCAGTAAAAAAACCTGATGAATGATATGCCTCTCTTGGTTTGATTACTCCATGAAGAAAGGGTATGATTGGATTTCAATAACAGGATACATTTCTTGAAACATTAATCTGCATTTGTGTGAAATTGCCCTTGTCACACATTTTGATGTTACTTACAATAACATAGTGTCTTTTATCTTGCTAGACTTGCTGCTATGTTAAATACGGCATGCTCAGTTTGGGTACATCTAGTTCATGTTAAGAGTAGCAATATTACTAAGCAAAGGTCATCACAGAGCTTCTGTTCCTTTTAAGTGACCATAAGGAATGCAAGGCAAGTGCAGACCTGCATAGTAGGAAGTGCTACTCCATAGCCAGTGTGCACACGGATGGGGAAATTGGCTAAATAAATACATCTCCTGAGTTACTGTTAGTAATCTTTGACTTCAGCATCTGGGCAGAGATAGGCATGAAAGCTAAAACTACCCATAAACTCCTTGTCCGCGGTGCTGACCGGACTAAAACCATGATCAACATTACAGCGTCTGTGTGCTCTGGTCGTAAACATAACTTTTTACCTAATTTGATGCTAGAATGTGAAATTGCACTAAATATTATATAGTGCAGCCTCTGTTGAACCGCATTCTAAGCGCAAAACGGCACCCAGGCTTCAGTGCCCATCACCAACCACCACCTGGTACCGTATGTTTATGTCTGCAAGAGCACGTTTTATTCAACTTGTGACAAGCCTGTTAACAAAGTATTGGAATACAGAAAGTAATAGCAGTGCCTTTTTTCCACATTATACAGTGTATGGCCTGGCAATCTTTAATCTACCTCTGCTCTGATCACTTCTGTGTTCCCACCCCCGTCCTGCCACATAACTTGCGAGTCCACATACCCATTTATAGATTAAGAGGAGGTTAGTGGCTGTAATAGTGGCTTCTCCTCCAGTTAGTGGCATAGGTGCCATGCCTCCTCCCAGCACTGACCACAAGAGAATGAGCATCTGTAATAATGTGCATATCTGCCTTCAGAAGATGAGACCCAGTTGGAAGTCCCAGTGTGAAGTCAATGCTCAAATTTCTGGGTCCAGGCAAGTATAATAGTTGTTGGAGTTTTTAGTGCCCACCTTAATGTTGGTTATCAGAAAAGGACCAAAAACATAAGTGTAGATTGGCTTTAAAGGGACCCTGAACTGAGTAAAATTATTTAAAATAAACACATGTTGTACCTGCATACAGTAATATTACATACTTACCTCGCCATCAGTTCCTCTCAGAAGCTCACCATTTTCTTCTAACAATTCTGTACACTCCTGACAAGATTTTGTCAGAACTGAAATATATCAGTTGCTGTCAGTTATAACTAAGGACAACTGATGAGCCAGGTAATGTCCATGTTTCCCTATGGCTCAAGTTGGTGATGTTACAGTTTAACAGTGTGCTGACCAGGAAGCTGTTATGGGGTGATGGCCATTTTCAAAATGGATGGAGAAAGCCATTGATCACAGTGGGCAAATAGGACACAGGAGAGGAGAAAGAGATTGATGAGTAGACTACACAGGAGGCAAGTATGACCTGTGTATGTTCTGACTTTTAATTTTCAGTTCAGGTTTTCTTTAAAGATAAATTGGTTGTCCTTACAGCATTAAGGGAAATGCAAAAAACTATTTCTAGACTCCTCTAAATACATAAGTCAGCTTGCTAGAGAGTTTAAACCTTCTGAAACTGATTAATTTTGGGGAAAAAAATATATAAATTGCAACCTTATTCTTATGTAATGCCCATACCACTGACTCATCAGGGCTGTTCTTCCTTAAAGAGACACTGTAACGTCAAAAAGTTCCCCTGGGGGGTATTTACCTCGGGAGGGGGAAGCCTCAGGGTCCCAATGCGGCTTCCCACGCCGTCCTCTGTCCCACGGGGGACTCGCTGCAGCCCTCCGAACAGCGGCCCGACGGATCTGACAGCTTGTTCAATATTTACCTTTTCAGGCTCCAACGGGGGCGCTGTTGGGGCTTTCGGCTCCGAAGTAGACGGAAATACCCGATCTCAGTCGGGTCCGCTCTACTGCGCCGGAGACTTGCGCCTGCGTAGTAGATCAGACCCTACAGCGATCAGGTATTTCCGCCTATCTCGGAGCCGAGAGCTGCCACAGCGTCTGCGCAGGAGGCGGGAAAGTAAATATTTTCATCGCCGCTGTTCGAATGACGGAGGACGGCGTGGGAAGCCTCATTGGGACCCTGAGGCTTCCCCCTCCCGAGGTGAGTACCCCCAGGGGAACTTTTTGATGTTACAGGGTTTTTTAAAGAACAAGCGACACCCATGCTAACCTAGAAATAAAAAACACATAAGTAGATAAATACTACTTCTACTTACATAACAGATGTATTGTGCTATCCATGTAATGATTCCTGTGAATTTTATAAAGGAAAAGCAGAAAATCCTATTCTAGGCAGTGGCCATCTTGCCAAGCTAATGCTGACATCCTATCCTCCCTGACTCTTGTTTTCCCCCCTCCCTTCTCTTGCTCATTGTGTATTCATTAGCTGCCCTCCTCCCAGAGTCTTCAGACACTCCCACTGAGGGGTATACTAACAACTGCACTGTCTTTTTTTTATTTACACATCCAATCACTGAGTCACCTCAGCCTTGCTTGTAAACACAAGTAATCAGAGGGTGTTTCTGATAAGCAGCTAGGCAGGGAAATAAATGGAAGAAGAGGAATATATTATAGATAAAAAGAACTCCCAGCATTCAACTCTTTGGCACTAGGGCCAGTGCTCCTAAAGTGTGTGATAACTACAAACCATAACAGCAGAAAAAGTTTTGCAAGTTTTGAATGCAGGATTAGCATCTTTATCACTTAATACACTCAGACCAGTTGCTGTTGAAATGTGTTTTTTTTTTTTTTTTTTTTTTATGGTGACAATACCACTTTAAAGAGAATCTGAACTTGAAATAAAGTTTAAATAACCATACAGAGGTCATACTTACCTCCTGTGTAGTCTACTCCTCAATCTCTTTCTCCTCTCCTGCGTCCCATTTGTCCACTGTGATCAATTCTCCGTCCTTCATTTTAAAAATGGCCATTACCCCATAACAGCTTCCTGGTCAGCACACTGTTAAACTGTAATATTGCCCACTTGAGCCATAGGGAAACATGGACATTACCTTGCACATTCAGTTGTAACTGACAGCTGCTGATACATAACTGACAGCAACTGGTATACTTCAGTTCTGACAAAATATTGTCAGAGCTGGAAGGGATCACTGTAAGAAGAAAATGGTGAACTTCTGAGAGGAACTGACGGTGAGGTTAGTATGTAATATTTGCAGCTACATGTGTTTATTTTAAATAATTTTACTCGCTTCAGGTTTTTTTCAAAGAGGAACTTCAGTGAAAATAATGCAACAAAAATGTGCTTCATTTTTACAATAAGTATGTATCAATAATGTAGTCAGTGTTTGCCCATTGTAAAAGCTTTTAAATCCCTGATTTACATTCTGACATTTATCTCATGCTGATACTTTTACTGCTGGCAGGTAATGTAGCTGCTGCTTGCGTTTTTGGCAGTTGGAAACTGCTGTACACAGCTATTTCCCACAATGCAACAAGGTTCACAGACTGGAAACTGCCAGGACCATGGTCTTCAGAGTTTCTTGTGGGAGGGGCTTCACCACAAAATTAGCCATACAGAGCCTCCTGATGTTCCATTTGTGAAAAGGAATAGATTTCTCATGTAAAAGGGGGTATCAGCTACTGATTGGGATGAAGTTCAATTCTTGGTCACGGTTTCTCTTTAAACTGTGGAAAATGGAAAACTGCCATAGTTATTTATAAATTCCAATTGATTGTCATGCTGATCCAAGTTACTGACTTTGAACAAACCTGCAGATCAGGTTTTTTGCGTGCTTGTTCCAGATGGGTAACGCAGAGATGACTGAGCATGATAGCCCGCTACCTGGCCTTTTTAAAACAGAAAAGAGATGAGAGCCTCCATACTTCTGTCTCTACAATTTTCCATGAAAGCTTTCTCAACAAGGGTTCCCCGGAACCCCAGGGTTTCTTGAGGAAACTTCAGGGCTTCACTGGCATTTTTCTCTTTCGATGTGAGCTGCCTCAGCAAGCAGGTTAAGAAAGTTTCAAAATTACGTCTCTAGCTTTTAAATGTCCTATTCACTCATTCTCTTCCCATCCTGAAATCTTGCTTCCCTATTCGTTCTTCACTGGTGCAATGGCCACGGAACTGTTATGACACATTGGCTATGAATAAAAATGTGGCATGTGAAGTGCTGGAACTAAACATACGTGTACAGCAGTTGAAGAGGAAAGAGAGACGAGTAATATAAAATAAATCCCCTCTCCCTCCGTTAATGCAGGGGTTTCCTGAGATCCAAAAATTATTTCAAGAGTTCCTCCGGGGTAAAAAAAAAGTTTGAGAAAAGCTGCTTTACATAAACCTACACAGGCATTCTTTTCCTAAAGCTGGCTATACACTATGTAACGGGTCCCTGATATGACAAGTTGTTGTATTATTTTCCTAAAGCTAGCCATACACTGCTATAATCTTATCACCTTCGTGAATCACTGGGTTTTGGTCAAATTTTAGCTGAAATATGTTTGAAAATCAATTTGAGCATTTATGCCTCATCCAGATTTTTGATAAATGCAGCAAAGAGATATTCAGTCACCCCCACTGAGTCAATATAAGTTGTAGACTTTCCTGACCCAATTTCATTCAGAATCTGTTAACGAAGGCACTAGTTTTATATTTATATACGATGAATTTCGCACAGTAAAGATACTATGTATTATATGAATAGCTTAGTTTATGTAGGCAGATTGTGCTCTGAGCAGCTACTTGGTATTCCGTACCTGTCATGTAGCTGTCCGGTTCCTACACAGGATGCAGTTCATAACCTTGAAGGAAAAATGTGACAATATGCTCACGGAATATGTATACAGTACTTGGCCCCACTGTGTACATTTTACATTTTTTTTTTTTTTTTAAATTTTTTTTTTTTTTTTTTGTCTGTTGGTAACACCGAAGGGCGATATGGGCTGCCCGGCGCCAGCTTATCTTGTGTTAAATAGTAACTATTGCTTTTGTCTCCAAGAACGGTTATTGAGTTTCTGCTAGTGCTTACAAACATTTCATTATTGCTTTTCTTAGGTTCTCTTTGGCCTGGTGCACACCAAAAAATGCTAGCAGATTTTGAAACGCTTTTTCTTATTTTTATGTAGTGTTTCAGCTAGCATTTTGCGGTTTTGGGAAGCGGATTTGGCGTAGTAGATTTCATGTATTGTTACAGTAAAGCTGTTACTGAACAGCTACTGTAACAAAAAACGCCTGGCAAACCGCTCTGAAGTGACGTTTTTCAGAGCGGTTTGCGTTTTTCCTCTACTTAAATTGAGGCAGAAACGCCTCCCCAATCCAAAATCTGCAGCAGCCCGGGAGTATGCGTTTCTGCAAAACGCCTCCCGCTCTGGTGTGCACCAGCCCATTGAAATACATTACCCAAGCGGATCCGCACCCGCATGCGGATCGCAAACCGCAGCCGAAACGCTCTGGTGTGCACTAGGCCATACTGTGTATTACAGTGCTGAGTATAAAAGGAATAATGCTGATACTGTTATATTGTTTGTACAATAAACAGAAATAACTGTTGAAAGACTAGAGATGACAATGATTCGCAAATAATTGTGGCTTGCATGCAAGTTGTGTGGGCTTGGGCCAATCAAAATCAATAAGAAGTGCTTTTGATTTGTCCAATTCCAATCTGCATGTAATTTGTTTTAAAGAGACACTTAAGCCAGAAAAAAAGAGTTTTACTCACCTGGGGCTTCTACCAGCCCTCTGCAGCAGTCCTGTGCCCTCGCAGTCACTCACTAATCCTGTGGTCCCCCGCTGCTAGCTAGTTTCGTTTTTGCCGACAGGCCCGTCAGGACTGGCTACGCGTAGCTTTTTCTGCATTCCCGACTGTAATTAGCGCTATTGCGGGTCACAACGCGTACAAAAATACGCATTGCCGCATATCTATGCGTACGTAATGCAGCAACGCGTATTTTTGTACGTGTTGTGGCCCACAATAGCGCTTTTTTTTTTTTTTTTTTTTTTTTTTTTTTTCTGGAAATTCACCTCAGGCACTTTAAGGAGTGCCTGAGGTGAATTTCGGGTAAGAAAATGAAATACTTATACTTAAGGACAGGGAAGCCTCTAGAGCTTAAAAGCTTCCCATGCCACCCTCCAGTCCACCATACAGAGCCCAGACCCTTTAAAGGAATCTGACAAGCTCTTGTCGAATACCAAGCTTGCAAATGTGCTCCTCTTCAAGCAAAAAGCTTGGCCGTACTCATGCTTGAAGAGGAGTGCGGTCATGGTGTGCAGGAGGGTCCTTTGCAGTGGCGGAGGATGGCGTGACAAGCCTCAGGAGGAGCCATAGGCTTCTCTCTCCTTAGGTAAGTATGTTATTTTTTTTTTCTCCTACCTGAGGTTTGCCTCGTGTTCTCTATAAATTTGCATGCAAGCTGGAATTATTTGCATCTCATTGACCAACTGCTCAAGACTTAATCTCAGTCTTCTATTCTACCTTATTTTTCTTCTCTAGTTCCATATTCACTTTGGACTTCCAGACAATTTCGTCCAAGCGCAGCCTGAAACCATTGTTTTCACCCAGTCTGCTCCATGGTGTGCAGCCAGTCACACCTCCTCCCTACTCCATAGCATCAGAATGCGTTGTTGGCCTGTGCAGAACTCTGCTTCAAACCCCGTCATCTGAGGGATTGTCCTATCTAGATGGTTAAACTTGAGACAAGTCTTTGTCCCATGGGCAGTTTCTAAGGTCTTGTACACGCTTTCAGCTTAGGGCATCTGAAACGATTCTTCATAATCATTTCAGACACCTTGTCAGTGTATGCAGATGTCGCCCGCCAACTGCTTCTTGGCTATCGGGCATGCTAGAAAACCATGCCCGATCATTCTTTCTTGCTCCTGCTTGTGCCTCTCTCTCCACAGAGGAAACGGCTGAGCAGTGTCTTTGTACAGGATAAGTCCATCTAAAATGGTCACGATAGATAGTTTCAGATAACTATTTTCGAGGTGTGCACAGAGCTTAATAGCAGTAACCTTGGTTACCATTGAACTGAAACACTATCTCAGCCAAGTTTATCTATTAAAAAATTAATTTCTTAATTATGCTCTGTTAAATTGGTAAAGTTTTGTAACAATGCCCATTCGTGGCCTAGCAGTGCGCACCCCCAAGGCCAGGAGCGTCCTGCACCTGTGCAGTATGCTCCCAGCCACAGGAGAGTGATGATCGCACGTGACTGGGCGGACAGAGCATGTGTAGTGTAGCACAACTGGATAATTTAAGAGCAACTGGGGAGGACAGCAAGGTGGCCAGAGGAAGCAGGTAAGTATACATAATGCACTATATCATCTTTAAAACACTTCAGGTGTGTTTTAAATGCCTGGAATTTGCCATGAGCAGCTCAGTCATGTGACCTATGCTGCTTCTCTGTTTGTTTCAGTCAACTGACAATCCTAATTACTTCCAGTTACATAGACTGGCCCATGTAGAATAATTCCTGTCCTGGGACCTTTCTGCTTTGTCTACTGTTTGGTCTTATAAACTGCAGTGCAGCAAACTTAGTATGATCTGGCCCTAAAACAAACTTTAGTGAAGTTTAAAAATATTTTCTATCAAACAGGCATTCTGCAGATTTGTGTTAACTTAGTTCCTTTTGTGCTGTGCATAAACTTTGAGTTCTTTCCTTTTTTTTTTTTTTTTTTTTTTCCCCCATCTTATGGAAAGAGTTGACTCATCTTTCCTGTCCTAAACTTCAGCAGATTTGCAATTCTCTAAGGATCTGTACTGTTTCACTTAGTGCTCGATGCTTGTTTGCCAGCCCAGGAGAAGTAACTCCTTCTGGTATGATTTGGAGAAAGCCCGTATTGTAAATAAAATTTGCTAACCACAAGTATGTCCTTCCTCCACTTTAAGATGTGCACATCTGGTCCCAGAGCTCTGATGTCTGCTGAGGCAGCCACTTTACACTTTCCCTCACCTTCTACTTGTGTGCTCTATGAAACTCCAAAACATCAGTATGATCTGTCTTAAAACTTTTATGTAGGCTTCTGTGCTACAGAAAACTCGAAAGTTAAATAAGAACATGTGAAGTATAATAATGCAATTTCCCATGAATCTAACAATAGGATCACTTTTGGGAATGCGCAAATAATGCTGGCAATGGTGCAATCTATGGTGTTGCACTGCAGTACATAACTGGGCATGTCTGATAAAATAATGTGCCTAATACAAAAATGAGTATTAAGCTGATATCTCTTTTTTTGGATCATTTTTGGATTGGTTGTATGGGGGATTTTTTTTTCTTTATGCACTTTGACTCCAACTACTATGGGTCTATTAATGTCATACAGTATAATCTCATTATATTAAACTTCAAGGGACCAGGAAAAGTGGTTTACTATAGCAGAAATTGTCCTAAAAATGGCCCAGAATGCCCTGGTACGTTCTCTGCTGCAAAGGACTTGCATATTTGGTGGACTGCAAGGTTAAGTATACCTTAGGGCTACATAGCCAGGCTGGACAAATCGCTAGTTCAGTATCGCTCCTTGAAAAATTGCAGCAGTCATGCGAGTTGCTCCGATACCTCTGCAGGCGGGTCTTGCCACTCTCCTCTCTACTCTCCTTAGTTATACAGTAAGTAGACCCGCTCTGAACTGCACTACAAGTGAAAGTAGCCTGTACTACCGGTATGCTCCACACGCTACCAGGAGCGCCATTGTCGACAAGGGAAGAGATAACGGGAGTGCATACAATCCGTGGGAGGACTGTGACGATACTTTTATCAGTGATTACAAAGTGGAAGTGGTAACACTGCATCCTCTTTTGTTTATGTTCACATTTTTCCTCATTTTCCCCAAACTGCTTATTTGTACCGTACTGTATATCCAGCGCCTGTTCCATTCTTCTTGTCTTACAAATGTTAATAGGCATCAACTCCTCTGCAACCAGCCTGAAGAGAGCAGCCAACCATGGGTATCACACTGACATATGACGCATGCGCCGCCCACCGCTTACTATATCCAGAGTCAGCATCACGTAGGGGGCAAAAAAAGTTTAATAACAGAAGTTTTATTATATCAGTTTACTGTACCAGGCGTTGCTCCCATAGACTTATAATGAAGATTGGCCAGGTCAATCCATCATGAAAAAAAAATAAATAATTTTCAAAATTATGATCAAACTTGGGCACGGTAGCTTACAAAATACCCACTTTTTTGAATAGCTCTGGTTGTTCGCTTTCCACAACTGTGTCCTTTTTCTGGTGTCCTGATACTTCTGGTGCTATGCAAACAAAAAATGATGCTGTAACAATTAGTGCAAAAAAAAAAAAAAAATGGCTTGCAAAAAAGCCATAGGCGCACCTTGAGAATAATGAATTGCTGTGCATAAAGTTTATCAAATGATGTATAGGTGACCTAATTTTAATCCTAATGAGTTGTAGAATACATTTTGATGTGTCTTATAGCTTGCACCCCTGTCACATAAAAATAGGTAGTGACAAACTCAATCCACTATGAGGAGAAAAAAATTATAGCTTACAAAACACCCACTTTTGACTAGCTCTGGTTGTTAGTTTTCCATAATGGTGGCATTTGTGGGTATGGCACTAAAATGCTTTGTGGGAAAAAATTGGCCCGTCCAAAGCCACATGGACACTTCTTCATACATGGCATGCTAGATGCCCAGATAGTTATCAGATGACATATATAGGGTATCCTTTTAACTGTGACATGTGGTAGAATACATTTTAGGGGATTTGGGGGAATTACATTTAGTAACAAACTGAATCAAAGGGAATTTTTTTTTTTTTTTTTATTATTTTCATATATTCAGTACAAAAATAAAAAGCTAGTAAAAACTGACAGAAGTTAAAATACATAAAATATTACATGTATGAACTCTGCTTTTTTAATATGTATGCCATGAAGGGTGTATTACTGTTGTTTTTTGCAAATGAGGGCTTGAAATTCTTGCTAGGGTACAATGTGAAATACGACACAGAAAAAATACACCTTTACTTCTAAATAATATATTATCTTCATGCATTGCACTAGGGGCATAATTTAAATGTTGGATTTACCAGGACAAATGGGAACATAACGTGTGGATTTTATGTAGCATTGTTTATTTTAAAAGCATGGTGGATGGGAATGGAGATATAGTGGTTTTTTTGTTTGTTTTTCGCGTTAAAATGCATAGAAAATAAAGTAATTGCTGAAAATAAATACCACCCCCCAAAAGCCTAGTTGGTGGCGAAAAAACTAAATATTGATCATTTAGATGTGATGAGTAGTGATTAAGTTATTGGCAAATGAATGGGAGGAGCGCGAAATGTGAAAATTGCTCGCATGCGTAAGGTGAAAAAACACTGAAGGCTGAAGTGGTTTAAAAAAAAAAAGTCTGCTACTCCTATGGAGGGTGGGCTCTGGATCTCTCCCTTTCCGTTCCTCTCTGGGTTCTCATTCCCGCTGTCCGCAGTTCAAATGCTCTTATGAGATAGAAAACTCCTATTAAAAATCATTGTTAAATGTAATTTTGCCTTCTTAAAATATAAGATATTTGGGATAATTTGTCTTTAAAGAGACGCTGTAACAAAAATTTTAGCAGTATTTCTCCTATCCTACAAGTTCCTAAGGCTGTTTCATTGTGCTCTGGCTCACTGCAGCACTTTCTACTTGCACCATCTCTGTAATAAATCAACTTCTCTTTCCCCTGTCGGATTTGTCAGCTTTGTCTGGAAGGCTGCCAACTCTTCAGTAATGTGACCAAGTTAAATCCTTCCAAGCCCCTCCAGTGCTCCTGTGAGGATTATTCCTCACAGACAATGTCCCTTGCTCTCACTGTCAGCTTGTCTGCTATCTGTGAGGCTGATAAACTGAACAAAGAATAGCTGGCTGAGGAGGAATCTGCCTATCAGGCTGACACCAGTGCAGAGCCAAGACACAGCTTGTCATGCTTCATTGACACAGAGCTCTTTCAAAACTTGCACATAACCTCTGAAGACTGAATTCAATGTGTAACTCACTGAATTCTCTGCGTATTTACTGTGTGTTAACTGAGTTCACTGTTCTGCTGATGTACTTCCTGTTTTGGTGGCCATCTTTTTCTGTTTACAAAACAGTTTATAAAACAGGTTTTTTACCCTCTTTATTGCAGCGGAGTGCAGCAAAAATATTACAGAAGGGGCTAGGAGATTACCCCAAACAGGCAGGGATGTTTGTTTATACTTCATTTTGTGAATACAGATTCTCTTTAAGCAAGCATGTGGTTTCCCATGATGCATCACTCCTGAATATGCAAATCTCTTTAGGTCCCTGGAGGCAAGGCTGCACATCTAGAAATGCTGGTGGATAGTGAGCCTATAGCGAATATATTTTACATAGCTAGTCAGGTGATCGTGACAGTTTAGTGGATACCTGTTTACATTCAGTTAGTATAGCTGCTCTCACAAGAGAAGCTGTGCTAAAGCATTTTTCTACGCCTTCTTTCTTGGTGCCTTCTCAAGATGGGCTGTGTTCTAAGGAACCCATAGAAAAAACTGTGTAATAGGGTTTCAACACCAGGGAGTCAACCAGTCTGCACCTGGATCCAACAAGGTGCACATAAATCAGACCAGCAAGAAAAGAAGACTGGGTCTCCACCTGGATTTATGCAGTTTATAGCAGAAAACTTTTTATTCCATAGCAGCAAAAAGCACACAACGTTTCGGCACTAGGCAAAGGCAAACACTTGACAAAGGCCTAGTGCCGAAACGTTGTGTGCTTTTTGCTGCTATGGAATAAAAAGTTTTCTGCTATAACTGCATTGGGGACTAGGTAGTGTAATGGTTAAGGGCTCTGCCTCTGACACAGGAGACCTTGGTTCGAATCTCGTCTCTTCCTGTTAAGTAAGCCAGCACCTATTCAGTAGGAGACCTTAGGCAAGTCTCCCTAACACTGCTACTGCCTATAGAGCGCGTCCTAGTGGCTGCAGCTCTGGCGCTTTTGAGTCCGCCAGGAGAAAGCGCAATATAAATGTTCTGTGTTTGTTTAACTCCAGGTGGAGACCCAGTCGTCTTTTCTTGCTGGTCTGTGTTCTAAGGAAGCCCCATATATGCGGGACAAAATGCATTGACTTGTGCCGCTGTGGTGGCATACGACCTGGAACACCGGAAACATTTTGGGTGTGGCTCCATGTGGTAGTGACATTCTGATGGTGGAAAGTGGTGCTGCTGCCAGGGCCGGCCCCAGACTTTTTGCCGCCTGAGGCAAATTTATAAAAGAAATTGCCGCCGGACAACCGCCCCGCCCCCGTGGGGGGCCGCAGAGCCGGGGAGGGTAGCGGGCAGGACGAGGGTATTGGGCCTAGCGGTGGGGATCTGCACTCCCCTCCAGCTGTAATAGGAAGCTGCCGATGCCCAATAGTATGCCCGGCGGATCGCTCAAACAGCCGTATCAGTCCGCCGACAGTGCGTACACACGCCGGTCTGTCGTTGGAACGCCCACCCAGCGGGAGGTGACGACGGACCCGTCGTTGCCTCCAGTCCGGCGTGTGTACAGACCTTAAGGGTGAGTTTTGCGGTTTATGCTACGTCCCATTACAAACATTGCTCTTTGTATGCACTACAGTCATATTGTATGGTAATTACTGTTCTTGTATGCAGTTTATGCAAATAAATATACCGATTTGGTCTTACAGGTTAACTTAAAAGCATGAATTAAATAGCAAACCTACAGGGCAGAGAATAGTAAAACATACAGCTGGCAACTTCTAATTATCACTCTTTATGCCTGTAAATACATTTAAAATATTAAGGCTTAATTAAGTATGTTTGACATAGGTTCCAGTCTGTTACTTTACCTGCTCAATATATGCCCATGGAGGGATTTGAGGACAAGGTTATATAATAAAATAATTTAAATCTGTATTCAAAAAAATACAGCGTAGTTTCTTAGTAGGAAACCTTCTGCATAAAATAGTGTATTGCATTAGGAAGCTGCTCACTTTGTTGGTGGTTTTGTTTTTCTTTTTTACTACAACACTTTGTAGCAAAACTAACAACCTTCATCATATTTGATAATTCATATCTAATCTGATGAATTTGTGCTGCCAAGAGTCTGATTAGACAGTTATCGGCCGTAATTGGTTGCATGTATCTATCGGATAAGCTGGAAAATCTCGGTCCAGCATGCTCGATCTGGTGCGCGGTGGTAACAGCATGGGATAATTGCGAATGGGACGGAATCCCTGGGCTACTGTTACCACTAATCTTTATGCCATTCCTGGTGCGCCTAGTGTCCTCCACACTAAGTGTTAGTGCCCTATTTCCGCATTTGGGCCCCACATGACTACCGGCATATAGCACATGTGGTGCGCGTGACTTCACACGTGCGCCATGTGCTATAATTCCGGCAACCGCGTGGGGACGCAAATGCAAAGTACAATGAGGACACTCAGAGCGGACAGGCAAAGTATAACTGCACCGGGGGGGGGGGGGGGGTCATAAACTGGGGACAGCGGCCGGTGGTGACATCACAAGGCCAATTCCTGAAAGTTTTGAAGCTGAAATCAAAAGGGAATCGGCCTGTGGTTTATAGCGGCCAACAGATTTGGTTTCGATCAGAGAGAGATCTCTCTTGGTCGATTGGCTGCCAAAATAGCTAGATGTATGGGCAGCTTTAATCTTCCATCATTGACTGTAAATGCTGTTAATGGACTACTGAGCTGCTTTATGGTCAGATTAAGTGCCTCCATCTGAAAAGCTTCTAAATGTGCCGGATAATAATGCATCATTTCTATATTCACACTAAGAACTTTCATCTTTGTTTTCTTCAGTGGTTCAAAAGAATGTTTGGCTTGCAGACAGTTTCTAGCCCGTGGTGTATGCTTTGGAGTTTATTACAATAGGATATCTAATGTTTCAATGGCAGCCGGGGCAGGTTTTCCTATGTTCTAGTTTCACTTACGAAATGAGAATATAAGATAATCTTTTAAATTGGAAGGAGAATTGATAAAGGGGTCATTCATGGGGTGTTCTGGGGTGTTCTCGTAAGCTGTAGTTCAGCCTGCAGGCTTTTTTTTCATAAATGGTAAGTAGTATGGGGCAGTATCAGATTTCTCAACACTCAGATTGATGCAACTACTACCATGAAAATCGGCCATGTTTCTGTGTCTTCCATCCACTGTGCAGGACAGTGCATGCATCTTCCTGTCCTTGTGACATGTGGATCTGTCATAACCTGGAAAGGAAAGCCCTCCAAGCAGGCATATTGCTCTCGGGTGCCTTAGTGGACTGGTAAGCGATGTTAGAGACGGGGATGTGCTACCTGGCAGCTCATATGCTAGAGGCACGCATAACCAGAGGAAAGGAACAGCTCAACTGGTTAGTCACATGGGTCAGGATGACGGGGTTTGGCCCGTAGACTGCTAATCGGGAATTAGTATGGGTTATCTGTTTGCAAACCTGGCCAGTTTAGCACTTATTATTATTATTATTATTTAGTATTTATATTGCACCGACATCTTCAGCAGCACTGTAAAGAATACATTGTCTTGTCACTTATCTGTCCCTCAGACGGGCTCACAATCTGATCCCTACCATAGCCATATGTCTTTGTATGCATTGAATAGTTTATGTATCGTAGTCTAGGGCCAATTTAGAGGGAAGCCAATTAAAGGGGCACTATGGCGAAAAATTGTAAAATTTAAAATATGTGCAAACATATACAAATAAGGACGTTTTTTTTTTCCCCCCAGAGTAAAATGAGCCATAAATTACTTTACTTCTATGTTGCTGTCACTTACAGTAGGTAGTAGAAATCTGACAGAAGTGGCAGGTTTTGGACTAGTCCATCTCTTCATGGGCGATTTTCAGGGATTTATTTTCAAAAGTACTTCGTGAATGGCAGTTACTCTAATAAAATCACAACACAAGCGCACTGGGACCTCCAAACTGTCAATATCCCTGGTTCGCCTCCTCTTTTTGAATAAAAAAATACACCTTCCAGAGGTGGCTCTACTCAGGTACACAAATATGCATTAACAGACATATATATATATTTAGTCCATACAGCAGCAATAGTTTTTTTCCAGTAACACTCCAGGACAGGTACACATTGAGACTTGGCTCCTCCCAGGAACAGGAAATATCCCTCAGCCTCTCTATAAATTAAACATGGACCAAGGGTCAGGCAGTATTGGATATTTCCTGGTCCAGGAACCAGGTCTCTCTATGTGCTCGCTGTCCCGGAGAGCCTGGGTGGCTAGGGAATGTGTTGGCACAGAGCAGCATGCTCTCTGGATACAGAGTATCTGCTGTCCCTGGAAGTACCTGTGGGGTTGCCTTAAGGTAGCTGCTTTCAGCGGGATATTGCGCCCTGTCGGTCGGCCTGGATGATGGATAGGCATCGCTTCAGGAGGGGTCGCTCTGAGGACACACCAAGCGGAGGCAGCGGCACGATAGTGGCGTCCGACAGATACGCATGGCGGAGGCGGTTTGCGGAAGTCTCTCGGCCGCGACCTCGGGGAGAACTCCCGGGTCGCGTGACGCCACTACCGGTTTGCCGGGTGGAGAGGAGTGGCCGTCCGGAGTCCCAGCGTCTGGCACATCGTGGAAGGATGTCGGAGATAGAGCAGGAGCCAGGACGGGTAAGATTGCTCTGCTGGGACCCGGGCTGCGGTGGTGACTCTTGTGGGAGCGCTTTTTCCGCATGCAGCAATTTGTTTGGTGGTATGTTGTGCTGCACAAAGGCATTGCTTTGTGAAACAGATTATGCATCATCTTGTTTAAGCAATGTGCTCACACTTTTCTGCTGTGTTAAAGAGTAATATGATAAGTTGTGAGGATTTAATTTAAGGACTTTTTTGTGTGCTCATTTAAAGTCTGCAAATGAATTACATTTTCCATGCATTTTTTTGTGGAGGAAAGCTGAAAGTGTTTATACTACTTGATTAACAGATATAAGCATATAAGCCTTAAGCAGATATAACTATTTGTTTGTGCATTGGGCTTTAAAGCTGTTATGTGGAACTAAATATTGTTTTGTGTTTTTTGCAGGGCACTTCGACTAAAGTACCTGACCTTGCTAAACTAATTAAACAGTGCCCTGTGTGTAATTCAAAAAGTCAATCCTGCATTAACAAAACTGCTATGCAGAGATTGCACTTACAAAGTAATGAGGCAGGAATCTGCATCTCAAAGAGACATACATGTTTTGAGATGAGATTTAAAAGATACTGTAAAGATATTTAAAGCTACTACTACACCTTCTACCTGACACACCAGCTAATACTCAAGCTGATAAGGCGACTCTGCCTCAGGTGTCGGAAATCATTAAGCATAAAAAAGCTACTAGGAAGACTAATAAATCAATTAATGTTCTGATGAAGAGGAAATTAGTGATAATGGTGATTCTGCAAACTCTAATGAGGGGCAAGAAATAGAAAATAAACCGTCAAAGTTTAAATTCCCTGTGGCGGAAACTGACATTTTATTAACGGCCATATATGAAAATTTAAATTTAAGTAAAACAGTTACTGAACCTGCTTCAATGCATGATGAATTATATGAAGGTATGGAAAATCCACAAGAGCTGTGTTTTCCAGTTCATCAATCAACCTTATTACAAGTAAATGGAAGAACCCCATTAGAAAGTTATTCATGTCTAGGGGGTTTAAAAGACTGTTTCCGGTTTCTGAGAAAGATTGCAAAAGGTGGGACAAGAATCCTAAACTATATGCAACTTTTTCTCAAGGCAATAAGGATGATGAATTGGCCTTTGAGGATCTTGGACACTTATAGGACCAATCAGATAAAAATGAATATGTATTTAAAATACTGTGGCCTGCTATCTGTGCTAACTTCAGGCCTTCAGCTGCTACAACCTGTGTAGCAAGTGTGATAGCACTGTGGTTGCAGCAATTGGAAGATATTAATAAGGATACACCTAAAGATCAATTAATAAACTCCATGACAGCAATGCATAAGGCAATTGCTTATATAATTGACGCAGCTTCAGAGTCAATAAGGTTAACAGCAAAAGCAGCGGGTATTTCTAATGTAGCAAGAAGACATTTATGGATTAAAACATTGCATAGAAGTATGACATATAAAGATAGTCTGTTCCATTCCAGTAGTGGGTGATACTTTTTTCGACCCAGAATTAGAAGTTCTTGAAAGAACTGCTAATAGAAAAAAATTGTTCCCTAAAAAGAGACAATTTAAACAGGGGAAGAGGTGTTTTTTTCGTCAAAACAGACAAACCTAAAAACCAGGGAAAAAAAAAAAAAAAAAAAAGTTTAATTTCACTAAAGAGTTAACTTTGCCTCAACATCAGAAAATGTTACAAGAGATTATCACAGACATGCTAGATAGAAAAGTGGTATCAGTGGTGCCTGTGGATCAGAGAGGCGAGGGCTTCTATTCAGAAGTATTTCTGATCCAAAAGCCGTAAGGAAAATACAGAATACTATTGCATTTAGAATTTAAAACCAATCAACCCATACATAAAATACGAAAAGTTTCGTATGGAGTCGATTTACTCAATAAGAAATCTTCTGATGCCAAACGGCTTTATGGCAAGCATAGATCTTCAGGATGCTTATTGACATATACCAATCGAGTTAAAATCTCAAGCGTTCCTAAGATTTGCAGTACAAATGGAAAAAGGGGTTCAGCACTTTCAGTTTTGCTGCCTCCCATTTGGCATAACATCAGCTTCAAAATTACTAATGTTATGGTAGAATTGATTGCTGCAATGTACAGAATACGCCTTATCATAATACCTTACCTGGACGATCTTCTGATAGAGGAACACAGACTGTATTACATCAACTGCAGGAGGCAAGCTGGATAGTGAGCAAAGAGAAATCGCAGCTTGTTCCAACACAGAGTATTTTGTTTCTGGGGTTTATAATAGATTCAGTACAACAAAAGATATTTCTTCCACAGGAAAAGATACAGATGATTGTAAACAAAGTTCAATGCATGTCAGTCAGTAACACTCAGACAAATCATGCAGCTTCTGGGTCTTCTGACTTCAGTTGTGCCAGGAGCTCAGTGGGCTCTGAAGCATACCAGTATTCTACAATATTGGATGTTACCAATTGGAACAAACAGGATACACTAGACAATATGGTGGCAGTGGATCCCCAAGTGAAAAAAGAAAAAAAAAAAAAAGTTTACGATGGTGGCAAGTAGTTCAAAACCTCACACAAGGCAACAGATGCAAGTTTGTCAGGATGTGGGGCACATGTGGCCACCTTTCAGGTTCAGGGTGTCTGGAATCAGTCAATGATGGAACACTCATCGAACTTCAGGGAACTGATGGCGGCAAAAATGGCACTAATCAGCACATTTTATATTCTGAAAGCGTGTCATGTTCAAGTACAATTAGACAATGCAACTGTGGTAGCATATCTGAATCGCAAGGGGGGAACCAGGTCATTATTTTTGACCTTGGAGATCCTTGACATAGCAGACCAAAACTTGCTATAACTAACAGCAGGGCACCTGAAGGGGTCGCTCAATGTTCTGGCAGATCAGATAAGCAGACTCCAGATAACGAACACATAGTGGTCTCGGAATCAGAGTTTATGCAAAATAATTGTGAGAAAATGGGGCCAGCCCAACTGGACTTATTCACAAACAAATCCAACAGGAAGTGCAAACAGTTACATTCCCTTAATATAATGGACAATCCTGTAGCAATTGATGCCTGACTCTGATATGGAATCAGACTGTCACATGATTCTCATTGCTACTAACTGGCCCAAGAGGGCAGGGTATCCGCTTCTCCTATCAATGTTAATAGACCAACCATGGGAAATACCAGTGTCAGAGAACATGATACAGGTACAAGACCAGGCTGTAGTAAACCTAGAAAAGTGAAAACTTACAGCGTAGTTTCTGAAAGGGCAGTGCTTGAAGTCAAGGGATTGTCCTCAAGAGTAGTTAATACTCTCTTGAAAAGTAGAAAAGACAATACTCTTCTAATATACCAAAAGGATTGGGAAACTCTTATTTTGTGGTTAGAAAACTCTAATTTTTAGTTAACAGAAATGGCTACAATTTTAGAATTTCTGCAGGAGGGCGTAGGAAAAAGGTTGGCCTTAAGTACAATTAAGGTCCAAATTTCTGCCCTATCAGTTTTTTTGTGTGGATAAAAAGATAGCTTTAGACCCTTTTTATAATCAGATTTGTAAAATCAAGAGACCAGTTATGGTTAAACCATTCCCGAAATGGGATTTATCTTTAGTGTCGCAAGCATTGACATCTGAGTTTAATGAAGATTCATTAAAAATGTGTACTCTTAAAACAGTATTTTTGGCAGCGATCACTTCAGCTGGGCGCATTAGTGAACTCCAAGCTCTCTCATACAAAGAACCATATTGTTCCTCCTTTAATGATCGAGTAGTTCGCCGGACAAGCCCAGAATTCCTACCAAAGGTTGGTGACATGTTCCACAGAACACAGGTGATCGTATTGCCATCTTTCTGTATTAATCCAAAATCAGAAAAAGATAACCTTATAACTTACCTGGAGAAAGTTAGAGTTCAGAAAATCAGAATCACTGTTCATAAATGATGCAGGAAAATCCAAAGGATTAAAAACCGCTACAAAAACAATTGCCAAAAGGATTAAAGATTGTATTCTGGAGGCATACAAATTATGGGTAAGGATCCTCCAGGGAACCTTAAAGGCCCATTACACCAGGGCAGCCGCAACAACGTGGGCTTACAGGGCAGGTGCTTCACCGCTGAACATCTGCAAGGCTGCGACCTGGAAGAGTTTGGGAACCTTCAGGAAGCACTATCGATTGGACCGGATAACGGAGACCGATCAAGGCTTCAGAAGAACTGTCTTAAAGGCAGTTAGCCCACCCTAAGGTTGGTGATTGATTTCTTGCTGATCATCTCAATGTGTACCTGTCCTGGAGTGTTACTGGAAAAACCAGGAGTTAGCTTACCTGGTAACGACATTTTAAGTAACACTCCAGGACAGGTGGGGGTACCCACCCCCATATATATCATATATTGCATGATATACATGTTATATTATATGTATTTTAATGTAATATAGTAGGGTTATGTTAATGTATATTGTTCCTGTTCCTTGATGATATACTGCCTGACCCTTGGTCCATGTTTAATTTATAGAGAGGCTGAGGGATATTTCCTGTTCCTGGGAGGAGCCAAGTCTCAATGTGTACCTGTCCTGGAGTGTTACTTAAAATGTCGTTACCAGGTAAGCTAACTCCTGGTTTCATATGCTTTTTCCATATAGTAACAGTTCAATCTTCCTGTATACACTCTGATTCACGTTCTGCCAGATAGTATAGCCTCCACCACACCCTATGTGCAGGACTCAATGTCCACTAAGACCCACCAGTGGTTCTAATGTAGCTTTGGGACTGTTACCGGGTCGTCCCCACCTCTCTGGCAACACCTGGTTGACTGCAGTGCCAGCATTCTTCCTTTCTGTCTCTACTTATGTGATACTTTAGCAACTTAACACCTGGATGACTTCAGAAACTTCCACAGTCTTGATCAAGTTCATCAAACACTCTCTAAAAGCTCAATGGAATAGCCTCTCATAGCATAAAAACGTGTTACATTTATTGGAATATAAAATCATATTGCACTCACATGTATCATGTAGATAGTACAGCATAGAGTTTTTGCTGGCAAGCGGGCTCTCCCCTGCTACATTGGCCAGGCTGGCTGATTCCTGTAGTCCCACCGTGCTTGCTGCCACCGTTCGTTGCGTGCTACTTCCGGCTTCGGCCCACGTGGTACGCCCGCCTCTCCTTTAGTATCTAGTTCCTGGTAATGTGGTTAAGCTCGAAAGAGGAGGCGAATTAGGGATATTGACAGTTTGGAGGTCTCAGGCGCTTGTGTTTTGATTTTATTAGAGTAACTGCCATTCACTAAGTACTTTTGAAAATAAATAAATCCCTGATAATCCCCCATGAAGAGATGGACTAGTCCAAAACCTGTCACTGCTGTCAGATTTCTATTACCTACTGTTCGTGATAGTAACATAGGAGAAAAGTAATTTATGGATCATTTTACTCTGGAAAAAAAAGTACTTCTTATTTGTCTGTTTTTTTTTTTTTTTTTTTTGCCATAGTGCCCCTTTAACTTATCTGAATTCCTGGTCAAGTGACTCAAGCTATATCAGACGGTGGGGAGTGGGAACGACACCCCCAGGTGTGTGTGTGTGTGTGTGTGTGTGTGTATGTGTATATATATATATATATATATATATATATATATATATATATATATATATATATATATATATATATATATATATATATATATATATATATATATATATATATATATATATATATATATATATATATATATATATATATATATATATATATATATGCATTTGAGGGTGCTGCTATGTTTAGGGGCACATGAGGATCTGCAGACTTGGATGCAGCCCAGTTTGCATTAATATTATTTTGAGCTTTAATTAAAATATTTAATCCAATCTGATTATTGTATGTAAAATATAAGAAGTGAACACGACCAGCCCACAAGAGTAACATCAGAATATACTCTAATTGTATGAACATCTAAACAGGATTAGCTATGCGAATGATGATGAGTTAAAGTAATTGGAAAAGCTATATGTGAATATATAATCTGACTTAAATGTAAATGGCCACTGGGAGGGCTCTGGAGCGCATAGATGGCGTATAGGGATAGAATGGGGAAGATGGGAACAATACCATCACAGTAGGATAGAGGGCAGAGACGCACGCATAGTAATGCGGTACGTGAAGCCCAGGAGTGCGGAGATGTACGCACTGCGGCGTAGTGTATGCCGCATTCAGAGAGTCTGGGTTAGCTATGGAAACCTATACGCGATGACGCAATGTGGGAAGGAAGTAAGCGCTCGATCTGGGAGGGTAGAGAACTACCCTGAGACGCACAGTGGAACCGCCCAGTGACCGGGAAGGCTGTTTCCGGAGCTGGGAGGGCTACTATTGGAGGAGAGGGTTTGACTTCCGGGTGAGGGAGGGGAGGGTTTCCTTATCGAAGCAGAGGTTTTTTTTTATTCAGGCAGGCGTAGGCTGCGCATGCTTCTGAAGAGTTGCCTGGTGCGACGAAACCGGTCAAGCAAGCGTGGCCGATACTCTTATCCGTGGGGATAGACGTGGACGCAGAGGGGCAGGCGAAAGAACAGCGCTCCATAGCCAACCCGGCGGCCAACGTTTGGGGTGGAGCCCATAAAAACTCTATGCGGATTAACCCCGGATATGTTTGTAAGTGCAAATTCTTTTTAATTATTACGTACAATTTTACGCTATGGGAGCTCTGTATATGTCTTTTTGAGGTGAAAGGAACCAGCTACAGTAGCAGTCAGTGGCGAGGATGGAATCGCTCGATACGGCAGGGGGTGGCCAAATAACCCCGCAAGCGCTGAGGACCCATCTAACTGAGGGTCTTTTGTAACGGTGAGTGGCCACTGCTTGGGGTGGTGTGGTGGTATCTCACTGAAGTGGAGTATTTGCCTGATCTGTGAAGGAGACGTAACGCCTGCCACTTGGACTGTGGAAAACTGTATGATAGTGTCCTTGTGCGCAGCCATATTTGGAACTGACATGTGACTCAAGCTGCAGGTCAAAAAATAGAGGTCTGATGTGTATGCTGACGGACCTCTGTTTAAACTTCAACTTGTGTCATGTGACCAGGAAGAGAAGAGGACACGGAGTAGGAGACCCCGTGGCATGATGAAAACAGCGGCACAGGTGATAGTACTGCCAATACTCTTGGTCGGTCATCGTCAAATCAAACGCCACTAGTGACATGCTCTCTTCCTGCCGGTGATGGAACAACATTTTCCGTCCTGTACGACCGACCAAATCGAATGGAAATCGATCTGGCATTACCGATTTCTAGCAGATTCGATCACTGTGGTGAAATCTGCTTTATATCAGTGGGTAAAATAGTCTAGTGTATGGCCAGCTTTAACCTCACCCTTTCCTCTAGGTACATTCAGACAGCTATACATATGTAGAATGAATGCATAGTGTCCGTCTTGTGTTGTGAGATTGGTAACTGATTATCCCAGGAACTGAGTGTCTTGCAGTGATCATATTGTAGTGGGCGGATCAGGCAGATTTCCCATCCGTTTGGTTTGACAATTATTGTGAAAAGCTATTTTAAGAATCATAATTCCTTAAAGAGAACCAGAGACGTTGGGATATTTTTTTTTTATACATTCCTGGGGCTTCCTCCAGCCCCATAAGCCTGGATCGCTCCCACGCTGCCGTCCTCCGTTGCCTCTATCCGCCGGTATCGGGTCCTGTACTTTCGGCCAGTCGACACGCACGCGTAGTGCGTCACTGCCGGCAGACGCGGCCAATTTTCCACGTGCACAGGTGCTCCTCCATATCCTTACGCATACGCCTCCATACTACGCAGGCGCATGCGCAAGGATACGGAGGGAGCCCCTGTGCATGTGGAAAATTGGTCGCGTCCGCCGCGATCCAGGCTTAGGGCTGGAGGAAGCCCCAGGTATGTATAAAAGCTTTTCCTATTTTTTAATTTGCTTCGTCTCTGGTTCCGTTTTTAGATGTCCAGTAAACAGTGTGTGCATCAGCCGGGCTATGGAATTCCAGGATTGCATCTTGATCTTCATGTAATGACAGAGTTAATATGACTGCCCAAACACCTGTGCTACAGCTTTTCTTATTTTGTGGGAACTCCAGTAGGTTAGGACATAAGAATGTTTCCTACTGTATTAGTTTGTGCAGTAACACATCCCAGGCGGTTGCTCCACCTCCCCCATTCTGTGCTACTTAGCTTCTGCTGTATCACTTTTTTTTTTTAGCAATTTCCTTCTTCCAACATTTGCTTCTGCTTTTTCTTTTTCCTTTTTTGTTCTTTGAGTTTGTTTAACATAGTCTTTCTGATACTGTGCTATGTTTTATTGCCATTAATGGGCAGCCGAGTGTGTGGTGACAGGAGATAGGTGGCTAAAGTGAACCTAAAACCAAATGAAGAGGTTTCACTTACCTGGGGCTTCTATCAGCCCCCCTGCAGCCGCCCTGTGCCTGCGCCTTCTCCGTTTGATCCTCTGGTCCCCCGCCACAGCTAAGTTTAGTATTTGAGTGACTGGCCAGTCGCTCAAAAACGAAACATTGCTGCAGCGGAGGATTGTACGGAGACGACGCGGGCACGGGCGGCTGCAGGGGGCTGGTAGAAGCTTCAGGTAAGAGAAACTTTTTTTTTTTTTTTTTTTTTTCATTTGGGTTTAGGTTTCCTGGTTGGGGAGGGGGGGTTAAAGTTGGAGTCAGGCAATGGAGGGGGGAGGGGTCTGTACTGTAAGGTTAGGTTTAGCTGTAGTAAAATATTGGTAATATTTACTGGTATTTTACTGACAGATATTACCACTGTAAATTGAATATTGGTCAATGTTGTCTACCTTTGGCTATTGCCAGCGCCCAAATTTCCTCGCACCTTTTTTTTTTTTTTTTTACCACATACACAGAATACTGTAATTTGGAATGGCTGTTTTATGCAGATTAAATACATAGAGGCATTATAGTGATATTAAGACAACCCACTGTTTTTTATTTCAGCATCAAAAACCCTTCCTATATTTATATATTGCTGTATGTAGCCTTACCCTCCTAGCCTAGGATGTTTAGCTATACAGAATTCTCCCAGAGTACTCTAGGACACCAGGTATATTTTTCTACTGGCTTTGGAACACTGCATTATGCAAAAATTCCACAGAACTGCACCTGATACACTGAAGGTGCCCACTAGGGATGATCAATGACATGTAACTACTTCTTGATGCAAATGTATGCACATTTTATGCAAATATATGCAGCTTCAAAATAGGTTTAAATTGATTGGTCCATGTTCAAACTGCATATACTTGCATAAAAATTTGCCTAAACTCTGAAATATTTGCATCCATGATCATCTCTAGTGCTCACACATCAGGTGACGTATTGGCAAATCAACCATGAGAGATCTCTCCGATCGAATCATCGATAAGGGATCTCTTGCCAGCCCTTACACTGCAGGCCGATCTCCATTCAATTTCAGCATGAAATCTCTCTGAAATCTGCCTAGCACTGCTGCCTGCCTGGCCTCCACATGCAACGTTTGTGGAGCTCCTGGATAACTGCAGATCCAGACTACTGCTTGAATGCTCCAGTTGGGAAAAATGAGGTTGCAGTGAATCAGCAGGACTTTAGCTGCCGCCAAACCATCCGTGTGAATGTGTAAGTGATGTTATCTTATGCATTGATGTGGATGTCACCAGCCATCACATCTGAGGAAATAATGACATTCGATTTTGGAAAAACATTTCCGATTTCCTTTTTGTTTTTACAAAGAGAAAACTGAGCTAGGCATTGTCTGCAAATGTCTCATCGACTTGGAATACACGATGCGTTTCTGCCGCTCAATCGGTTTATGCCGCTCGATTCGCTTATCTTCCGCTCGTATCAGGAATCGAGTGGCAAAGCAATCAACGTGAGATCGGACATGCCGAAAATTATCTATCGAACCCATCTATCTGCTGCAAAAATGCACCATGTATTCCCAGCATTAAGCCTGATGCACACCATGCAATTTCCCGTCAGATGGGTCGAATAGATAATTTCCAACAGATCGAATCTGATTTCCGATTGGTTTTCTGATCGGTTTGAATAGAAGTGAGCAGATCTGTCAAATTATCTATCAACCCATCTATCTGATGGGAAATTGCATGGTGTGTATCGGCTTTAAAAGGGTCTCTGTGGCAAAATAAAAAGTCCTGATTACCTTGCTAACATGTAGATACTAGAGGAAACATTCTATTTGAAAGCCTCCTGGAAGTGTATTATATCACGTGACCGCTTTTCTCTGTCAGTAAGCAGCCTTGCTGATGTGGGAGTCCCCTCCCAATTTGGTTTGCTCTAACTGCCTGCCTTCTCCTCTGTGTCACACACACACACACACACACACACACACACACACACACACACACACACACACACACACACACACACACACACACACACACACACACACACACACACACACACACACACCACTGAAATCATTTCTGCACACATGGTTGCGATGGAACAATGCTCTTGGCTGAAAGCCCCGTCTATACGAGGTGATCCGCATCCCCCCGCGTCGCTTATCTTTCGCTCGATTCCCTGCCATTGTCCCCTCGTGGGGAACGAGCAGGGAATCGGCGGCGGCAAAATCGGACCATTTAAGGAACATCGCTCCGTGTAGATGGAGCTTTAGATGGGTTGCTGGCTGAGCGGTAAAGAGAAGTTGGTGGCTGCCATACACACACTGGATTCTAGACAGAGGGGAGTTTTCATCTAGCATGTGTACTGGTGTTAACTTCCTGTCTTAGGTGACATCTGTAGGTATGAGTCTCGTCAGTTTAGAGGAAAAATGCATTATTGCTGTCTGTGTCTTTGGCTTAAAGGCCCGTACCCAGCTCGCGATTCTTCCAACGATTTTACCGACGATTTGTTGAGCAAGAAGCGGTTTATGGGATCTCGTGACGTGGGTATAGGTGCACAATCGCGTGACTGTCGCTTAGACAGTCACGGTGGATCGGATCTTTAAGATACCCGATGACTCTCATGCAAAGTACTGCGATCGCTTGAAGTCTTGTCGTGCCCATCGTGCAACATCGCGCATACCTGCAGGAACATGGATGGGTGGAGCGCTCATCGTGAGGGAGACGTCGCTTGATCCATCTCCATGTATCGCCAGGTGAGTACTTCGCTTTAGACTCTCCATTCCTGCTGTTTCTGACATTGAGAATACCTGAGGGGAATTCTTTGGAAACAGATGAGAATAAAAATCCAGCAGAAGTTCTCTTCTATCCCAATTCCCCAGCAAAGTTTGGAGTTTAGGGATGTCTTCACTAAACTGCAGTAAGCAGAAAAATGTGTGTTATCTTACTGCACAATAAGTAAAGCGCATTGCATGTAATATAGTGCATTACACTCTTATCATGGTGTGGTAATACTTGACACGTTGTTTTTTACTTACCAGTTTAAGGAATACACCCCTTAGTTGTGCATCCCTGTCATGTCTGACATCTTCTCTGTAAATGAGTTGAGCCTATGAAGCAATTACACAGTGCAGGCCTAATAACATACTTATGAGGTATGAGTGGTGGTAGTAGGTACACAGTAGACTATTGTCTAGCAGAGGAGTAATAACACTGGCTTCTTTTTCACTCAGAGGAATGGAGCTGTGGCTTCTGCTTTCTGATTATAAATGCGGAAGCAGACTTTGAGCTCTTATGAGAAATGATAGCCTGCACAAATACAGCTCTTCCTGCACGAGGCTGCAGCCAGTCCACACCTTTCTGTTCTTCGGTAATTACTGTTTGAGTTTCTGCGCTGTGCAGACCTGTTAATGGTATACAGCTGGAGTGTTTACTTTTTTTTTTTACTTCTGTTTTCATAAATTCCTTTGAGAAGTTGACAAACTCTGTTTAACACTAGTTTTATTTACTTTATATATTTATGCTTGGTACAACAATGACATATATAATTTTACAGCTTTCTCAGTCTGAGGGGGGTTGATTGAGATTCGTAAGTGGTGTGTGTGTTTTGGGGGCAGCGAGCATTTATTTATGGAGAGCAGCTCACTAGATTTCTCCCCCCCCCCCCCCCCCCATATTCGTGGCCCTCCATCTTGCTTCTACCTTTGCCACAGAAGAAGCAGTTAAACACACCCACGGGGATGTGGCCATCCTAACCTGTGTTGTCTTGGCTCGCCCCATGCTCGGCTGCCGTGGACTGATAGGTGGCCGCTGAGCTGGAGGCAGGTCACTGCAACACAGGTGGGGGTGGCCACAAAGCTCCGGACTTCTCATCGTGGCTTGGGTTTCCATAGCGGGTGGGCTTTAAGAATAATACCCATTTCATAGTGAACAGGTGAGTAATTTAATTTAACCTTTTAATTGCCTATCCTATGTTAGGGGACTATGGGACACTTTTTTTACCTTAAATCAAACCTGAAGCGAGCTGTAGGAAAAAGTTAGATATCTATTTAGAAAGGCTCTGGATCTCATAGAGCCTTCTCTGCCTCTCTCCGCAACCTTGTTCCACCGCTGTCCCCAATTCAGATTATGTACCTTCGGGACTCTTCTGAAGCACTTGCATCACCAAGTGCTTCTGCAGAGGGGCACATCCGTACTGGGCACGTGTGAGCTTGGACAGGCTACTGTGCGGTATGGATCGTGCTTGGGGACATAAGTACTTCTGAAGACTGCCTGAGAAGGACCAAAGACGTAGTTTATCTGTTGGTCAAATATTTTTCACCAGGGGGCCTTTGGGAGAATGTGTGTGTGTGTGTGTGTGTGTGTGTGTGTGTGTGTGTGTGTGTGTGTGTGTGTGTGTGTGTGTGTGTCTACCTTGATACATTCTCCAACTTACAAAGAGGTTTTGTTGATCTCCTGTATTTCCTTGTGGAAAACCTACTTATTAGGATACTAGTGTCCCTGAACACTGGGACCCGGCCCACTCCAATTACTATCAAGAAGAAGCTTCACCTAGAAAAACAGGATTTTGTCATCTGAGAATTGTAATCTGCTTTTCATTTCCAGTTCTGTGAACTATGTATACAAAAAACGGACACAGTTTCTGCATCCACCTCAGGACGTAGTGTGGTTTATCATGGGTGCAGCATAGTTTAGCAGTCCCCATATGCAGTCTCTGCGCTGATACTTGCCCTGATTAGATTGTTGTGGAATGCACATACACCTTCCCTTCTGACCTCATGAAGCAGTCCGTTTCCTAGGCTGTCATTGTTTTATTTCACAAACTTTACTCTTGCTGCTGTTCCTGTATTATTATATTACCTTTTTATTACACAGTGACAGCATATTATCCAGTGCATAAAATGAATGGTGGAGATTAACTCGAGGCCAGCTAAGAGCATGACACAAGGAAGACGAGGATTCCTCTCACAGCTTTGCAATTAGTGTAGTTAGTACTATTTCCATGGTTTAATGCCTTTATTAGAAAATACATTTAAATAGCTACACATTTAAAATAACGCTGCACACATGTTTGATTTAAAGTGTATCCAAGGCGGCAGATTTTTAATAACAAACGGTACAGAGAGGCATGTTCCCTTAATGACATGCCTCTGTCATCTGTTCTCTGTTCCCCCTTTCTCCACTGCCCCCCTAATCTACCAAAAGGCCCACTCCGGTGTTAGGAACGTCCCTTCCCCGCACAGCTCCAAAGCAGAGAGCTAAGACAGGGCAGCATCGTGACCCCAGGGTCATGGCTATCTTTGGGAAAAAAAACTTCCCAGCAGACAAATGCAGCGACATGGGATGTCACCCCTATCCCCCCCCCCCCCCCCTTTCATTTCTGCCTTGGAAAGGACAACTGAAGTGAGAGGGATATGGAGGCTGCTATATTTTTTTCCTTTTATGTAATACCTGTTGCCTGGCTATCCTGCTGATCCTCTGCCTTAACACTTTTAGCCATAGACCCTAAACAAGCACATGCAGATCAGGTGTTTCTGACATTGTCAGATCTGACAAGATTAGCTGCATGCTTGTTTCTGATGTGAATCAGACACTACTGCAGCCAAAGAGACCAGCAGGGCTGCCAGGCAACTGGTATTGTATAACAGTAAATAAATATATTTATTCTTCTCGCCTCAGTTTAAAAAAATTTAATTTTAAAATTCCTGCTGCAAGTCATCACCAGTGCACAATGCCTCTTTTTCAGACTACCTGTTGTGTCCTCAAGCTCCCCCCTCTTCCTCACACAATCACTGGCAGTCTGAACTTTGCACTCTACAAGTCAGAGTAGTGACCTGGTGGTCGAGCTACGGTCCCTGGAGCAGCAGTGTCACCCTTGTGACTAATGGCTTATGCTCTGTGATTTGCACTGTACAGCCTTCCATACACTGGCAAACTCTCTCTTCATATGCCTATTCCCTTTCTGATCCACATCTGGTCAAAGATTTTTAATAGAATCCAGCATAAAACCTATTAATTACTACTGCTCCCCCAGATTTCCTCCCTGCTAATTCTAAAATATGAAGTCCACACACAGGCTTGGCTCATCTCCACTAGTACGGCGTGCGTCTCGCAGACGCACGCTGCACTGAGCCGGTGGGCAGGATCGCAGGCGAATCCCATGAGCCGTGCCATGCACGGCTATGGGATTCGCAGCCTCCGCGGCGGGTTCCGGGCGAATCGCTCCCGCAAGCGATTCCGCTGCGGCGCAGTCATCCCCTATGGCAGAGTTTCCCCGTGCGAATCATGTGCGGGAAAACTCTGCAGAATCGCCGGCGAAACCGCTCTAGTGGAAACTGGCCCTAAAGGAACAACCAGTGCTGAATTTATTGTCCCATCACATGTGCAATACATGTCCGACCTGCAAGGCCGACGATCGTTTTGGGGCCACTTAGGGTCCCCTTTGTCAAGGCAGATAACAGAAAGACATATACTGCTAATTCTGCTTTTTTTTGTTTGTTTGTTTTTTTTGGGTGTTTTTTTTTTTTTTTTTTTTTTTTTTTGGCCCTGTGCAAAATATTAGCGTGAGGCTCTCACTCATCTCATACGGCATGCTCCTTCCTGTGTGCTGCCACCATCTCCCGGTGCCTGTAGTAACCCCGTGAACCGGTGGTGTGAGTACGTGAGGACATGCCATGCCGCCAGGTCACTATGGGCATGGGGACAAGATGACAGCTGGAGAGGTGAGTATTGGAACTCTTCGCTGTGCTCCCTGCATCTGGCCTCAGGGAGGGCGGGATTGACGAGGGGGGGGGGGGGGACACTTCCCCCGCTTATCAATCAGCAGAGATCCCTTTTCCAGTAGGTAATGTCGAGTTCTGCAAGATCCATCAGATTTACAATCAGACAGCATGTTGGGGCAACAATTTTTAACTGATTAAATCACAGTGATCAAATCTGCTGAGGAATGTCAGTGTTTAGGCACTTTTAAGGAGTTATCAGGCCAAAATAAAAAGGGTTTCATTTACCTGGGGCTTCTACCAGCCCCATGCAGCCATCCTGTGCCCTCGTAGTCATTTACTGCTGCTCTGGTCCCCCTCCGTCAGCTAGTTTAGTTTTTGCCGACCTCTGGGTCGGCGGGCCGCATTGCGTACATTTTTACGCATTCCCGCTGGTGCAGGAACATTAACACATACATTTTTACTCGTTAGTGGTTCAACGCGTAAAAATTACAAAAAAAACAAAAAACTAGCTGACGGAGGGGGACCAGAGCAGCAGTGAGTGACTACGAGGGCACAGGATGGCTGCATGGGGCTGGTAGAATCCCCAGGTAAGTGACACTCCCATTTTATTTATTTATTTATTTATTTTTGGCCTGATAACTCCTTTAAGGATACCTTAGTGCTCCTAAATTTAAAAAAAAAAAAAAACTCCCTCAGGCCCACTTGTCCCCCCTTTCTTCTCCATCCCCCTACGTTACCTTCTAAAGGCAGCTCAAAGCTACTTCCGGGTCGGCCAGGTCAGCGAACAGTGTGCAGGCTCTGCCCAGTGGCACGCGTCCTTGATTGCGCACCCTTAGCCAGGAGCGCTGTGCACATGTGTTGTACATAGGTCTTAACGTCAAAGCCATTATTTTAGCTCTAATATTTGGCAGATCTGCATGAAATGGTTAATTTCTTTCTATATGAATAGGGATTTTATTTACTATCCAGCATCACATAAATGCTTTGTTTTCCATTTTGTAATCGGCTGTGCTGGATAAAGTAAAGGCTGTATTAATTCTGATTCTTAAATGGTAAATTGCACAAGACTTTGCAGCAGCTCCCTAGCAGTTCTCGGATAATAGAGAATGTGCCATGCTACATCTTTTTGCCTTTGTGTGCTTTAGCTGTGCATGACTCAATAGGAAGTGAACCCACACATTTCTATATATGGTATGTAAGCCGCAGCGTGCAGTCAGCACAGTATAGGAAGAGAAAATGCACCTTTCTGAGACGTCCTGTCAGGACTTCAAGAAAAAAAACTCTCTCCAGAAACATTGTGGGGGTTTAGAGATGTGCTGAAAAGGCAGCAAATTTAGTTTACTAAATCCGGCGGGAGTATTCTGAACTGTAATTTACACTGCACAAAAAATAAATCAAGGGAGCACAAAAACAAAACCATCCTAGATCTGAATGAATGAAATATTCTTATTAAATACTTTGTTCTTTACATAATTGAATGTGCTGCTCCAGCATATGGTCTCACAAGGGGTCTGAGGATCCCATCTCGGTACCTCATGGTAGTCAGGCTACCTCTAGTGAGCACATGGAGGACTTTGCGCCCCCCCCAAAAGTAATGTCATCCCACACCATTACTAACTCACTGCCAAAGCAGTCATGCAGCAGAATGTTCTCCACGGCATCTCCAGATTCTGTCTTGTGTGATCAGTGTGAATCTGCTTTCAGTGAAGAGCACAGGGTGCCAGTGGCGAATTCGCCAAACTTGGTGTTCTCTGGCAAGTGCCACCTGCATGGTGTTGGGCTGTAAGCACCCCCCACCTGTGGATGTCGGACCCTCATGGAGTCTGACCGTTTTGAACAGACACATGCACATTTGTGGCCCGCTAGAGGTCATTTTGGCAGTGCTCCTCCTGTTCTTGTGCAAAGGTGTATGTATCGGTCCTGCTGCTGGGTTGTTGCCCTCCTACGGTCGCCTCCACGTCTCCTGATATATGGGCCTGTCTCCTGGTAGCGCCTCCATGCTCTGGACATTACGCTGGCAGACACTGCAAACCTTCTTGTCACAGCTCGCATTGATGGGCTATCCTGCATGAGCTGCACTACCTGAGCCACTTGTGTGGGTTGTAGACTCCGTCTCAAGCTACCACTAGAGTGAAAGCACCACAGGCATTCAAAAGTAACAAGAACATCACCTTGAAAGCATAGTATCTGAGAAGATGTCTGTGGTTATCACCTGCAGAACCGCTGCTTTGTTGGGGATGTCTTTGTAATTGCCTATAATTTCCACCTGTTTATTCCATTTGCACAACAGCATGTGAAATTGTCAATCAAAATAATTTATTTTGCCAAGTACAAACAGGGGGTTGTACCCGGAATTGTTTTTGGTTCATACAGGTTTCTGGAAGGACAAAAGTCGAGAGCTGTGGCTGCCATACTATGGTGCCACCAGTCACATTTGGCAATAATCTGTCATCCCTAAGGAGACATGGGGAAGGGGGACAGAGGGAGGCAAAGGTTCAGTAGTGATGACCTAGTTCTTCATGAAAGAAACCTGCGGTGATGGCTGATGCTGCGGAGGATCCCGATTGCTGTCAATGCTGGCCAAGGTTTTCCATCTCAAAAGGTGCAGTAGTGTTAATTTCTGTGGTGGGTCCCGACTCCTGGGCAGCATTCAGCACGGCTGGTCAAGATGATCTGGCTGTCACAGAAGAATCTGGCTGTGGCGGCCCTTACTTCTAGTTTAGTGGCTGTATCCTGGAGGCCCCTGCTGCGGTGGAGGAGCAGCAGCCGATGGATGGAGCCGGCATCCAGCGAGGCCAAAGGTTTCCAGATCAGCGCGGTGTCCTACCTCAGTGGAGCCCTGATCTCCTGGGTAGCAGCACACTCAGCCTGTACTTGCACAGACAACAGACCGAGACAGCGGCAAGGTGGAAAAAAAAACTCCAGGTCCCGGACTTCCCACGATGCTCACCAGTGTCCCAGGCTATACCAGGCCAGAATCCTGTGGCCATGGCTGCCAATTTAAGGACACAAATAAAAAAATAAATAAAAACAAGTTCTAAGTACCCGGGGCTTCCTCCAAACCCTGGCAGGTGATAGGTTTCCTGCCGCAGCTCTGGTGTCCCGGGGTCCCCTCTGTTGCAGATGCTCACCTCACCAGGTCGGAATCTTCTGCACCTGTGCGAGCGCATGGCCGCTCGCAATTGCACTCCAGTGGCCGGGAGAGTTATGCTCAGGCGCAGTTCTCTCCAAGCTATGTGAGCGTGTTTGCGCAGGTACAGAAGATGCTGTCCTGCAATGGTGGAGACCTAAGACCTTCCCTTGAAGTGTGATGGACTTGGAGTTACTTTGTGTTGTTAATTGTTCCCTTTATATTTTTGAGCAGTGTATATTCTGTCAACTACAACAGTGGCAGGTAGGTGACTCTATATCAAGGCTGCGTACAGCCTTTTTTTTTTCACTCACACACTTTCACACTACAACTGTTGTGTTGTGCATCCTGCAAAATAGGATTGCAACACATTGGTGACAAAATGTCACATGGCACGTCGCTGATGTGTGCGACGTGTATAAAGCAACATACAGTCCATAGACCTATGCTTGCAATGCACCCTTGTATGTTGGCAGGTAACACACAGTATGATGTGCATTATTGCAATGGAAATGTAACGCTCGGTGAAGCACAGAGAGGTCTGATTACCGGTGATCTGCAGTATCACGGGAAATACAGACGTATACCAGATTATATGTGATCTGCAGTATCACCGATAATCCAATATACTAGCTAACCTCTGGTCACCAGGGTAGAGTGTTGTGATTGGTGCAACAGTAATACAGAGGACAAGCCTCAGTGCAGCAAGGAGAACTGCACAGATTCCTCCCGCAGGTCTGAGCTCTCCAAGACGGGAGGAGTCAGACTGACAGTGGGAAGGAAAGTCCGAAAGTGGCACTCAGGCGGGAGTGTCACTAACAGGACGGGGAACCGCCTCCAATCGTGAGGTCGGTTCTCGAGGTCGGACAAGCCAGGTCGTATACACACGGACAGATAAAGTACAAAATCAGTAGGCAAAGGCGGAGTCAAGGTACAGGCAGGGTTCAGTAACGAGGTATCAGAGATATCGGGGTACAAAATCAGGAGGCAGAAGCAGAGTCAAGGAGCGAGCCGGGGTCGGCAACAGAGTATCAGATATAACGAGGTACAAGGTCAGAGTTCAGGAGGATAGTCAAGGCAGGCAAGAGTCATAACAAATAATCACAATCAAACTAGTACTTTAAGCTATCAACAGAATCTAACTTAGTGTAGGATTACAGCTCCAGCTGGTCCCGGCACACTAACGGATCTGGGTGCTCCCACGTATGTGAACGCAACGCCAGACAAAGAGCAAGTGAAGACCCGGCAGTATATATACACACCTGCCTCTCCAGCACCTCCCAAGTGCTGGACCAATGGGAAGCAAAGTTCGGGTCAGCTGACCAGCCTGGTCAGCTGATTCCCTTAGTACTGTCATAAATTTCCCCTGAGTGCGCGCGCGCGCGTCACTCTGAACACTGAGGGACTATGAGTCCCAGCAGCCCCGCTCTGCGGTGTCTCCGCAGCGGGGACCTGTGTACCAGCCGCCGCGTCCAACGCGGCGGCTTCAGTGCCTCTCGCCCGCCTCTCCACGGGGACAGCCGCCTCGCGCTGGGAGGAGGCGGCTGCCTCCCCGTGTGTGCGGCTACTGAATGCGGGAAGAGCCGCCGACCGCTGGCTCATGGCGGCGGCTCTTCCCCGCCTTCTTACAGGAAATTGTTGCAATGTGACTATATTGTCTATTGCGCCTGACTGCACGGTGTTTGTATGTTCTCCTAGTGTGTGCTTGGGTTTCCTCTGACCACTCCAATCTCCTCTCACATCCAAAAAACATATAGATAAGTTAATTGGCTCCCCCCTAAAAGTACTTCTAACCTAAGAATGAAGACAGCAATAATGCAGAGCTAACACACTCCACTTCTACTAAAACCGAACGTTTGGTTTTTTTTTTCTTAAAATTTTTTAAATCCTATGAAACTTGTTTTTCATTCTTGAGAGCTGAGTGCACACCCAGAGCCATTAGTTGTGCAGTGCTTGTAGATGTATTGTGACGGGCGGATCATTGGCTGCATATGTAATCTGTGGAATTCTGTTCATGTGTCAGCATGTGTGCCAGCATGCAAGCAGCGTAGTGTAATCTCTCAGAACACTTACGTAATACATGTTAGTACAGGCATGGTCTGCCTTGTTCATGAGGCAGAGAGTAACAGCCTATGGCCTCAATTCACTAAGATCATGCTGGAGATAATAAGGCAAGAGAAAACTTACCTCCACACGTGAGAGAGTTATCTTACCTCTTCATTCCTTAAGTTACCTCCTCTGCAGTTAATTTACCTCCTCTGCAGTTAATTTACCTCCTCTGCAGTTAATTTACCTCCTCTGCAGTTAATTTACCTCCTCTGCAGTTAATTTACCTCCTCTGCAGTTAATTTACCTCCTCTGCAGTTAATTTACCTCCTCTGCAGTTAATTTACCTCCTCTGCAGTTAATTTACCTCCTCTGCAGTTAATTTACCTCCTCTGCAGTTAATTTACCTCCTCTGCAGTTAATTTACCTCCTCTGCAGTTAATTTACCTCCTCTGCAGTTAATTTACCTCCTCTGCAGTTAATTTACCTCCTCTGCAGTTAATTTACCTCCTCTGCAGTTAATTTACCTCCTCTGCAGTTAATTTACCTCCTCTGCAGTTAATTTACCTCCTCTGCAGTTAATTTACCTCCTCTGCAGTTAATTTACCTCCTCTGCAGTTAATTTACCTCCTCTGCAGTTAATTTACCTCCTCTGCAGTTAATTTACCTCCTCTGCAGTTAATTTACCTCCTCTGCAGTTAATTTACCTCCTCTGCAGTTAATTTACCTCCTCTGCAGTTAATTTACCTCCTCTGCAGTTAATTTACCTCCTCTGCAGTTAATTTACCTCCTCTGCAGTTAATTTACCTCCTCTGCAGTTAATTTACCTCCTCTGCAGTTAATTTACCTCCTCTGCAGTTAATTTACCTCCTCTGCAGTTAATTTACCTCCTCTGCAGTTAATTTACCTCCTCTGCAGTTAATTTACCTCCTCTGCAGTTAATTTACCTCCTCTGCAGTTAATTTACCTCCTCTGCAGTTAATTTACCTCCTCTGCAGTTAATTTACCTCCTCTGCAGTTAATTTACCTCCTCTGCAGTTAATTTACCTCCTCTGCAGTTAATTTACCTCCTCTGCAGTTAATTTACCTCCTCTGCAGTTAATTTACCTCCTCTGCAGTTAATTTACCTCCTCTGCAGTTAATTTACCTCCTCTGCAGTTAATTTACCTCCTCTGCAGTTAATTTACCTCCTCTGCAGTTAATTTACCTCCTCTGCAGTTAATTTACCTCCTCTGCAGTTAATTTACCTCCTCTGCAGTTAATTTACCTCCTCTGCAGTTATTTTCATATGCAGTTATTTTCATATGCAGTTATTTTCATATGCAGTTATTTTCATATGCAGTTATTTTCATATGCAGTTAATTAACAGCCTGTCTTTAACTTTGGAGTTATTTTAAGGATTGGAGAGTTAACTTAAAGACAGAAGAGTTAACTTTAGGCTTGCCTGAGGTAAAATGTTTCCTGAACACTACGGCCTTAATTCACTAAGATCATGCTGGAGATAAGGCAAGAGAAAACTTACCTCACACAGTGAGAGAGTTATCTTATCTCTTCATTCCTTACGCTACCTCCTCTGTAGTTAATTTACCTCATCTGTAGTTATTTTCACATGCAGTTAATTAACAGCCTATCTTTAACTCTGGAGTTATTTTAAGGATTGGAGAGTTAACTTAAAGACAGAAGAGTTAACTTTAGGCTTGCCTGAGGTAAAATGTTTCCTGAATACTACATGCCTTATCACCATGGTAACAACTCTAGAAGAGATATTAAAGACAGGAGATAAGCTTAGTGAATTGAGGCCTATATCTGTTACGGCCCATTCACACAGATGGGCATTCAGTGAGCGTTTCTGCCATCACTCAGTGTGGTAATCCTCCGCATGTGTGTGAATGGGCTTGAAATCTTTCATGTCCTTATGAAGCGTCACTGCGTTGAGGCCCAGTGTACAGCAGTATGTGTTGTTTGCAGAGGATAGTCTGTGTCATTCATATAAGCTGCAGTAATTGGGCTCTGCAGGGCTGCTCTGTTAGTATGTGAGTAGTGTGTAATTTGTCTGCTTGTGCGTGAGGCATGTAGTGTCACAGTTCCTACTTGCAGGTCAGCATATCTTTGCTCTGACTATTGCTATAGTGGTATTTCACAGTTTTCATGTTACACTTCATTTTGTGTTGTACGGAAGTGCACTTCAGGGTTAAAAATAGGCCCCTTTTGCACAGGCGGCTGTACTGCTTTCTTGACAGGCAATCCAGCTTCTCAGTTGCCGACCACAGTTGCGTTTTGGCTGCAGTTACATGGAGCCAAATGGTAGCTGGGTAACACCACGCCAGTGTTCTCCCAAGGCTCTTTTAGCCGGGTGCTCCACCTGGCTAGTTTTGATGAGCACCCGGCTGTCTTCGGCTCAACTCCTCCTAGGCTATAAGCAGAGTTGCGCACAGAAGCATCGGTTCTGCATTCTCTCATATTGCCCCACCCGGCTACTATTTCATGCCACCCGGCTGGAAAAAAGTTCTGGTGAGAACACTGCACGCCTCATGTTTTACATGCAGTGGCGTTACCCAGTGGCCAAAACCGATCATGTCACATCTGAGGACTGCAACTGCTATTCTCAGATTCAACTTTATGGGGGTAGGACCACCTATTTACTGGCTGTGCCAAACGCCCAGCCGGTGAATTCGCTGGCTTTAGACGCCTGTGGAAAAGATGCCTAAGTTTTGCTATTTTTGTTCTTTTAGTTTTAGATTTTTATTTTGTCTGTGCCCTCAATTACTTTATACTTCCTGGTCAGCGCCATAGCGGCAAAAATGCCGTCATATACAAGAGGTTATGGTGGGGGGATGGGAGAACTGACAGGGTGGAGAACACAGCGAAGTGAACCTGGAGTAGGTTAAGCAATATATACGATTCAGGAGTACTTGGAGGACTCGGTAATTAACACCCCTCCCAACGACTTTTGCTCAAAGAAAATGCATGAAAGCCTAGGGGAGAACAATCTCACCTTGCGGGACTTGGATTTCCTGTTTAGATCTGGGCCAGGAATATTTGCATGGGGCTATGTTGTTCTCCCCACACACAGATTTCCTCTGGGTGATTTAGTTGCCGCCCATAATTCAGAAACCTACAGAAAAGTTAATTGGTTTGAAAGCTGGCTTTAGGGCCCATTCACACTTGAGTTTGCAAAACGCCGGTGATTATTGCCGGCGTTTTGCAGAAGTGATTTTCTCCACGATTTCACATGGAAAAATCACTGAACACTGTGGCGATTTTTCCACGATCACGTTTAGCGCTTCTATAGCACTGAAATGCGATCGCCGGGAAATCGCCTGGAAATGGTGCAGGCGACGCGTTTGTGTTTGGCGATTTTGGGTGATTTGCGGTGAATAGCGCAAATCACCCAGGTAAGAACGGGCCCATAGACTTTTATTACACTAGCGCTTTTAAAAAGCGCTAGCGTTTGAGTATTTTGCCGAAATTGCGGCAAAACGCTCTAGTATGAATGGGCCCTTAAAGGGAACCTGAACTGAGTAAAATTTAGAATAGACACACAAGGTAACCTCAAATGAACATTACATAGTGACCTTTGCCATCAGTTCCTCTCAGAAGCTCACCATTTTCTTCTGACAACGATCCCTTCCAGTTCTGACAACATTTTGTCAGAATTGAAATATATCAGTTGCTGTCAGTTATAGCTGAGAGGACAACTGATGTGCCAGGTAATTTCTATGTTTCTCTATGGCTCAAGTGGGCGATGTTACAGTTTAACAGTGTGCTAACCAGGAAGCTGTTAGGGGGCAATGGCCATTTTCAAAATGGAGGACAGAGAATTCCCTTGACCACAGTGGACAAACAGGATGCAGGAGAGGAGAAAGAGATTGAGGAGTAGAATACACGGGAAGTACGGTAATTATGACTTGTGTATGTTTATTTTGACTTTTAATTTTCAGTTCAGGTTTTCTTTAAGGTGCTTTCATACAATGGTAGTAGGAATCAGCACACCACTCAGTATAATGCCATGGTTTTGGGTTTACTATAAAAACTGAACCTTGAGGGTCCTTTCACACTGGGGCAGTGCGGTATATTTACTGGGCAATGAGTCTATGAGACCTTCATACTTCCGCAGTACTGCGTGAAGCAACGTAAGGTCGGCTTCTTATGCGCTTCGCAGCGCGGGTCACATGGTCTAGCCGAAGTCATCAGGTCTGTACTGCGCAGTAGTTCTTCAGTTATTCTTGCTGATATATATTCCTCACCAAAAGTACATGGAGCTGTCACCATGTTACAAATGAAAAACCAACATTTCAAAGTGGCCTCCCCTGCTGTCAGCGTTTGGTTATGCAGACAGCCTGCTGACATTCTGCTCCCTCATAGTTCCAGTCATTCATGAGCAGGCGTTAGCAGTAGCTTATCAATTCCTCTTCTTACCCAATGTTGCTCTTTTTAGGCTTTAGAGTGTACAAAGTCTAAAGGGAGTGCCTGCATTACATAGGCTGCTGTGGAGTAATGGAAGCTGGTCCGTAGCAACAATGGAGCAAAATTATTTTTTCAAGCTGTTTGTTTCCATTAGACCGTTCCTTGCTTACACATGACTTGAGTTACACAAAGATAAGAAGAAAAGACTGGCACTAGATGTCAACAGTAATGCATGGGTCCGATTCACCGGATTCCGTATTCAATGCATGCACGTGCAGCTCTGAGCAAAGCACTGTGTAGGTAGCAAAAAGAAAATGGGTGGCACTGTGCTTGCAAAAAAGATATACCTTTAATCCTCGGTGGGGAGACACATCGGGGTGAACAGTGGGGGTGAGAGAGGCCTGACAGCTGTTTCACTTAAAAACAAAGCTTCCTCAGAGGACAAGGTTGGTTCTTACCCTTGGCCTCTGAGGAAGCTTTGTTTTTAAGCGAAACAGCTGTCAGGCCTCCCTCACCCCCACTGTTCACCCAGATGTGTCTCCCCACCGAGGATTAAAGGTATATCTTTTTGCAAGCACAGTGCCTCCCATTTTCTTTTTGCTACCTACATGACTTGAGTTACGTTTCAGAGATGCAAAGTTGTCGTCATATGCAAAATATAAAATACTGTTCTTTTTCTTTATTTTTTAACGATAATGTTACAGTATTGTGTAAATGGTTAAAAGTAGTTTAAAAAAAAACTTTAAAGCACATTGAAAACAAACCAAAAACATACTTTATATGATATGTCCAAATCCAGAGTTGTCTGAAAGTAAAGGCCCTTTTCCAGGAGCAGTTGATGGGCAGTGAAAAGACTGTCAAACTCTGACAACTGCTAACTGCTGCCTGGGAAATACTCGCTGAGCGCACAGTTCAGCTGCCTGTGGAAAAGGACCTTGAGGCTACGTTTCCACTGTAGCGTGACATTTTCACCTGCAAAAAATGTGCATGTAACTTTGTACGCGTTTTTATGCGAATTTTCGTACGCGATAGTTCGCATTAGTTAAATATACATAATCTGCCTAGTAACAGCTTAGGCATGACTGCTGACAACTTCCTGTAACATAGATCTAATGCGAATTTTCAGGCAAGTAACGCGAAAATTCGCATTGTACGCGATGCCCGAAAAAATGATACAGGACCTCCGATTTTTTTTCACGCGTACGAACGCTATCGAACATTTGCATTGAATGGAAATGGCCCCATTCACCACCATTAGTTGCAAAATCAATGCGAATTTTCTGAGAGAAAAATCTGACACAAAAAACGCACAAGTGGAAACCTAGCCTGAATCATTTATCCATGTTTCACCATATATTATCTCAGGACCAATTTACAAATTTATTTGCAATCTCCCGGATTAGAACCTGTGTGTAAGTAGGGGACAGCCTGTATTGCATACACCCCTGTTAGCTGCATACATTTGTGTGGTTTGCATAACTTTCCAGGACACATTTTGGTGGCAGTAGTGTGTGACATGGTACCAGGGGTTTTCAGAACTTGTTTGTGGAAAAAGAGGTAAAGAAAACTGCCCGGCACATATAGTTACATCCTCAGCTCTATGAACGTGCAGGGAGAGCAACTATAATATCACATCACCCAGCCTCTGAGTTTACCATAGGGAATCGCCAATATAATTATGCAGTGGAGGAAGCAGTTGGGTGAACTGGATTACATACAGTTACATACCACGGCTTTGGTTTTTTGCACAATTCATTTTAAAGGAGGAATTAAATTGACATGACTGTAAGCCCATTTTACTGCCACTGGTCGGCTGTAGTATTGTCAGGCATGTTGGATTCCTCTGCCCCTAATTTTTTTCTATTTTTCAAGTGTGTACTTGTTAGAATTGATTTACAAATCTTTTCTATAAAGTAACGACTTCATGTGAATCAGTATGTCACAAAATAGCTTGCCAATTTTTGATCATCCCATTCTTACCATTAGGGATGATCAAAAATATGCAAAATCTTCTGAGTTGATGCACATTTTTATGCAAATATATTCAGTTTGAAAATGGAACAATCAATTTGAAAATGGACCAATCAATTTAAACCCAGGTTTAAACTGAATATATTTGCATAAAAATTTGCATAATTTTGGAAGCATTTGTATCTCATTGATCATCCCTACTTAGTACTTACCTTAAATATATTGCATCAGAAGTTGGTCTAGCCTTCAGGACCGACATACATCGGTGGCTTTGCCGCTATTCTTTCAGGCAGTTGATCTGAGTGGTGTCCAGTTTTTCACACATCACATGTGTAGTGTATGCAGTACATGCAAAAGCCATCCATACTTGCATGTCTGAGCATTACGCAACCAGAGGTTTTGATCAGTCTACTGCAGATCTAATTTAAGAATCTTGAACAAAATGATTATTTGGTAACATGGATCAGATTGTAAGTGAATATCGTACTGTATGTGTAAGATAGTTGCAAACACTAGAAAACGCTTGGCTAAAGCTGCTATTCAGGACCATCTGAGCCAAGAACCTAGCATGTGTGCAGGTGCCCCCTGAGGTTGTATGAAGCTCAGCCCACTGGAAGCCACTTCATCATCTGCCAGCTTGCAGCACATGATGGAATAGCGTCTGGTGGCGAGTGGAAGAACAGTGTGCTTGGGGCCCGTTGGGTGTTGCTGAAGATTCGGGAGCCTGAATACACATGCTAGATTTTCGCCTGAGGTGGCCTTTATTGGCTGCCCTAGCCAAGTATAATCTAGTGCATTTACATGGCTTAAAGCAAGTCCCAATCTGTGCAGACAATAATTGTGTGTTTGGGGCTTAACCCTGCTATACCCAACTCCTGTCATTAGAAAGACCAGTGGGGAGTCTTCTCTTTACAGTGTCTTTTTGTCAGCACCTTTATAGAGCCCCCTTTCTATTTAATTTTTAGTAGCAGCCCTGCTCTATACAGCTCCTTCTTCCTGTGCATCTGAGGCGTGGCACTGCTTTATACAGCTCCTCCCATAACATCACTGCTGGAGTCATTCCTTCATTACACATGGGAGTGGCTGAGCTCTTTACAGATCCTCCTACCATCTGTGCATCTGTGGTGTGGCACTGCTCTGTACAACTCCTCTCGTAACTACATTCCTGGAATCCTTCCTTCATTACATGGGAGTGGCTGAGCTCTTTACAGCTCCTCCTACCAGGGCATCTGTGGCATAGCACTGCTCTATACTCTATCTCCTCCCATAACTGCACTCCTGGAGTCCTCATTCCTTCATTACACATGGTGGTGGCTGAGCTCTAATAATAGAATAGTTGGGAGTAGCGTCCTTTTTACATATACAGGAAAAGGAGAAAAAACCTTTCGATCCTTTTTAGGGTCATCCACTTCACCCACTTATAAACTTTGTATAGATAGAAAGGACCATAGAAAAAAATCATAAAGGATTCATGCAAGGTCTTTATGGTACAAAAATATCAAAAATCTTTGACACAAATACAAAGGGATTCCATAAAAAATATCGTCAGGAGCTCCTTGCGGATATATAAATTCTTCCAATACAGGAATATAGCAGCAGAAAGAACTTTGATGTAGACTTAGTGCAATAATAATGAGGCAATGACATGCTCGTTTCGGGCACACAAGGCCCTTCGTCGGGCCAAATGCACAGAGTACTATCAACCCTGTGGACAATGCACGGTAGGAGCATCAGAGAATGTAGTAAAATATCTGCACCAACCAGATGTAAATTGCACAATCCTGATGACCGGTAGAAAGTCCAGCTGTTAACATAGGAGTGCTCTTATGTTAGCAACTGGACTTTCTACCAGATAGTACTCTGTGCATTTAGCCTGACGAAGGGCCTTGTGTCCCCGAAACGAGTGTCGTTGCCTCATTAATATTGCACTAAGGCTCAACACACACCTTACAATCTTGGTTGTTCAATCTTACCACTTTCATGTAGTATAAGAGCTTATCCAATAATCCATTCAAGGTATTTTCAATCTGTTGGCCCTTATACTACATAGATTTGGTAAATCTGTACAACCAAGATTGTATGGTGTGTGTTGAGCTTAAGTCTACATCAAAGTTCTTTCTGTTGCTATATTCCTGTATTGGAAGAATTTATATATCCGCAAGAAGCTCCTTACAGAGATTTTTTTTTTTATGGAATCCCTTTGTATTTGTGTCGATAAAGATTTTTGATATTTTTGTACCGTAAAGACCTTGCACGAATCCTTTATGATTTTTTTTTCTATGGTTCTTTCTATCTATATAAGGGTGGCGGAGCTCTACACAGCTTCTGCCACCAGCATTTGGGTCAAAGAACTCTGCTATATAGAGTGGTCGACTCTTAGCAAATGCATGAAAAGGTCTGCTCTGCCCAACTCCTCCCGTCAGAACAGTGGTAGAGCAGTCTAGTTCTATGCAACTCCTCCCATAAGCAAACCTGTGACACATCTGTGCTCTACCAAGCTGTGAACACCAATACTTAGGTGAAGTACTATTCCTCCCATTAGAACCACAGTGGAACAGCCACACTGTACCCAACCATTGCCAAAGCTAGGGTGCTACAGTCATTTGCTGTGCTACAGTCATTTTCTGCTTACGGTAAATCCTCCCATTAATCGAAGTTTTACTAGTGTTGCAGAAACATTGTGCTTGAACTTGTACAGATTATTCAATCCCTATGGGACTTTGAGAATCTTACGCTCACATAAATAGTGCCTTGGGGAATCCTTAGATTCAGACATCGGGCAGCTGAACGTCAGTCATCAGGGACATGTAAACTAAATTAATTTTTCCACTAACCCTCCCTGTAATCAGCTTTGTATGTATTTGTATGTGTAGCTAATATAATTTTTCTGTAATCTTGGGTAACGGAAAGTTACCTGTGAATTCAAAGTTCTATTGTAAAGACAATCCACAAAATTTTTACCATTAATACAATTAATAAACTGTACAGTAAATAAATCATGCTTATGAATAAGAATGGAACTGGTCATACATCTCCAAATTTGGTTTTGCAATGTTATTGCAATGAGGAGACATGTGACCGGGACAAAGTATCCCCTGTAGCTGCAGGGCTGGCCAGGTCAAAGCTTTTACAGAGCAATCCTGTTGCTGGGTACACACTGAGACAAGTGGCCTCTCAGTATCTTTTTATTCAACGCCTTATGCTGGGTACACACTGAGATTTTCTGGTCGATTTACTGTCAGATCGATTATTTCCAACATTTGCTTTTCGATCGATTTCCGAGCATTTTCCGATCGCTTTCTGTGCACTTTAATAGGAAATCGATCGGAAAATGCTCGGAAATCGATCGGATAGCAGATCGGACATGTTGGAAATAATCGATCTGACAGTAAATCGACCAGAAAATCTCAGTGTGTACCCAGCATAAGGCGTTGAATAAAAAGATACTGAGAGGCCACTTGTCTATATCCCCTATAAGCTAATTCTTGTTTTGGGTTTTTTTTTTTTTTTTTTTTTTTTTTGGTTCAGGTGTGCTTTAAAGTGACTCTGTAACAAAAATTACAAAGTTTTTTTTCTACCATCCTACAAGTTCCTAAACCTATTCTAATCTGTTCTGGCTCACTGCAGCACTTTGTACTATCACAGTCTCTGTAATAAATCAATGTATCTTTCCCCTGTCAGACTTGTCGGCCTGTGTCTGGAAGGCTGCCAACTCTTCCGTGCTGGTCTGTTCCTCTATGCACACTCCAGTGTGTGTTTTATTTACATAAGCCAGCAGCTTCTCTGCTATCTTATCAGTGATAGAAGAGTGCTGGATAAAAATCCTCCTCTCTGTTAGGCTGTGAAAGTAGCTGGCTGACACACATACTGAGGAATTACAAACACCGGCACAGGCAGAGCTGTCTGCAGGAAGCCTGTAATGTTCAGTGCATGAGAGAAGAAGGGGACAGAATGTAAACACACAAATGATCTTTTGAGATTCAAAAGGAAAGCTGTATACAGCCTGCTTGTGTATGGATGTATTTTCTATGTGTGGACATATTGTACATCAATCTACTTCCTGTTTTGGTGGCCATTTTGTTTGTTTATAAACAAACTTTTTAAAACGGTTTTTGACTACTTTTACTGCGGCAGGGAGCGGCGAAATTGTGACAGAGGGTAATAGGAGATGTCCCCTAACGCACTGGTATGTTTACTTTTGTGCGATTTTAACAATACAGATTCTCTTTAAGGTAATTTGTAATTATATATGGAGGTTTTATTGCTCTGGCTTTATTGTATGGCCAGTTCAAACCTGCCTACTTGCATATCAATTGCATGGACTTCATTGCGTATCTTTTTTTTTTTTTCAATTTGTTGGTTAATTAAAAGCAATATACATCTAGTCTATATATTTATATAGTGTGTTCATTCCGTATCTAATGTGTTGTTTTTTTTTTTTGTTTTTTTTGCAGTTTGTGAAATGTGGATATGCAGGATCCAATTTTCCAGAACACATCTTCCCAGCCCTGGTCGGGCGACCTGTCATTCGGTCCACAGCCAAAGTGGGAAACATTGAAATAAAGGTAACTGTTTAGTTCACATTATGGGGGCTTGCCTTCTGTGTTTGAAGCACTCCTGAAGTGTGCTGAAACTTAATATAACATTCTTAGGTTGCCAGAGCACTTTACTCCTGACTTCAGGGTCTTTCTCATCTCTTGGACTGTGGACGAAGTGCATCTGAGCTGAACATGCATGGGTTGGAACTGTGCATGCCCAGTAAGAGGAGCTCATGCGTATCTTCCCTCACACACGAGTGTTTCCCTTTACTGGACATGCGTGGTCGGAACTTGCACATGCCCAGCTCAAATGTGAGCATGCACAGACTTTGGTACTTACTACAGGGTGTATTCAGATAAAGGGTCAGTTAATTATTAAAAAGGATGGTAACCGTAAGCACACTGACCAGCATGTAGAGTTTCTGGAGTAAGTCAATTAACACAGTATAAATTAAATCAGAATTTGTAGTTTATTTTCAAGTGTTCTTTAAATATTTCAAAAGGAAATGTTTTTAGGCCCTTCTGAAAAATAACATGCTGCTAAGAACAGGATTTCACCCTTTCCAATGCAAAATCTCCACTCAGACACCCACAGAAAAATCAAACAGTGGTAGACCTAGTGCGGCAGTGCAAGACGAAGATGACACTCTATCCTTACAACAGGATACAAAAGTCTGCTCAACACTAGTTTTTCAATAATATCCCATTTATCTATTGAAACACAATGATAAAAACCATAGCTCACAGTGGTAGTAGGCCTTAAAGCTGACACCTTTATGTTCTCAGTCATGGCTCTCCTGGAAGAAATATAATTATGAGTAAAAAGTAAGGAGCAGGAAACCAAGCGTTGGCACTGCTGTGTACTTGAAGAAGGTTGCAGTTCTACCACTCGGAGCTGGCTGGTCAGGCAAAAGACCAAGCTAGCGTGCTCAGACCACAGGAAATAATGCAGGAGTAGGAGACAAGGCAATGGAGGTCGGCACTGCAAGCAATCCGGTGTATTCAATGTATAAGTAGCAATCAATGATCTGTAAAAGTGCTGTCCAGTGCAACAAGAAACACTGTGCACATACCGGTCCCGGTGGGCAGTCAGTGGAAGGTGGGTGCTGGGCACAGCTGCCTGACAGCCGACAGCACCCACCACCCACTGACTGCCCACCAGGAACGTTATTTGCACTGTATGTTACTTGTTGCACTGGACAGCACTTTTACATGTCGCTGATTGCTACTTATACATTGAATAAACCAGATTGCTTGCAGTGACGACCTCCATTGCCTTGTCTCCTACTACAGAAATGTAGTTATGTCGATCTAGACCTAGATGCATTGTGCAGCCAGGTTTCCAGTAACAGTGAACACTTCCTGGTTTTCTTGAGCCCAGCCTCATTGAAGAACATGTACCTGACCTTGCACTTGATAGACTAATGGCACACCACCTTTTCTCTAGTATTTATAACTTAATCCATCAGTGTTTTTATTTTTTTATTTTTTATAGGTACACCTGTAGGCCATTTATCTTTAGAGTGTATTGAATAGACATGTGTGCTGTGCTTCGTGTTTGTTGAAACATTTTGTCTTTTTATCTGATATTTTTCACTTCTGCTTCTCCTTTTTTAATGAAATCTTCAAGTAGAATAAGAAAAAGATGGTAAGTCGCAGAGTTGTGTTTGAGGACCCTTAATTGGCTGTGCATCATTCATATTCTGCTGTGTTAAGAACTAATCCAGGATTTGTTCTTGCATTTGGTCAGATCCTAGCAACATTTGCATGTTGGTGTCCTGAACTGATAACTTGCCTGCTACTTAAACAAGAAAACTTTGTGTATTTCTGATAGGGCTGCTCTGCACGCCATGATGTGCGTTTGCATTCTCAGAACATTACCAGGGGCAATCAGAATGCAAGCCTTAAAGGGAACCAGAGAGGAACGAGGGGTGAAAAAAGGCAAAGATTTTATACATACCTGGGGCTTCTTCCAGCCCCATAAGCCTGAATCGCTCCCACGCCGCCGTCCTCAGCTTCCTGGATCCGCCGGTACCGGGCCCGTCACTTCCGGCGGACGCGGCCAATTGTCCGCATCACAGGGGCTCCCTCCATACATGTACGCATGCGGCTGCGCAGTAAGCAGCCACATGCGTATCTGTATGGGGAGAGCACGCTGTGATGCGGAGAATTGGCCGCGTCCGCCGGCCGACTTGCCGACTCGCGGCAATGACGGGACCCGGTGGCGGCGGATCCAGGCAGCGGAGGACGGTGGCGTGGGAGCGATCCAGGCGTATGGGGCTGGAGGAAGCCCCAGGTATGTATAGTTCATCCTCTCTGGTTCCCTTTAAAGCAGTTTTAGGAAATGTCTTTTCAGTTTTTAGTAGTGTGAAAGGGGTTATAGTCTGTAAAGGGAACCTTAACTGTGGCGGAAAAAAAAATACCTTTCATTTACCTAGGGCATCTACCAGCCCCTGAAGCCATCCTGTTCCCTCGTCGTCAGTGACGTCTCCTCCTGTCTCTCGCTGTCATCTAGTTTCGATTTGGTGCAGGACGCTATCGTGGGTGGTAACATGTATCTTTATACGCGTTTCACCTGCATTCTCTGGTGGCACGAATCAGACCACAGGCAGAGTCTCTGGGACAAGCCACTTGAGTTTGAGCCCGATTCCTGGCAGATGTTCAAAGTGGGACAAAGCTGCTATTGCTGCAGTTGACAGCCATATATTAAAGGGAACCTAAACTGAGGCATATGGATGTTTCCTTTTAAACAATACCAGTTGCCTGGCAGTCCTTCTGATCTTTGGCTGTAGTGGCTGAATCACACACCTGAAACAAGCATGCAGCTAATCCAGTCTGACTTCAGTCTGAACACCTGATCTGCATGCTTGTTGAGGGGCTGTGGTAAAAGTATTAGACACAGGATCAGCAGGAGAGTCAGGCAACTGGTATTTTAACCACTTCCCGACCGCCGTATATACAATTGGCGGCCGGGAAGTGGACGCCGCAAGGACCGCCGTATTGACAATTGGCGGCGGTCCTTGTATGGGCATGGGCGGAGCGATCGCGTCATCCGTGACGCGATCCTCCGCCTGGCGCCGCTCGCCCGCCGCAACATCCCGCCGGCCATACGGAAGCGCCGGCGGGATGTTAACCCGACGATCGCCGCATACAAAGTGTATAATACACTTTGTAATGTTTACAAAGTGTATTATACAGGCTGCCTCCTGCCCTGGTGGTCCCAATGTCCGAGGGACCACCAGGGCAGGCTGCAGCCACCCTAGTCTGCACCAAGCACACTGATTTCCCCCCCCCCCCTGCCCCAGAGCGCCCACAGCACCCATCAGACCCCCCCCCCCCCTGCCCACCCCCCAGACTCCTGTTTGCACCCAATCACCCCCCTAATCACCCATCAATCACTCCCTGTCACTATCTGTCAACGCTATTTTTTTTTATCCCCCCCCTGCCCCCCGCTCCCTCCTGATCACCCCCCCACCCCTCAGATTCTCCCCAGACCCCCCTCCCCCCCCCCAGACCCCCCCCCCCATGTACTGTATGCATCTATCCCCCCTGATCACCTGTCCATCACCTGTCCATCACCTGTCCATCACCTGTCCATCACCCGTCAATCACCCCCTGTCACTGCCACCCATCAATCAGCCCCTAACCTGCCCCTTGCGGGCAATCTGATCACCCCCCCACACCAATAGATCGCCCGCAGATCCGACATCAGATCACCTCCCAAATCCATTGTTTACATCTATTCTCTCCTCTAAACACCCACTAATTACCCATCAATCACCCCCTATCACCACCTGTCACTTTTACCTATCAGATCAAACCCTAATCTGCCCCTTGCGGGCACCCAATCACCCGCCCACACGCTCAGATTGCCCTCTGACCCCCCCTTATCAATTCACCAGTGCATTAATTACATCTGTTCTTCCCTGTAATAACCCACTGATCACCTGTCAATCACCTGCCAATCACCTATCACCCATCAATCACCCCCTGTCACTGCCACCCAACAATCAGCCCCTAACCTGCCCCTTGCGGGCAAACTGATCACCCACCCACACCAATAGATCGCCCGCAGATCCGACATCAGATCACCACCCAAGCGCAGTGTTTCCATCTATTCTCTCCTCTAAACACCCACTAATTACCCATCAATCAGCCATCAATCACCCCCTATCACCACCTGTCACTGTTACCCATCAGATCAGACCCTAATCTGCCCCTTGCGGGCACCCAATCGCCCGCCTACACGCTCAGATTGCCCTCAGACCCCCCCCTTATCAATTCGCCAGTGCAATATTTACATCTGTTCTCCCCTGTAATAACCCACTGATTACCTGTCAATCACCTATCAATCACCCATCAATCACCCCCTGTCACTGCCACCCATCAATCACCCCCTGTCACTGCCGCCCATCTATCACCCGCTGTCACTGCCACCCATCAATCAGCCCCTAACCTGCCCCTTGCGGGCAATCTGATCACCCACCCACACCAATAGATCGCCCGCAGATCCGACGTCCGATCACCTCCCAAGTGCAGTGTTTACATCTGTTCTCTACCCTAAACACCCACTAATTACCCATCAATCACCCCCTGTCACTGCTACCTATCAGATTAGACCCCCTATCTGCCCCTAGGGCACTCAATCACCCGCCCACACCCTCAGAATGCCCTCAGACCCCAGCCCTGATCACCTCGCCAGTGCATTGCTTGCATCTATTCCCCCCTCTAATCACACCTTGAGACACCCATCAATCACCTCCTGTCACCCCCTAGCACACCTACCCATCAGATCAGGCCCCAATTTGCCCCGTGTGGGCTCCTGATCACTCGGCCAAACCCTCAGATCCCCCTCAGACCCCCTTCCGATCACCTCCCCAGTGCATTGATTGCATCTATTTTCCCCTCTAACCACCCCCTGAGACACCCATCAATCACCTCCTGTCACCCCCCTAGCACTCCTATCCATCAGATCAGGCCCAATACAACCTGTCATCTAAAAGGCCACCCTGCTTATGACCGGTTCCACAAAATTCGGCCCCTCATAGACCACCTGTCATCAAAATTTGCAGATGCTTATACCCCTGAACAGTCATTTTGAGACATTTGGTTTCCAGACTACTCACGGTTTTGGGCCTGTAAAATGCCAGGGCGGTATAGGAACCCCACAAGTGACCCCATTTTAGAAAAAAAGACACCCCAAGGTATTCTGTTAGGTGTATGACGAGTTCATAGAAGATTTTATTTTTTTGTCAAAAGTTAGCGGAAATTGATTTTTATTGGGTTTTTTTCACAAAGTGTCATTTTTCACTAACTTGTGACAAAAAATAAAATCTTCTATGAACTCGCCATACACCTAACGGAATACCTTGGGGTGTCTTCTTTCTAAAATGGGGTCACTTGTGGGGTTCCTATACTGCCCTTGCATTTTAGGGGCCCTAAACCGCGAGGAGTAGTCTAGAAAACAAATGCCTCAAAATGACCTGTGAATAGGACGTTGGGCCCCTTAGCGCACCTAGGCTGCAAAAAAGTGTCACACATGTGGTACCGCCATACTCAGGAAAAGTAGTATAATGTGTTTTGGGGTGTATTTTTACACATACCCATGCTGGGTGGGAGAAATTTCTATGTAAATGGACAATTGTGTGTAAAAAAAATCAAACAATTGTCATTTACAGAGATATTTCTCCCACTTAGCATGGGTATGTGTAAAAATACACCCCAAAACGCATTATACTACTTCTCCTGAGTACGGCGGTACCACATGTGTGGCACTTTTTTTTACACCCTAAGTACGCTAAGGGGCCCAAAGTCCAATGAGTACCTTTAGGATTTCACAGGTCATTTTGCGACATTTGGTTTCAAGACTACTCCTCACGGTTTAGGGCCCCTAAAATGCCAGGGCAGTATAGGAACCCCACAAATGACCCCATTCTAGAAAGAAGACACCCAAAGGTATTCCGTACGGAGTATGGTGAGTTCATAGATTTTATTTTTTGTCACAAGTTAGCAGAAAATGACACTTTGTGAAAAAAAACAATTAAAATCAATTTCCGCTAACTTGTGACAAAAAAATAAAAACTTCTATGAACTCACCATACTCCTAACGGAATACCTTGGGGTGTCTTCTTTCTAAAATGGGGTCATTAGTGGGGTTCCTATACTGCCCTGGCATTTTAGGGGCCCTAAACCGTGAGGAGTAGTCTTGAAACAAAAATGACCTGTGAAATCCTAAAGGTACTCATTGGACTTTGGGCCCCTTAGTGCAGTTAGGGTGCAAAAAAGTGCCACACATGTGGTATCGCCATACTCGGGAGAAGTAGTATAATGTGTTTTGGGGTGTATTTTTACACATACCCATGCTGGGTGGGAGAAATACTTCTGTAAATGACAATCTTTTGATTTTTTTTACACACAATTGTCCATTTACAGAGATCTTTCTCCCCCCCAGCATGGGTATGTGTAAAAATACACCCCAAAACACATTGTACTACTTCTCCCGAGTATGGCGATACCACATGTGTGGCACTTTTTTGCACCCTAACTGCGCTAAAGGGCCCAAAGTCCAATGAGTACCTTTAGGATTTCACAGGTCATTTTGAGAAATTTCGTTTCAAGACTACTCCTCACGGTTTAGGGCCCCTAAAATGCCAGGGCAGTATAGGAACCCCACAAATGACCCCATTTTAGAAAGAAGACACCCCAAGGTATTCCGTTAGTAGTATGGCGAGTTCATAGAAGATTTTATTTTTTGTCACAAGTTAGCGGAAATTAATTTTAATTGTGTTTTTTCACAAAGTGTCATTTTCCGCTAACTTTTGACAAAAAATAAAATCTTCTATGAACTCACCATACTCCTAACGGAATACCTTGGGGTGTCTTCTTTCTAAAATGGGGTCATTTGTGGGGTTCCTATACTGCCCTGGCATTTTAGGGGCCCTAAACCGTGAGGAGTAGTCTTGAAACGAAATTTCTCAATGACCTGTGAAATCCTAAAGGTACTCATTGGACTTTGGGCCCCTTAGCGCAGTTAGGGTGCAAAAAAGTGCCACACATGTGGTATCGCCGTACTCAGGAGAAGTAGTATAATGTGTTTTGTGGTGTATTTTTACACATACCCATGCTGAGTGGGAGAAAGATCTCTGTAAATGGACAATTGTGTGTAAAAAAAATTAACAAATTGTCATTTACAGAGATATTTCTCCCACCCAGCATGGGTATGTGTAAAAATACACCCCAAAACACATTATACTACTTCTCCTAAGTACGGCAATACCAGATGTGTGGCACTTTTTTGCAGCCTAACTGCGCTAAGGGGTCCAAAGTCCAATGAGCACCTTTAGGCTTTACAGGGGTGCTTACAATTTCGCACCCCCAAAATGTCAGGACAGCAAACACACCCCACAAATGACCCCATTTTGGAAAGTAGACCCTTCAAGGTATTCAAAAAGGGGCATGGTGAGTCCGTGGCAGATTTCATTTTTTTTTTGTCGCAAGTTAGAAGAAATGGAAACTTTTTTTTTTTTTTTTTTTTCCTCACAAAGTGTCATTTTCCTCTTACTTGTGACAAAAAATAATATCTTCTATGAACTCACTTTGCCTCTCAGTGAATACTTTAAAATGTCTTCTTTCCAAAATGGGGTCATTTGGGGGGTATTTATACTATCCTGGAATTCTAGCCCCTCATGAAACATGACAGGGGGTCAGAAAAGTCATAGATGCTTGAAAATGAGAAAATTCACTTTTTGCACCATAGTTTGTAAACGCTATAACTTTTACCCAAACCAATAAATATACACTGAATGGGTTTTCTTTTTTATCAAAAACATGTTTGTCCACATTTTTCGCGCTGCATGTATACAGAAATTTTACTTTATTTGAAAACTGTCAGCACAGAGTTAAAAAAAATCATTTTTGTTCATGTCTTTTTTGATGAATATAATAAAAAGTAAAAATCGCAGGAGCAATCAAATAGCACCAAAAGAAAGCTTTATTAGTGACAAGAAAAGGAGCCAAAATTCATTTAGGTGGTAGGTTGTATGAGTGAGCAATAAACCGTGAAAGCTGCAGTGGTCTGAATGGAAAAAAAGTGGCCGGTCCTTAAGGGGTAGAAAGCCCTAGGTCCTCAAGTGGTTAAAAGGAAAGATCCATATCCTTCTCGGTTTAGGTTCCCTTTAAGGTGAGACTTGTCTAAGGGGCCATCTATCCCATTTACAACAGTCACTGTGAGATCTTCTTCCTTTCTCTTTTTCCAAGTTAAGACAGGAGATTGTAAACAGTTTTGAAAAATTGGTCTATGTATGACCTCAATATGCATGCCTAGAGGAACAGACTAGTGTGCTCAGTGTGCTATATTTTTGTTTTACTTGTGCAAAACATGCATAAATATAAGTTAAGGTTTGTATTTGCAATGGTCAGCTAAATTGACACTAACTTGTGTGTAAAGTGTGCACTTGCATATCCCAGAGATTGTGTTTCCTGGCATGTGAAGCTGATTAATACGTGGATGGCTCTTTCTACACCATACAGTATCAGCAGCACATGCTCCATGCTGATGGTTTTATACAGATGTGAGAAACTGTTAAAAGGTAAAGAGGAAGACATGTTCATGATAATCTTTGACTCTAGTGTCTGCACACCTGTAACATGCATGTAGCTGGTGGAGTCAAGATTGTCTGAAAACAAAATATACTTTATTGGTCATGGTGTCAGCATGAACATATAGCAAGACAAGTAAATAACCGGAGCAGAGGGCCAAAGCCATTATTAATTGCAGGTCATGGCAGATAGCATTTTAAACAAAAAATATTAAACATGGCAGCCTCCATATGACCCCCTCCCCCCCCCCCCCAGATCCATGGTTAAAGAGGATATTCAGCCTAAACAATCATACTGTCATTAAGTTACATTAGTTATGCTAATTAAAATAGATAGGTAATTTAATCTCTTACCCACCCTGTTTTAAAAGAACAGGCAAATGTTTGTGATTTCATGGGGGCAGCCATCTGTTTGGTTGAAAGAAGGTGACAGGGAGCATGAGACACAGTTTCAACTGTCCTGTGTCCTGATTACCTCTCCCAGTTGTGTGCGCTGGGCAACGAGAACATCCGCTATCCCAGCATGCTTTGCATAGCATCAGGGGGAAAATGCACGGATGATTTCTTTGATGGGGCAGAGCTTAGCTTCTGCGCAGCTAAAAATGAGGCTTGGGTAAGAAAAGCAAAGTTCTGATGCTGTGAAACTTAAGAAACACCAAGCCTTTTCAGTGCTGTTGAGTAGATTTCGGCATCCTTGAATTGCCACCGCGTGCCCCTGTACCCCGTGACACTGCAGCATGTAGTGACGTCACTACCTGTGGCAGTTTCATGTGGCACAGGCACTCGTGGTGGCAATCTGAAAGGACACCAGACACAGGAGGCGGCGAGGAGTCACGCCGGCATGATAGGTGAGCCTGCAACATTCACCACTGGCCGGGAGGTACACATACACTTGGGGAGGGAGAGCCCAGTTGGGGGTCCATTGGTCATCGGGAAATTAAATGCCGTTGCCGCGACCCAACAAACTGCGCCCTCCCAACTAACTTTTTTCCAGCATAAAAAAATCGATTGGGTGGCCATGGTGCAGCATTGATTCCTGCCAAATTTGATTATTATGAAAATAGAGTAATTTATGGGCACCCCTATTCTATGACCGCCAGTGGGCTGCTTGTCACGTAATGCAGGTGTGCGAATAGTGTAACAGTTGCTCCTGCTCTGCGGGGCTGTGGAGTGGAGTCAGGGCAATTTTGGGCACTTGGAGTTGGAGTCGTTGATTTCATAAACTGAGGAGTTGGATTCAGGAGTCGGATGATTTTTGTACAAAATACACATCCCTGTTAAGTATTAGACTAAGGAGTCTGAGTCGAGGAGTCGGAGTTGGAGCCATTTTGGGTACCTGGAGTCGGAGTCGTGGTTTCATAAACTGAGGAGTTGGAGTCGAAGATTTTTGTACCGTCTCCACAGCTCTGCTGCTCTGTGTAGGGGTATGGAGGCTGCTCTACTAATTTTCTTTTAAACAAAATCAGTTGCCTTTCATTCTTATTGATAGTCTAGCATCACTTGAAGCAAGCATGTCAATCCAGTCAGACTGCTTGTTTATTAGGCCAGGGTCACACTTAGCAGAATCAAATGCATTTTCCCCATAGAACATAGTGGGAAACACCATATGGTTCTGTGACCCTGGCCTTAGAGACACAGGATCAGGGGGAAAGCCAGGCAACTTGCATTGTTTAAAAGGAAATAAATGGCAGCCTCTATAACACTCCCACTTCAAGTTCCCTATAAAATGTAATGCATTTTGTGCTTAAATCAGTTTTGATAACTCGTTGCTCTCTAAATTTTAATAACGTAAATTACATAAACATTTGTTCAGTGCTGATGCACGTTAATTGTTTTTATTTTTTTACAGAGGTGACATTTCACAAATATTTCAGAAGTTTGTATTGCTTATTCTTAGTAGATTACTCTTCGCCATGCATTCAAATACTCAAAGCGTTTGTGTATTTCTCCTGTGTGCAACGATTCTACCTGTTTAAACAAAAGGCCTGTCTTTACCTTGATAGAATGCATTTTCCTGCATTCCAGGCTAGCAACTTCTTGCTGCAGGTTTAACCAGTTCTGGAATGTCAGGTTGCAGTGAATCAGTAGTAAATTCAGCTGTAGACTCATGGGAAACACTCATTGAAGTCTTAGACTGTTGAGTAATGGGCAAGGTTTGTAACTTTCAATCAGTCATGTGCTTGTCCCTGTGCATTTGTAAACAGCATGGTGTAGTGACTGGTGTACATACCTTGATGAGTGCTTCTGATGGCTTCAGGGGTTACTTATGCTTATTATAGTTAAAAGGACCCTGAGTAGTAATTAAAAAATGAAATAAAAAAAATCTGGACCTATCTGGGGCTTCCTCTAGTCCCCCGTAGCCCACAAGGTCCCTCTGGGCTCCCCTCCATGGTCTCTCTGGCAGTCCCGTTATCCTGGCGACTTCAGCCAAAGACGTAACTGCGCATGCCAGGCCTGTCCGCACCCGGCTTGATCATGTGTGAGTCGCCATAAGCATCTTGCGCATGCACAGTTAAGTCTTTCGAGAACTGCGCAGGAGGCTTAAGGCGACGTGCACATGATCGAGCCTTTAAATCTGAGTTTTAGAAAATGAAAAATCTTCTAAACTGAGAACTTTTTTTTTTTTTTTTTTTTTTTAGTGTATGGCATGCTTTCAAATTTCCATACATTGCAGGATGTACTATTAATACATTTTATATGTATTAAGGGGTGCTTGGGATAATTTGACCTATACCAGAAGGTATGTGGTAAACACTGGCTTTCAGAAATGGATGGATAGATAGATATATATAATGTTGAATATCACTGAAATACTGGATAGCACGCTCTCTACTAGAGTTCAGGTTCAAATCTGGGCAAGTATACTACTAAGCTGGAGGCCCCCCCCCCCCCAATATAGTCCCTGTAAGAAAAGTAGATTATGACATGATAGGGATAAGATTGTAAGCTGCTCCGGAGGAACAGTTAGTAACATGACTAAGGTCCCTGTAAAGTACCATGGATGATGTCAGTGCTATATAAATACATAGTACAGTAATAAGTCATTTAGTACAATGTGACAAGATCAGAGGCTTGCTTGAGAACCAGGGCTCCATCAGAAGAGCCAGCCATCATACACATTATCATTGATTTGGTATTTCCATCTGATCAGTTTCCAGTAAGAACATTGAAATAACTCGACGGCCTGCAAGATTGGCTGCTCATGTATACCTATTATTGAAAACATGACATTTCATGGCAATAATATGTGTGGCATTGTCATAGGGCTATCATAGCTCACAGGAGCTATCATTATGATCAAACTAATATGCATATTTTTGATGTAATCTTTTTATTTTGTAGTATGTGTATTTATAAATTTAGGTTTTTTTTTTTTTTTTTTTTTTAACCGTTTTAGTATTTATAATTGGGTTGCTATGCACTATAAAATACTTCATCAATCAGTTGGTACATAGTTGTGTGTGATCAAGACTGAGTGTTGCGTCTGCCTTTCCAGGACCTCATGGTTGGCGATGAGGCCAGCGAGCTTCGTTCAATGCTGGAAGTGAACTACCCCATGGAGAACGGAATTGTGCGGAACTGGGATGACATGAAGCACTTGTGGGACTACACGTTTGGGCCAGAGAAACTGAACATAGACACCAGAGACTGTAAAATTCTCCTAACAGAACCCCCGATGAACCCAACCAAAAACCGCGAGAAGATTGTCGAGGTAAATCCTCTTTAGGCTAGTGTCATAATAATCTGGATGAGCTAGTATTCAGCGATGGGCCAATGTTCTGGCAGTGACTGCAATATGCATGCTCACACAAACTTGTGTAAACAGTATCTGTAAAAGTTTAGCTTAAAATTGTCACTTATGTGGCCTTGTGCTGTTCTAGTCTGTTGCCTCAAGGCCACTTTTCTAGCCTCCTGGTTGCCAGTCACAAGCACCTGGAATTACATGTCACGTTAGACACTCTGCTGCATTACCCGGCAGCCAAAAACAGTTCCATGTTGCATCTGAGGAAGGCAACCACTGTGCTCAGATTCAACTTCATGGGGGAAGCAGTTCAGGGGCGTTTCTTGGGCAGGGTGGCCGCCCTGGGCGCAGACTGGAAAGTAGAAAAAGGGGGGCGCAGGCAGAAGGACATAACAGCTGGTGATGAGTGGTGCAGCCAAATGGAAGATTACCAGCTTGATCACCTTCCTTGACTCCTCCTCTGCTGCCTGCGTCAGACATCAAGCCATCATCACGTCACCACCATTTGATGACACCCGATGTCCTGTAGCGGTACAGACGGCTGTCAGTGCGCATCGCTTATGGAGGAGTTGGCTTTTCCAGGCTCTCTTTGCCTTTGTGTTCTCCTGGTCCATGCTTCCTCCTGCATGAGCGGTTGGTCATTAGTAAGTAGGCGGATCTACTTGTGGCTGTGTGACTGCCCTTAAAGGGGAACTGAAGAGAGAAGTATATGGAGGCTGCCATGTTTATTTCCTTTTAAGCAATACCAGTTGCCTGGCAGCCCTACTGATCCTCTGCCTCTAATACGTTCAGCCATAGCCCCTGAACAAGCATGCAGTAGATCAGGTGTTTCAGACTTTAAAGACAGATCTGACAAGACTAGCTGCATGCTTGTTTCTGGTGTTATTCAGATACTACTGCAGAGGAATAGACCTGCAGGGCTGCCAGGCAACTGGTTTTGATTAAAAGGAAATAAATATCGTAGCCTCTGTATACCTCTTACTTCCCTTCAAAGAGTAAGGGTTTGCGAGTCCACGGGAGTGGGAGGAAAGGGTGCACAACTTTTACACCCTCGGCTTTGGTGCAATTTGGCCCCGAAACTGCCGTGAAGAAGCTTGTCCACTCCCAGTGCCAAGCACTAGCAAGCCCTCAGCTGGTGAATAGAAGTAGCTGACTGGTGAATGTCAGCAATTCCTGGAAGAGAGGCCAGTTCTAATGTAAATGAAAGAGACCCGTAAGAAGTGAACAACGATGATCTAGTGTATACACTCTGAAGTGGAAAAAATGAGACCCAGTTACTGTTAAAGAGGATCTGTAACATTTAAAAATTCCCCCGGGGGGTTCTCACCTCAGGAGGGGGAAGCATCAGGATCCTATCAAGGCTTCCCCCATCCTCCTGTGTCCCACGGTGGTCTCACAGTGCCCCTCCGAACAGCGGCCATGTAAATATTTACCTTCCCGACTCCAGCGCAGGCGTAGTAGCAGCTCTTGGCTCGGAAATGGGCGGAAATACCCGATCCTAATCGGATCCACTCTACTGCGCATGCGCAAGTCGCCTGCACAGTAGAGCTGACCTGACTTAGATCGGCTGTTTCCAAGCCGAGAGCTGCAACAGCGCCCCCGCTGGAACAGGGAAAGGTAAATATTGCACAGCCTAATTGTCGGCTGTACATTGTGGGCTGCAGCAAGACCACCGTGGAACACAGGAGGACTGGGGAAGCCTGAACAGGATCCAGAGGCTTCCCCCTACCGAGGTGAGTACCTCGCAGGGGAACTTTTTTTTTTATTAGTGATTCTCTTTTTAAAGGAGTTATCAGGCTTATAAGAGCAAAATAAGTGCTTCTCACCAGGGGCTTCATCCAGCCCCAAGCTCCCAGCATGTCCCACGCTGCAGCTCTCTCCACAGCCGTTCCCCGCCTCTGCCTCCTGGTCCGTGGTGATGACGTCAGGCTGACCTCCTGCGCCTGCACGAGCGGCGCTGTCAATCACCGCTACGTGGACCGGAGCGTACCGCGCAGGTGCAGAACTACTGCACCTGTGCAGTACGCTCCGGTCCATGTGGCGATGAGTAATGGCGCCACTCGCACAGGCGCAGTACAGACCGACCTGACGTCATCACCGCGGACCGGGAGGCGGCAAACGGCTGCGGCGTGGGACATGCTGGGAGCTTGGGCCTGGACGAAGCCCCGGGTGAGTAGCACTTATTTTGCTCTAATAAGCCTGATAACTCCTTTAAAGCCAAACTTGACCCAGAATTGAATGATGGAAAATGTTAATGGTTATACCATTAAGTAAATAGTGTATAGAGGCAAAGTGGTGGACCCAGTGCCTTTTTTTTTTTTTTTTTTTTTATGGGACAGCATTGCAGTAGAAAATGTGGCTGAAGGTGGTGGCAAACTGTGGTGACAGACATTGGCCAAAGCAAAGCACCTCTTCTTTATTCTGATATATGCACAAATAATGGGCAGGTGGCCTGTGTTGACTGTCATGCTGGCACAGCCTGCTGTAGATTTGTAGCTTACAGGAAGTTGAATTTGCAGACAGGGCCCGGGACAATGTTTTCCAGCACTAGAAGCGGAGATTCCGAAGTGTGCCCCCCAGTATTAAAGGGAATCTGAAGCCTAATTAAAAAAAAAATGCAGATACTCCCCTAAGGAGAGGGAAGGCTCTGGGTCCTATAGAGCAGGGGTCCCCAACCTTTTTAAGCCCGGGGCCCACTATCCCGACCAAACTTTTCTCGCCCCCCCCCCCCAGGGGGGGGGGCGTGGTTAGTGGCGGTGGCAGCCCCCCTCTTTCCCCTGATTTTGAGTGTAGTATATAGGCAAGTAGGTATTGCCCCCAGTATAGGTAGCTAACACAGTTGCCCCTGTATAAGGACTATAGTTGCCTAGTATAATTAGTTAGGTAGTATAGTTACCCCAGTATAGCAAGTACAGTTAGCCCAGTGTAGCAAGTACAGTTAGCCCAGTGTAGCAAGTACAGTTAGCCCGGTGTAGCAAGTACAGTTAGCCCGGTGTAGCAAGTACAGTTAGCCCGGTGTAGCAAGTACAGTTAGCCCGGTGTAGCAAGTACAGTTAGCCCGGTGTAGCAAGTACAGTTAGCCCGGTGTAGCAAGTACAGTTAGCCCGGTGTAGCAAGTACAGTTAGCCCGGTGTAGCAAGTACAGTTAGCCCGGTGTAGCAAGTACAGTTAGCCCGGTGTAGCAAGTACAGTTAGCCCGGTGTAGCAAGTACAGTTAGCCCGGTGTAGCAAGTACAGTTAGCCCGGTGTAGCAAGTACAGTTAGCCCGGTGTAGCAAGTACAGTTAGCCCGGTGTAGCAAGTACAGTTAGCCCGGTGTAGCAAGTACAGTTAGCCCGGTGTAGCAAGTACAGTTAGCCCGGTGTAGCAAGTACAGTTAGCCCGGTGTAGCAAGTACAGTTAGCCCGGTGTAGCAAGTACAGTTAGCCCGGTGTAGCAAGTACAGTTAGCCCGGTGTAGCAAGTACAGTTAGCCCGGTGTAGCAAGTACAGTTAGCCCGGTGTAGCAAGTACAGTTAGCCCGGTGTAGCAAGTACAGTTAGCCCGGTGTAGCAAGTACAGTTAGCCCGGTGTAGCAAGTACAGTTAGCCCGGTGTAGCAAGTACAGTTAGCCCGGTGTAGCAAGTACAGTTAGCCCGGTGTAGCAAGTACAGTTAGCCCGGTGTAGCAAGTACAGTTAGCCCGGTGTAGCAAGTACAGTTAGCCCGGTGTAGCAAGTACAGTTAGCCCGGTGTAGCAAGTACAGTTAGCCCGGTGTAGCAAGTACAGTTAGCCCGGTGTAGCAAGTACAGTTAGCCCGGTGTAGCAAGTACAGTTAGCCCGGTGTAGCAAGTACAGTTAGCCCGGTGTAGCAAGTACAGTTAGCCCGGTGTAGCAAGTACAGTTAGCCCGGTGTAGCAAGTACAGTTAGCCCGGTGTAGCAAGTACAGTTAGCCCGGTGTAGCAAGTATAGTTAGCCCGGTGTAGCAAGTATAGTTAGCCCAGTGTAGCAAGTATAGTTAGCCCAGTGTAGCAAGTATAGTTAGCCCAGTGTAGCAAGTATAGTTAGCCCAGTGTAGCAAGTATAGTTAGCCCAGTGTAGCAAGTATAGTTAGCCCAGTGTAGCAAGTATAGTTAGCCCAGTGTAGCAAGTATAGTTAGCCCAGTGTAGCAAGTATAGTTAGCCCAGTGTAGCAAGTATAGTTAGCCCAGTGTAGCAAGTATAGTTAGCCCAGTGTAGCAAGTATAGTTAGCCCAGTGTAGCAAGTATAGTTAGCCCAGTGTAGCAAGTATAGTTAGCCCAGTGTAGCAAGTATAGTTAGCCCAGTGTAGCAAGTATAGTTAGCCCAGTGTAGCAAGTATAGTTAGCCCAGTGTCGCAAGTATAGTTAGCCCAGTGTCGCAAGTATAGTTAGCCCAGTGTCGCAAGTATAGTTAGCCCAGTGTCGCAAGTATAGTTAGCCCAGTGTCGCAAGTATAGTTAGCCCAGTGTCGCAAGTATAGTTAGCCCAGTGTCGCAAGTATAGTTAGCCCAGTGTCGCAAGTATAGTTAGCCCAGTGTCGCAAGTATAGTTAGCCCAGTGTCGCAAGTATAGTTAGCCCAGTGTCGCAAGTATAGTTAGCCCAGTGTCGCAAGTATAGTTAGCCCAGTGTCGCAAGTATAGTTAGCCCAGTGTAGCAAGTATAGTTAGCCCAGTGTAGCAAGTATAGTTAGCCCAGTGTAGCAAGTATAGTTAGCCCAGTGTAGCAAGTATAGTTAGCCCAGTGTAGCAAGTATAGTTAGCCCAGTGTAGCAAGTATAGTTAGCCCAGTGTAGCAAGTATAGTTAGCCCAGTGTAGCAAGTATAGTTAGCCCAGTGTAGCAAGTATAGTTAGCCCAGTGTAGCAAGTATAGTTAGCCCAGTGTAGCAAGTATAGTTAGCCCAGTGTAGCAAGTATAGTTAGCCCAGTGTAGCAAGTATAGTTAGCCCAGTGTAGCAAGTATAGTTAGCCCAGTGTAGCAAGTATAGTTAGCCCAGTGTAGCAAGTATAGTTAGCCCAGTGTAGCAAGTATAGTTAGCCCAGTGTAGCAAGTATAGTTAGCCCAGTGTAGCAAGTATAGTTAGCCCAGTGTAGCAAGTATAGTTAGCCCAGTGTAGCAAGTATAGTTAGCCCAGTGTAGCAAGTATAGTTAGCCCAGTGTAGCAAGTATAGTTAGCCCAGTGTAGCAAGTATAGTTAGCCCAGTGTAGCAAGTATAGTTAGCCCAGTGTAGCAAGTATAGTTAGCCCAGTGTAGCAAGTATAGTTAGCCCAGTGTAGCAAGTATAGTTAGCCCAGTGTAGCAAGTATAGTTTGCCCAGTGTAGCAAGTATAGTTTGCCCAGTGTAGCAAGTATAGTTTGCCCAGTGTAGCAAGTATAGTTTGCCCAGTGTAGCAAGTATAGTTTGCCCAGTGTAGCAAGTATAGTTTGCCCAGTGTAGCAAGTATAGTTTGCCCAGTGTAGCAAGTATAGTTTGCCCAGTGTAGCAAGTATAGTTTGCCCAGTGTAGCAAGTATAGTTTGCCCAGTGTAGCAAGTATAGTTTGCCCAGTGTAGCAAGTATAGTTTGCCCAGTGTAGCAAGTATAGTTTGCCCAGTGTAGCAAGTATAGTTTGCCCAGTGTAGCAAGTATAGTTTGCCCAGTGTAGCAAGTATAGTTTGCCCAGTGTAGCAAGTATAGTTTGCCCAGTGTAGCAAGTATAGTTTGCCCAGTGTAGCAAGTATAGTTTGCCCAGTGTAGCAAGTATAGTTTGCCCAGTGTAGCAAGTATAGTTTGCCCAGTGTAGCAAGTATAGTTTGCCCAGTGTAGCAAGTATAGTTTGCCCAGTGTAGCAAGTATAGTTTGCCCAGTGTAGCAAGTATAGTTTGCCCAGTGTAGCAAGTATAGTTTGCCCAGTGTAGCAAGTATAGTTTGCCCAGTGTAGCAAGTATAGTTTGCCCAGTGTAGCAAGTATAGTTTGCCCAGTGTAGCAAGTATAGTTTGCCCAGTGTAGCAAGTATAGTTTGCCCAGTGTAGCAAGTATAGTTTGCCCAGTGTAGCAAGTATAGTTTGCCCAGTGTAGCAAGTATAGTTTGCCCAGTGTAGCAAGTATAGTTTGCCCAGTGTAGCAAGTATAGTTTGCCCAGTGTAGCAAGTATAGTTTGCCCAGTGTAGCAAGTATAGTTTGCCCAGTGTAGCAAGTATAGTTTGCCCAGTGTAGCAAGTATAGTTTGCCCAGTGTAGCAAGTATAGTTTGCCCAGTGTAGCAAGTATAGTTTGCCCAGTGTAGCAAGTATAGTTTGCCCAGTGTAGCAAGTATAGTTTGCCCAGTGTAGCAAGTATAGTTTGCCCAGTGTAGCAAGTATAGTTTGCCCAGTGTAGCAAGTATAGTTTGCCCAGTGTAGCAAGTATAGTTTGCCCAGTGTAGCAAGTATAGTTTGCCCAGTGTAGCAAGTATAGTTTGCCCAGTGTAGCAAGTATAGTTTGCCCAGTGTAGCAAGTATAGTTTGCCCAGTGTAGCAAGTATAGTTTGCCCAGTGTAGCAAGTATAGTTTGCCCAGTGTAGCAAGTATAGTTTGCCCAGTGTAGCAAGTATAGTTTGCCCAGTGTAGCAAGTATAGTTTGCCCAGTGTAGCAAGTATAGTTTGCCCAGTGTAGCAAGTATAGTTTGCCCAGTGTAGCAAGTATAGTTTGCCCAGTGTAGCAAGTATAGTTTGCCCAGTGTAGCAAGTATAGTTTGCCCAGTGTAGCAAGTATAGTTTGCCCAGTGTAGCAAGTATAGTTTGCCCAGTGTAGCAAGTATAGTTTGCCCAGTGTAGCAAGTATAGTTTGCCCAGTGTAGCAAGTATAGTTTGCCCAGTGTAGCAAGTATAGTTTGCCCAGTGTAGCAAGTATAGTTTGCCCAGTGTAGCAAGTATAGTTTGCCCAGTGTAGCAAGTATAGTTTGCCCAGTGTAGCAAGTATAGTTTGCCCAGTGTAGCAAGTATAGTTTGCCCAGTGTAGCAAGTATAGTTTGCCCAGTGTAGCAAGTATAGTTTGCCCAGTGTAGCAAGTATAGTTTGCCCAGTGTAGCAAGTATAGTTTGCCCAGTGTAGCAAGTACAGTTAGCCCAGTGTAGCAAGTACAGTTAGCCCAGTGTAGCAAGTACAGTGGAAGGAGGCGGGGTAGCGGCTTCCTGTAGCGGCGATACGCATCACCGTTACCATGGGAACCGCTGTCCCGGCTCCCTTGGCTCCTTACAGCAGCCGCGCAGGAAGCGCTGCTGTAATACGACATGCTGTAAAGAGGAGAGCCGCAGCTGGAGGAATATAAGGAAGGAAGCGGCCGCCCGCTCATAATGTAACAGGAGTGGCGGCCGCGGGGGGAGAGGTAGAAGCCGCGGCCCCCCAGAAATCTGCCCAAGGACCCCCAGGGGGCCGCGGCCCCCAGGTTGGGGACCCATGCTATAGAGCCTTCCAGATGTGCCCGTATAAGGAATCCCCAATAGCCAGATGTAATCTACCAGTGCTTGACCAATGATTATGCCTGTAAGATTTTGATTCATGGATTTGATGTAAAGTTCAAATTGCTGTTCTAAACGGGACGTGATCATTTTGTAATTTCTTTTTTATATTTTTTTCCCCCTATAGGTTATGTTTGAGACTTACCAGTTTTCAGGTGTTTATGTTGCCATCCAGGCTGTCCTTACATTATACGCACAAGGTAGGTAATCCATACTTATAAGTTTAGATTGGCATTTTTAGTAAGACAGATCCTCTAAGGCCCGGTTCACATTAGCGGTGGCCGTCCGGAATCGCCGTGCCGGAGCCGGACCGCTTGCAGAACGGACAGAACGGACGCACGGCAATAGCAATGAAAGCCTATGCGTCCGTTCACATGCGTCCGTTCTGCCGGACCGGAGCCGGACCGGATCCGGACTCCGGCATCCGTTCCAACATGCGCTATTTTTTGGTCCGGCTCCTCCGGCAGCCGTATCCGGGGCGGAGCCGGACTGCACCATCCGGCCAATACAAAGCAATGAGAACCGGAGAGCGCACAACACACTGGCTACAAAAACCGGACGTTCTACCCCACTTCCTATGCATTTTGGATGGGGACCACATGGGCCCAGCGTTCACAGAGTGGGGCAGCAGCGATTTCATGCTGGAGCTCTAGGCAGCAACATGTCTGATATGATAACGAGGAGGCGAACAACAGAGAATTCCCAGGTATACGAGTAAAAAATGCCTGGATCCATGGTCCCAACTGCAGTCTCTGTATCCACGGATGGTCTCCACACGTCCACCTGTCTCCAACAATGACCCCAGACCCTTTTGCTGACCTCCCAGACCCCAGGTATTTACAGGTTGTTATCTCCTTAAGAAACCGGATCCGGACCGCAACCGTGTTCACACCGCACGGAAACCGGATGCAAACGGACCGGATCCGGACCGGATCCGGATAGGAACCGTACGGATCAGGTCCGGTCCGGATACGGTGCGGTCCGGACATCCGGTGCGGTTTTGACAAAACCGCAAGTGTGAACGGGGCCTAAAGCTCCTCAGTGTATTGATGCTGGTCCTACTGCTACTTATGATGAACCGTAGATGGTAACTGCATACATCCAGCCAGATTCTTAGGTCACATTAGGTAAAAATGTAATTATTCTGTCTTACACAACACTTTTGCTTTATGTTAAGATAAATTCACAAAAAAAGATACAAGAGAAGCTGTTGAACAGTTCTTGGCATTTTTGCTTGTCACAAGTGAACATGGGAGCGTGACAATGTATAATTACTTCTCATCCTACGCAGTTAACTAGCCCTCTTCCAGAAAAAAAGCTTACAAAAAAGACCCAGTTTCCATGGTGACTGCAATTTACTCCATTACTCCGTGCTAGGCCCTGATAATGGTTCTTCATAATGGCTCTGCTCATATGACTGGCTAGTATAGGCTTTATTTATAACACATGCTGGCTGCAGAGTGGGCTGATCAACCACCTGCCTTCAGAGAGATGGAGTTTACTGGTTAAAGATGGATGTTTTGCATTCAGGAAATGGTAACATGCCAAAGATAAAGTTATTTTTTTTCCTTTGAAAAGAAATGTGGCTATTTTCTGCAAACCTACCTTAGCACACAAATAGTGTATGGTTGCCAATATCATTGACGCCTTACTACTTTTTTTATTTATATGCACCGAGGCTATATCTTCTCAGTTGGTTGAGATAAAATCAGTGGGGTGTTTCTCTGACCTGCTCATTCAAAGCTATGGATGGAATAGTGATAACAACAGTTCTATACTTCAAAGAGAACAACTAAAATGTAACTTTCTAACGTATTATGCCTAAAGGATACTAGAGCCGTTCTCCTTCGGTCAGACCCGTACTCTTGGGACGACTTCAAACCCGGACATATTGCGCTGTGCATGCACAGTATGTCCGTTCTGCTCCCCGTGGCTGCGCCGAATGTCACAGGACAAGAGCGCGCTCGCTCCCCCTGCGTCTCCAATCAGCTCTCACACCGGTCCTGTGACATCACTATGCGCCCACAGGGGAGCAGAAAAGATATACTGTGCATGTGCGGTGCAGTATGTCCGGGTTTGGAGTCTCCCATTGGAACGAGACTGACCGGAGGGGATCGGGGTTGGGGAGGGGTGGTTGAGTATTTGATTATGCCCCCCTACTCAGTACAGCTTCTCTTTTTACCAGAGCCTTTTGGCTCTGGTATCCTTTAAAGTGAGCCTGCATATACAGATAAAAAAAATTACTATTATGGGAAAGGGAAGGTAGATTGCCTAGAGTTAGGTAGCTTATTTTCCGCTTACATTATATTGTAGTATACCCTTTTTGCTCAGACTGAGTTGATCTTATTACTAATGCATCACCCCACCACAACCCAACGTGTTTCACCCCATAAACAAAAGGGGCTTTGTCAGGGTTTAGTGCCAAGTGCAACTTAATAGAAAATAACAAATCTGCAGATTTGTTATGTTCTAGGATGTTGCACATTTATGTTGTAGCACTGTAAAGCACTTTGAACTTACCCCCTTGTTCTCTTTGAAGTATAGTACAGTGGTGTACAATTGAATCAAGCTTTGTGTCTAAAAAGGAATAGTGATTGTATAATAAACTTTTGGGTAGAGCTGGTTTTGAGCAGGTGCAGAATATTTAATAGAAATCCTTACTACTGGCCATGTTTAAAATTGTAGTGGAGCTTGGTGAGGCTCTCCTTAAAGTGGAGTAGGCACATAATTACTGTCATGTGACCATGCCTTCTCTCCAGGCCCCGGCAGTTCTCATGCTAGTGCTGTGTGGCTGCTTTTTGTATTTGATAAAAGGCATTTCGCTGAATTTTGTCATTAATATCCCTAGGAATAAGTAATGCATAAAGGTGATTAGGTTAAGCACCTCCCAAGACAGGATTTCTCAGCATTCTACATTAAAGGACCACTATCGCGAAATTTTAAAATGCATGTAAACCCGTACAAATTAGAAGTAAGTTTCTACCAGAGTAAAATGAGCCATAAATTACTTTTATCTTATGTTTCTGTCACTTACAGTAGGTAGTAGAAATCTGACAGAACCGACAGGTTTTGGATTAGTCCATCTCCTCATGGGGGATTCTCATGGTTTTGTTTAGTTTCAAAAGCACTTAGTGAATGGACGTTGCTGTGTCCAGCTGCCAAAAAAAGTCTGCAGGGAGGCTGTTCAGCATCGTTGTATAAATCCTTTTCAGGGAGTGTCTTTATAAAGAATAATGGCCGTGCTGAGAATCTCTCATGAAGAGACTGGTTCAAAATCTTACAGTTCTGTCACTTCTGACTTCTACTACTTACTGTAAGCGATGGCAACATATGAGAGAGATAATTTATGGATTATTTTACTCTGGAAGAAACCTATCCTCCTTTGTATATGTTTACATGTATTTTAAATTTGACTATTTTCCGATAGTGGTCCTTTGAGGGCACATTCACATTGTGGCAATTAGTGTCCGTTTTCTGCTAATCGCCAGTGAGCACAAAAGCATTAGTGTAATGTTAAGTATATAGCAGTGATCTCACTGCCACGACCGCTGGCGATTTGCAAGTAAACGCAAACTCGGTGCATGCAATGTAAAAAAAAAAAAAAGCGCTAATTGTGATCGCTCAAAAATCATGAAAATGTACAGCAAAAAATAAGCGCAATTCATGAAATCGCTGCCGCAAGCCACTAGCGCTCATCGATAGTGTTTGGACTTTTAAAAGAATTGTTATAGGGATTTTATTTTCATTATTCAGTACTAATTTTATTTTTGCTTGGAAAGACCAAAGAGTAATTTTGTTTAAAGATCCACATGATGGTTTGGCAGGCATTCTAAGGGTGCCCAATACAGTACTTGATATTGCTCCCCACTTTACTTTTTGATTTTAAAATTTTGTTAAATCGAAAGAGAACCTGTTTTGTTTTTTAAATGATTCCTCCTCCCCTGTGCCAGTGTGAAGTCTCGCCTATCCACCAACATGACTCCTGTCCCCCTACCGGGATTGGGGTTGCATTTACACTTGGGGGGTGGCAGGCTGATTTCTAATAGAGTTCATGCTAAAATCTATAGGAAATCGTTGTGCTGTGTGTGGCCAGGCAAATAGCTCCTTCTCTGATCAGATTCAACCAGCGAGCAGGGCTGTGGAGTTGGAGTCGAGGAGTCTAAGCAATTTTGGGTACCTGTAGTCTTGAGTTTTGTGGTTTCACAAACTGATTAGTCAGAGGATTTTGTACCAAATCCACAGCCCTGGAAAGTATTAGACTGAGGAGTCTGAGCCATTTTGGGAGTCGGAGTTGGATGATTTTTGTACCGACTCCACAGCGCTGCCAGAGAGGCATGTATCTAATAGGCTCTTCTGGCTATACATGGAGTGATACAGTATATGGCCACCTTAAATGCTTGTTTCCAAAAAACACACTTCAAGTTGTTTTCCAAATTTCACACATTTTTCCCGCAGCAACATTTGACTGTTCTGTTTTCAAGCTGGTTAAATTGGCATAACAATTTGCATCTACTGGGCGTAATTTGCATCTCGCTGATCATCTCTACATGTAAGTAATGAAGAGTGAATGCTCTGCACAATGCAGTGAATTTTTTGTGTTGCTTTTATCTGGCGTAGCAAATCTTTGAAGGTGTGAGCAGGCACTGTATACTGATGCAGTTTTCTTGCTTGGCTCACAGCTCTATTGGTAACTCAGTGACTGTGTAAAGTAATCAGAGGTCAGCATAACTAGATGCTGGAGTTGTGTAGTAGGGTAAACCTTGTAAAACACGGCTCTTGTGTTGAAATATCTATCACCTGGCTAATATGTAACTGAGACACACCTGCTGAATCTGAGACTCCTTACATACCATTGTTCTTGTTCTGTGCAGGTCTATTGACCGGTGTAGTGGTGGACTCCGGGGATGGCGTCACTCACATCTGCCCAGTTTACGAAGGTTTCTCTTTGCCTCACCTCACCAGAAGACTTGACATTGCGGGCAGGGACATCACCCGCTACCTTATAAAGGTAATATCTTTTGGGAAGTCATAAGCAGGTCTTAAAAGTGAACAGAGCACCATTTTTAGCACCCAGGACATCTCAATAGCACATTTAATATGCTTGTCAACAATGTGACTCATTTATTAAAAAATCAATTTTACCTCCTCCTTTCTACATTTAAAAGTTTAGCAGAGGCATTTATTATCCTTACTTCCTGGGCTTGTCCGACCACAGAAGTTTCAGGCATAAAGAACTGATGTTATGTCTGGTACATCCAATGAGATTATCTGGCAGGTTTATTGCCAGATTGATTATTCCCAACATGTCCGATCTGATTTCTGATTGATTATCCATAGAGGTTAACGGAAAATCGACCGGAAATCAGATCGGACATGTTGGAAATAATCAATCTGGCAATAAATCCGCCAGAAAATCTTTGTGTGAAGGAGGCAAAATTGTTTTATTGCACACATTAGTAATGGCAAATAAAACCTCAGCAGGGGTGGTAGATAAAAATGTGCTACCGTCTTTCCCCGAAAATAGTACCTACTCCAAAAATAAGACCTAGCTTATATTTCAAGCAAGCTTGTAATATAAGCCATCCCCGGAATATAAGGCCTAGTTGGTCGCCCAAAGTGCCCCATTTGCTCCCGCCCTCCCTATGCAGAGTGGCGAGCGGAGCGCAACCTATAAAGCAAACAAGAAACTCACCGGGTTCCGAGGGGCCAGCGTTAACACCTCTCTTCAGCAGCGCGCGGCTTCCTCTCCTTGACAACGGCTCTTGTCATGTGACGCACGCACCTCCCGGCGCGTCACATGATGCGCCTGGACGTGCGTGCATCACATGACAAGAGCCGTTGTAGGTTTATAGGTTGCGCTCCACTCGCCACTCTGCATAGGGAGGGCGGGAGCAAATGGGGGACTTTGGGCTCCACTCGCCACTTTGTAGAGGATGCTGGGGGCTGCCGCTGACTACACGGGGGACACATCTGACTACCGGGGGGGTGGGGAGACATCTGACTACCAGGGGGGTGGCGCATCTGACTACATGGGGGGCACATTTTACAAGAGGGAGCACATACAGTAGTGTCATCCTCATAATTATAAGCCCTCCCTGAAAATAAGCCCTAGCACATCTTTTCGGGGGAAAATTAATATAAGACAGTGTCTTATTTTTGGGGAAACACGGGTACAAAGAGTTTACAGAAGCCACTGATGCTTTCTTCACACCTTTCCTGTGGATAAATAATGGGCAGAAGGGTAGGGGGTGGGGCGGGGGGGGCATGGCGGCTCCTATAGCTATTATAAATCGGGAAAAGAAAAGTGCTTCTTGGTTCCCTTTAAATAGCATGGAGTTGCATTACTAAGGCTGAATAATAGTTGAGAACATAAGCTGTCCAACAGACTTGATTGTTTTATGACCTGTTGCTTGATGACCCAAGTTTTCATCATTCTACCGAATTTTGGGGGTGGTTAACTTACCCATCGTCTGTCTACTTTAATGTGTCCCACGTCACTTCTCACGCTGAGTTCCAGTTCACACCCACGTGACTACCACGCTTCCTTCAACACAGGAGGAAGCGTGGAAGTCACGTTAACCCGCGAATTGGATCGCAGCATGGAGCGCATTAAAGACGGCTGATGGGTAAGTTAACCCCTCCTCACCCGCCTGCTCAGGTGCTCTAATTATCTGGATGAATTCCGAATGAAACCCATTTGGAATTCTCCCTGGACAACGAACATCAAGCACGGGATATCCACCTGAAAAAACTACAATCATGTAGTGCTCATCTCACCTTCAAATTTGATAAATCACAATAAAGGGATAAGGGAGCTCAGAGCAAATATGACTACAAAATTTATTAGAGCGTTATGACAATGTAAACAAACAAGACATGCATTAAAAATCCCCCCTAAAATCAAAGCGATATAGCTGGGCTTCCAGCATGAGTCCCTAATAGGAGTGCACTTCCTATAGATAGCAGGATCTTAGCATGCGTCGAAATTATCTTCAGGCCCAACTTATGCAAAAAATGGTGATCACCACTGCTCTGCTTAGAGTAAGCGAATCTTCAGAATCCCCCCCCCCGTGTGCTGTATCTAACCACCAGCGTTGTACAGGCAATTTTGAATTGAAGATTCGCTTACTCTAAGCAGAGCAGTGGTGATTACCATTTTTTGCATAAGTTGGGCCTGAAGATAATTTCTACGCATGCTAAGATCCTGCTGGAAGCCCAGCTATATCGCTTTGATTTTAGGGGGGATTTTTAATGCATGTCTTGTTTTGTTTACATTGTCATAACGCTCTAATAAATTTTGTAGTCATATTTGCTCTGAGCTCTCTTATCCCATTTGGAATTTATCCGGCGCTCATCCATGGTGCCCACTTAATGGTATAATTTTTCAGCTAACAATTGTCCAAGTGATCAGATAAGTGCGATCAGAAAAAAATTGTTGCAGGACATTATTTCACCATCAACTGACCAACTTGTGCTACTGATTTCCAATTGACTAAATTGTCGTCCGTTTCTTCCAGCCCCCAGCATTCTATCAGGTCCCTCAGAGTCCTCCAGGTCGCCTCTGTTGTGCCCCTTCAGAAAGATCGCCATGTGCGCCTCTTTAGTCACATTCCCATGTTCTGGCAGCGTCTTGCACACGTGCAGTTTAAGTATTCACAAACTGCGCATTAATGATTCCGGGGAAAGCAATTGAGGAGTCACACTGTCAGGGCCACTCACTAGTAGTCTAGTCTAGGGGGACAGCAGCACAACAGTGGTGGTGGTGGGGGGTTTATAGGGGACTGGAAGAAGCCTCAAATCAGATCCTGCCAGAAAGTGATACAGAGAATGTTTAAAGCGGAGATGAAAAAGTAACTAACAATCTAAAGTTTAGATAGTTTACACAGCAAATCTGGCTGCCAACAGCTTCAATAGAATATGAATATTTCTTCCTGTGATACAATGACAGCAGCCATGTTACTTGTAAACATTACACAGAGGCAGGCTTATCTGCATCTTGAGCACTCAGCTTGTGAAAAAAACCCAATCCCCCCTCCTCCCTCCTCCCCTCTGCCTCTGAAATCTCTGGCTAGCAATACCTCCTTCTCCTCCTGCCCAGACTGAGCTCCCATTAGCCCTTGCTACTGTCTGAAAATGCCTTGGCTCTCTGAAAACCTGTGGGCGTGACTTGTTTAGTTTATAGGGAATTAGAGTATTAAAACAAAAACAAAGTATTTGGCTTGAGGAATGCCCTATAAACAATAGGAAAGGAACACAATTATGAAATGAATAAAAGTTCATCTCGGGTCCACTTTAAGCTTGGAGGGGTGTGCCGCAAACCAGAGAAGCTATTGGCTATTTTATATACCTTGAGGTGCCCTAGCGGAGGAGAAACAAGCCATAATACACAGTGCACACATTTCAAAACGCACAGACGAGTTGGGTCTTATTTTACATGGCACTTCCGCCCCTCCGCTTTCCAGTAGCACTATATCTGCGAGTACGGATAGGGTGGGGGATTGTTCTCTGAAATCTATAGTGATGAGCCATCATTACTCATGGATTTTCATTATGGCTGAAAGGAACAGCTCCTCTCTTCCCGCAGGATTATCTGATCAGATCACTTTAGCACACTCGTGGGATGCTGGAAAGCAGATAAGGCTTATGAAGATGTATAGCTTTTTCACAGTCTGTAAGTCACATGATGTGCCGTGACCAAGCAATCATTGGCTTAAAATAACCACTGCAGTAGTTCATGAAATAATTCTCGAGTTCTCTTCCTGAGAAGATATATTGCAAATAGCATTCTGCATAATTCTGTTTCCTCTATCATAGAATGGAATGAAACGTTTTGCATAAGTGTACATTTAAAACCCTCCTGTTTTATTTCATGCTACAATTTAAAGTAGTAGTCCACGCTAGTAGGTTTCTTCCTCTTTTACTTTTTATAGACCTATAAAAATTTTAAGATCATTATGCTGGTTACATTTTGATTACATTGATTTGTATTAACAAAACAAGCTCCATGCTCCTTTTTGATGGACACAAACAGCTGTTTTCCACTGACCCGGCGTGCATCGTGCAAGACTTGCAGTCATGAGTATGCAGATGAACCCCTGTAGCTGTGCCATGCACGGCTATAGGGATTCGGGTGCGTGCTGCGGTAATATGCAGCATGGCGTCTGAATCGCACTGGCATGCGATTTGGATGACAAGGATTCCGAGGCAGTGGAAATAGGCCTTTAACCTCTTTGGACCTTTGAGGACCAGTCTTTTTTTCATTTTTTCTTGCTTCCTGGCCACTGTGATAGGCTCACAGTGATTAGGGGGTCAAGTGAAATTTGCTTCTAACCGAGATACAGAACTCAAGTGTCTTTAAACAGCGGATTTCTGTGTGGGTGGGGATGCGCTATTGTGTCTCGTGCTTGGGATTGGGCGACATTAAAACTATGCTGTATTAGGCTTGGGCAGCCACAAGTGTGGTGTAGTTCTAATTACGGATAGTCCCAGAGCATTTAATAAAATCAGTCAGGTTGTAATCCTCACTCATGCCAAAGCAAATGATTTTGCCTTCCAATTTGAAAGTTGCAAAATGACGCTTTTATGCCACTCCTCTCCTTACTGAAAAATGTGTAAAATTTATCAAAATGGGGTAACCCATAATTAAGATAAAGTATATAAAGTAAACTGACTCTTGGGTGCATGCATATTTAAGATGTGTTCAAATAACATTTGGAAAAAGCTGTTTAATGCAGCAGCTTAAAGAGAACCTGAGATGACGATAATGGCTATATTTAGATTTACCTGGGGCTTCCTCTAGCCCCATCAGGTGTGTGTGTGGTCAGCCGTGTTCTAGTGCCAGGCACAGAATGCTCCTGGGCATGGGAGGTCGGGGTGGGGTGGGGGGGTATTAGAAGAGGATGGTGAGGGATCCTACACACCTCATGGGGCTGGAGGGTAAGTATAAAGTAACCATTATCTTCATCTCAGGTAATGCACAAGTGAAATGCACCAAATCCTATTCTGTGACTGCTTCAGCTTTTGCCTGTTAGGGCAGGACAGGTCAGCAGTGAACTTATGAGTAAAGATAGCCCATATGCTTATTGATTTGATTTCCAGTTGATCCCGGGTAGATTTGATAACTTGGATCAAAAATTCAAGATAGAGCCCCCACATGCCGTCCCCATGACCCAGAATCGGTCGATTGACTGGGACGGAAGATATCCACCGACAGGCTTGGAGCTGCGGCAGATCATTGGCCCATAGCGTTGTACCACATTGAGCAGTGTAAGGCCTCTTACACACTACATGCGATCTGTGATTTTTAATCTGTACTGCATGCTGTATTTTTTTTCAATGATTCAATCACATCCGCACCAATGGATTTGACGTGCCGTGACCACCCCTGGAGTCACAGGGATTTGTGCATATCAGTTGAAAGGGTCCGCACCGTCTAAAATATAAGTATTTATTGAAGCTCTTTAAAACATCATAGGCAGAAGATAAATGTGTGCCGGGTCACCATTGACGCACGGCGTTTCGGATACAATCCTTCCTCAGAATGGTTCCAATGCACACTATCCTTGACTGTCCCTTAAAGAGAACCCGAGGTGGGTTTGAAGAATATTATCTGCAAACAGAGGCTGGATCTGCCTATACAGCCCAGCCTCTGTTGCTTTCCCAAACCCCCCTAAGGTCCCCCTGCACTCTGCAATCCCTCCATAAATCACAGCCACGCTGCTGACAAACAGCTTGTCAGAGCTGGCTGTGTTTATCTCTATAGTGTCAGTCTGCTGCTCTCCCCGCCTCCTGCAGAACTCCAATCCCCGCCTGCATCCCTTCCCTCCCTGCTGATTGGAGGGAAGGGACGGGAGCAGGGACCAGAGCTATGCAGGAGGCGGGGGAGCAGCTGAGACTGACACTACAGATGTAAACACAGCCTCACAGCACGGCTGTGATTTATGAGGGATTGCAGAGTGCAGGGGGACCTTAGTGGGGTTTGGGATAGCAACAGAGGCTGGGCTGTATAGTCAGATCCAGCCTCTGTATGCAGATAACATTCTTTAAACACACCTCGGGTTCTCTTTAAGTAAGAGTCCAGAGTAAGTACTATGGGATTAAGGATTTTGTCTAAAAAAATTGCTATATTAGAAAAGATTGAGTCCACCCCCGATACTATTGGACGACCGGGAGGGTTTTGTAGTCCCTTGTGAATCTTGGGTAATGTATAGATAATTGGAATCCTCGGATGTTCTTTCATTAAAAATCTCTTAAATTCTCCATTAATCAACATATTCTCTTCCGCTTGAGTGAGTAAACGTTCAATCTTTTTCTTAATCTCATTGGAAGGATCACTAAGTACTTTTTGATAGACTTCCTCATCACTCAATTGGGAAAGAATCTTTTCCTTATATGATGTAGTATTTGGAATGACCACTGCTCCGCCCTTATCAGCCGCACGTATGGTTATTGCAGAGTTCTTCCTTAACTGTTTAATCGCCAATCTTTCTTCCTTGGTTACATTGTTCTCAATGTGTCAATTTCTTGGCTTCAAAATCCACTTGTAATCTCCCGGTACCCATTTTAACCTGAGAAATGAACTTCTCAATCACTACATGACTGCTAGGTTAAAATGAGCTCTTATTCCTCAAACCCCATTCTTTCAGGTTGATAGCTTCAGTCTGGTCGGTATTTGGAGTTGAAAAGACTGGACCCGAAGCAAAAAAATGTTTCAACGTAATAATTCTAAAAAATCTCTGTAACTCAATGTCTAATTGAAAGAAATCTGGAAAATGAGACGGACAAAATGATAATCCATAGTTTAGAACTTGATGTTCAACTTGTGTGAGCTTATGGTCAGAGATATTGACCACCAAATCGACTGGAATAACTTTCGATTCCTCAACTCCATCGAGGAGCCTCCTCTCGGCTTCTCTTTGTTTCTTTTTTTGGTATTTCTTTCCTCCCCTCCGCTTGCACTGTCGGAGTTCAGTGACTGGTCGTCTGTCGATTGTAAAAAATCAGATGACGATTGAGGAGTAGGATCCCCAGGAGCCAGAGGTTTAGGATGCTTCTTAAATTTTCTTGGTTTATTGGGCTTGTTCCGTCTAAAATGGACGTGAACCCCACCTCTTTGCCAAAGATAGACGTAACCCGTCTGATAGTCTTGTTCATCACGATGAAACTTGTTACGTTTTGCATCCTCCAAAACTGCCTCATACTCCTTCATTTTTGATTTTAGAGCCTGATTATATCTGTCAAATTCAGCCTTTTCCAGCATCTCTGCTAGCTTAACTTTAAGATTTGAGATCTGTCCATTCAATTGCGGAAACTCTTTCATAATTCTCTGAACTGTCACAAGGATAGCGTCAAACGCCGCTTTGTTCCAAATTTGCTCCCAAGTCTTACAAAAGTCCTTACATTTCGGAAACAGTATTGGAGATACCTGGGC